>NC_047111.1:31593057-31933250 GCF_902500255.1 Thalassophryne amazonica | reverse complement strand
CCGCGACCGACTCCGGATAAAGCGGAAGAAAATGGATGGATGGATGGATAATGTAAAATATACATTAAAAGGTGTTGATAATATCAAAGTTAAATGGCCACAAAATCTGTAATCTGGGTGAGATCTAGATCAAACTTTGTCCATTGATAAAGGATACCACCTTACATAATGTTCTCAACTACAAAAGAAATTTGAGCTTTTTTGACAGAGTTAGGACTCTTTGAAAATTTGTACAGTATTAAAGATAGGGATTTTTTTCCAATTTTCCAGTGTTTTTTCCTGACTTTGCCCTTTGACCTATGACCTTGAAAATTGAATCAGTTCTTGCCTATCAGGATATGAATCGTCACTAAAACTTTCATAATGATATGTGGGCTCCAGGCTGTTCACAAACAAACAAACAAACAGGGGCGAAAACACAACCTCCTCCAACTTTATTGGTGGAGTTAAAAATATGGTAATGCCATAAATTACTGAAAACATAGGTTTTGATTATAGCAGACCAACTGTGCTACATTTCTGCTACACAGTTTATTCACAACTAAAAAAAAAAAAGTGTGAAATTATGAATGTGAGAAATTACTCATACACAGGATTAAAAAAAAATCTGATCATGAGTGGTTTTTGCAAATTTATTGTCTGGCAGCAAGAACCATGTACAACTGTATGCATTACATTTTAACTAGTTTCGGGAATACAATGACTAAACAAGAAAACAAAAAAACTCTCGCACACTGCCTCACTTGCAACACAAAGGTGAATTTAATCAAGCAACGTTTCGGCCAAAGGCCATCATCAGGCAAATAATGGATTATTTAATTTAATTTATTTAATGGAGGTCAGTTCTACTACTTTGTAATGTGTGCAGAGTATTGTTTTGCATTGTCTTGTTAAAAATAAAATGCATGGATATATATGAAAAAGGAGTCAGAAAGCACCATATGTTTCTCAAAAATCTTCATCCTACAGCTCTGCCTCCTGTCATTTTATGAGTACCGCCAACTCCAAGCTCCACAACATAGCTGGTCTCACTATTGTCTTTCACTCTTGCGGTTACCCTTCGATCACAATTCACACTTGCCATATTTCAAGTACAGGGTGTCCAAAAAAAGTGCCACAAAATCCTTTGACTCTAATTCTGCAACAGCTAATCTGAATTCTGTTTTTTTTTTTTTTTTCTTCTCAGACATCAAGGTAATATGTGAGGAATTTCTTCCTCCAATGAGGATGTCACTTTCAAGAGAGCAAAAAGAGAATCTACTCTGACACCAAATTGATTGTCTAAACCCAACCACAATATCTGTGTCATCTTGCAGTTAGAAAAGCTCCAGACAGAAAGACAACATGGATGATTATAAAGAAGTTTTAAGCTGATATTAGAAACTTGCAGTCAGGTTGAATGAATGTCTGAACCACTGCAGCACACATATTGAGGACATCTTGTGAACACCAAAGAAAGCTCTTACAAATTGAGGTGAAATTAGAATTCAACACCAGATAAAATTCCATGAGATATGCTTCAAGATGGCATATGACACTTACCAGTATCCAAATGTGTATAGATTTTATGGCTTTATTTTTGTGGCACTTATTCGGACACCCTGTATTAAACCTCATCTACTTCCACCACCTCTACTCCATGCAATCACACTATTCCACCCGGCTCCCTCTTATCCATACATGTGTACTCCATCTTGCTCCTACTGATCCTCCAGAACATATCTCCACCACAGATCATGGACACTCCTGTCTTATCCCGTCTGTCAAACTGTCCATCACCATTGCAAACAAGAAAAGGCTCAGAGCCTTTTACTGTTTTGCCCCCTCCACCTTGAATGTGTCTGTCATTTATTCTGTGCATCTCACTGCTGTCACACTTTTCATATGTTGTATCACCTTCACATACCTCTCAGCTACCCCACACTTCAACAGTCAAAACCACTCTGACAAAAGCTTTCTCAAAATCCAAAAACACACAATTTACCTACTCCTGGCCTTCTCAATACTTCTCCATTAGCACTCTCAACATAAACATTGCATCTGTAGTGCTCTTTCTCAGCATGAAACCATGTTACTGCTCACAGATCACCTCTTTTCAATGCCAAGCTTCCCTATTCTTTCCCATAACGCTCTGCTTTGGCTGATCAACTTAATGCCTCTGTAGTTACTACAGTTCTGCATGTCACTCTAGTCCACTCCTCAGGCATCCTCTAACTTTCGAAATTTTTATTTAAAAAATTGGGTTAAACACTCCAGTGCCATCTCTCCTAAACATTTTCATGGCTCCACTGGCCCTCACTCCATCCCTTGCACTTCTCGATTTAGTCTCTCCTCCTCATCAAGCCCTCTCTCTCTCTCTCTCTCTCTCTCTCTCTCTCTCTCTCTCCATTCATCACCTCCTCAATACACTTTCTCCACTTTTGCAACACACTCTACTCATTTGTCAGCATGATACCATCTGCATCCTTCATCACCCCATCCTGCTACACAACCTTCCCAGCTCATTCCCTCTGTCTAGTTACAGTTTTTCTCAATTGCTAAGACACATTTCTCGAAAGCTGCTCTCCTTTTCTCTAAACTGTGAACAAAAAACCCAGTTTTCAAGCTACATTCACAAAACCCCAGACTCTTCTTGCAAAACCAAACGTTCACCTCAAAACAGTTCAATCTGTGCTCAAAACTGAACCATGTTGTCAAATCTTGCCCCGAGCCAATCAAAATTAAAAACACTACTGAGCAGTCTCTAAACACTACATAGAAAAATAGAAAATACAATGCTCAGGACATGAAGACATAGAAATAAATGTTTATTGTTCACTGTAGGCTAAAATAAAAATCCTGTGCGTTTAGCACTTGTACATACTAAAAAAAGTACAAAAATATATATGGAATACTATGCCTACAAACAGTGAGATTAACCCTCCATTACAATACTACAGTACATTGGCACAGTGATGCACTGAAACATGTATTTACTTACAGTATACTGTGGTACACTATATAATATAGCCATACATTAATTCCTGTCAACATTTACATACTATAATGTCAGAAAAGGTCATTAATTACCCGTTTTCTTCTCTAAATCTTGTACTAGGGGAGCTACGACCACTACCTTTGCACCCCCCCAGGACTAAACCAAATCAGCTTTTTTAGGTTCTTCGATTACCCCAAAACACAATCAGTATGTTCTCAAAAATAAAAACTGGCTTCAAGCCAGTTATCCAAGATGGCATCCAAGATGGCCACCAAAATAAGGTTTTTCAATAAAACACCTTTAAACATATCAATTTAAATATCACAGAGATTCAAGGGGAAGATCATTGCAAGTCACAGTCAAATTTGTGCCTCAATTAAATTCATTCATGGGTTTAAGATTCAAAATTGTGTCCAAAATGGCCATCAATAGACCCTTCCCATTGAATCTCTGTGATATTTAGGTTGTTTAAAGGTGTTTTAGTGAAAAACCCTATTTTGGTGGCCATCTTGGATAACTGGCTTGAGGTCAGTTTTTATTTTTAGGAACATCATGATTGTGTTTTGGGGTCATCTAAGAAACCTAAAAAAGTCCCTAGCTCCCCTAGTTTTGGGATTCTGGTGGACACAGTCGATCTGCTGATGTTTGGATGGACCCTTTGTCCGGCCTCCCTCATGCTCCTCCCGTAGACAAGAAAATGTCAATCACAGAAGGTCTGTTTCAATCAGATATTACTGTTCCTTGTCTTTGTTGACCACCTCAACCACCTCTCACACCAACTACTCCTCTCAGATTTCTGTCCATTGTAGTGCCTCACAAACCAGTACTCTCTGAACTGACTTATATATGTTCCCTCACATCACTGGCCACAAGTGTGATGAATTTTTGAGTTGTGTTCAACCGGTGACACCAGTGCTTTAACTGTGTTTGACCTTTGTCATCTGTGCTCACCATTATGCAACACGGGTGCATCACAATGAAAATGTGTTGGCAAGTTGTGTCTAAACAGGTGAAAAGTGCTTATGGTTTTGCCAAAAGAATGACTGATTCAATTACTGAGTCAGCTGCAATTTGGCCGACACCTTCATGCGCACTTCAACCAAATTCGCACTTTGTGTGAAGGGGCCCTAAAGAGGGAGTTGTGTTTTTTTTTTTTCTTTTTTTTCCTGCCTCTCCTGAAGTGAGACAGAGCTAAACAAGGAAAAGAGTCTTGTTGCTACATGTTTCTGAAAATCCGTGCACCAAAAAGATCATAATATTCAGGAAGAAGCATTACGGAAATTACTAATCACGATTCATGTTATACTAGGCCTATCAACAGAATGTATACATATAGTTTGAAGTCCGCACTTTCAACACATATTCAAACGGAGATGCAGACTGTGGTAGATTGGATGTTTTTTCAGCTTAATTTGGCCATGTGGCTTTGCAGAGACACATCAGACAACTCCAGAGGATTAAAGTTGCATCTCCTACATAGAATATAAAAGTATAAAAAGTAAAGTGGACTTGATACTGTGCCTACCATTACTTCATCACCTTTGTTCCCTTCATCGCTATACTCGATGAAGTCCACTCCAATGACCACTCTTTCTTGCTTGGGTACACAGTCAGCAACCTTATCAAACTCATGAGAGAACTCCTCTTTTTGCTTTATGTCACAACATGCCTGTGGGGCATATGCACTGATGATGTTCATCATCGTCCCTTCAATTTACAACTTTATACTCATCACCCTATAAAATGCTCATTTAACCTCCAACACACAAATCATTTACTTTAGAATGACTCCAGAATGTTTACTCCCATCCACACCATGATACAACAGGTTGAACCCACCTCTGATGCTGTTGGCCTTACTTCCCTTGGTCTATGTACACACAGTACATCAACCTTCCTATTCTTTATCATATCAGCTGAAACTAAATTTGAATCCCATCCAGGCAATGTCAAAGACTCATATGCTTGAGGTTATGGCATGTGGAGATAACCATAGGTACCAACATCTTCAGGGCCTATATAGGACTTACTAGTACGTCTTCTTCAATACTCATCCTAAGTTGCCCACGACACAACTTAAATGGACTGCATTTACATATAATGCTTTTCCATCTGAGCACTTTACAATGATGCCTGACATCCACCCATTCTCTCTCTCTCTCCCACACACACACACACACACACACACACATGGCTGTCAGGATGCTGTGATGCAAGGCACTCACTACACACCGGGAGCAACTTGGGGATTAAGCACCTTGCCCATGGGCCCTTTGTGATTGTCTGGTCTTGCTAGGGTTTGAACCGAGTATCTTCTAGTCTTCTTTTAGCACAGTTGATCTGAGTGAAGACTTTTAATTTGTAAATGGTTGTCTTTTTTATTTTTACGAAATAAAGCTACAGCTTTTTTCAGACACCACAAAAGCTCCGCTTTAAATAACTTATTTTTTTGGGAGTTTTTTCCATCGCTTTTTTTTTTGAATGAATGAATGAATTAATGAAAACTATTTATTTCAAACATTTGATACAACAACAATTACAAGATAGATCAGTAAAGACAACAACAAAAAAGTTCCTACTGTGTACCCAACATGTCCGAAAAGGGGTAGGGTATATATATATAGAGGTCTATTAGAAAAGTATCCGACCTTATTATTTTTCAAAAACCATATGGATTTGAATCACGTGTGATTACATCAGACATGCTTGAACCCTCGTGGGCATGCGAGAGTTTTTTCACGCCTGTCGGTTGCATCATTCGCCTGTGGGCAGTCTTTGAGTGAGGAGTCGTCCACCCGCTCGTCGATTTTTTCATTGTTTAGGAATGGCTCAGAGACTGTTGCTTTGTTTGATAAAATTTTTTCAAAACTGTAAGGCACAACTGAGTGGACACCATTCAATAAATTCAGCTGGTTTTCGGTAAAAATTTTAACGGCTGATGAGAGATTTTGGTCTGGTAGTGTCGCTTTAAGGACGGCCCACGGCGCCTGACGGCGATCTGCGCTTCGAGGCGGCAGCGACTCGCCGTTTCAAGTTGAAAACTTCCACATTTCAGGCTCTGTTGACGCAGTATGTCGTAAGAGAACAGAGAACTTTCAGAAGAAGTCGGCATGAGGAGTTTATTCGGACATTCCATTGTTAACGGTCATTTTGTAATGAAAGAACGTGCGGGCAGAGTCGCATGTCGGGCCGGACCCGACCACCTCCGTTGGAAATCTTAACGGGCAAGTTGGAACATGCCCAAGCTGTTAAACAATTTCTCAGTTACTCACTTGTTGAAAGCCATTAAAAGCCGCCTGAATTCTACAAATGGTTTTCAACACGGAGGTGTTTTTCCTGTTGCGGCGCACACAGATTTGCCGAGTCGTCACGGAAACGACTCGGCGAATTTGCGCGTACGTCTTTCATTAAAAAAATGTCCTTAAACAGTGGAATGTCCGCATAAATTCCTCATGCCGGCCTCTTCTGAATCTTCTCTGTTCTCTCACGATGTCCTGGGTGAATTAAGCCTTGAATTAGGATGTTTTAAGCTCGAAACAGGCCGACGACAGCGCCTGGAAGCGCTGCAGGACGTCCCGCTCCGTGGGAAGTCCTTACACCGACAGAAACACCCCATAATCTCTCATCAGCCGTTAAACTTTTCACAGAAAACCATCTTAATTTCTCGAATAGTGTCCACTCGGATATTCCTCACAGGTCCAGAAAAAATTTTGATAAAGCAACGCGCGCCGTCTCGAGCAGCGTGTGAAACAAAGGAATTCAGCCGAGAGGGCGGGACCACATCTCACTCAAGGCCTGCCCACAGGGAAATGACGTCACCGACGCGTGAAAAAACTCACGCATGCGCACGAGGGTTCAAGCATGATTGGTGTAATCGCATGTCATTCAAATCCATATAGTTAAAAAAAAAAATAAAACGGTCGGTTTATTATCTAAGAGACCTCGTATATATCAACATACATACACATACATATACATATACATACACATATACACACATATATACACAAACATAAATATACACCTACACATACCTACTTACATACAAAATACTATATATTTACAAGCCGAAGCAAAAAACAAAAACACCCTAACCCTCATTACCCTTCCTCCTCCCTATACCTAGAAAAAAACATATTTTTGTACCGCTGTTGAACTGGTTCATGCTTGGACATTGCTTGAGCCCCACTCCCAATCTGTTCCACATCCTCACCCCACAGACAGAAATACAGAAACCTTTTAATGTTGTTCGTGCCCACTGATGCTTTAAATTAAATTTCCCCCCAGACTGCAATCCCCTGATCTGTTAAAAACATATTTTAATATTTGCTGGAAGTAAATTGTTTATTGCTTTATACACAATTTGTACTGTTTGAAAATGAACCAAGCCTGTGAATTTTAAGAATTTGGATTGTAAAAATAGTGGATTTGTATGATCTCTATAGCCAATATTATGAATAATTCTTATAGCTCTTTTCTGCATTACTGATAGTGATTGTGTTGTACCTTTATAAGTATTACCCCATACCTCTGCACAGGCCTGTAAATATGGTAAAACCAGTGAGCAGTAAAGAATGCGGAGTGAGTTGTGGTCCAGAATATGTTTCGCTTTGTTTAGGACTGAAATACTTCTTGACAGTTTACTTTGTATATGTTTTATATGAGTCTTCCAGTTTATCTTATCATCTATTATCACCCCCAGAAACTTATTTTCATGTACCCTTTCAATATCTACCCCCTCAACTTGTAACTGAACCTGTATGTCTGTATTACAATAGCCAAATAACATGTATTTTGTTTTACTTAAGTTTAATGATAATTTGTTTCTGTCAAACCATATTTTCAATTTTCCCATTTCTATACTGATCCTCCTCAGTAACTCCTGCAAATCCCCCCCTGAACAAAAAATGCTTGTGTCATCTGCAAATAATACTAATTTTAATATTTTGGAAACATTGACAATATCATTTATATAAATTAGAAACAGTTTTGGACCCAATACTGACCCCTGTGGGACGCCACAAGCATTGTCCAAGCATGATGATGTATATTCTCCCAACTTCACAAACTGTTTTCTGTTACTTAAGTAGCTTCTCACCCAGTGCAACACCAACCCCCTAATCCCATACTGTTCACGTTTACTGATTAATATGTCATGATTGATTGTATCAAAAGCCTTTTTAAGGTCTATAAATATTCCAACTGAATGTAATTTGTGGTCTATGGCGTTTGTAATCTCCTCAACTGATTCTATTAATGCAAGTGATGTTGAACTATGTGCTCTGAATCCATATTGACTATCAGTAAGTAATTTATGTTTATTTATGAATTTGTCTAATCTATTATTGAATAACTTTTCTAATAATTTGGAAAATTGTGGAAGCAAATAAACAGGTCTATAATTTGTGAAGTGGTGTCTATCCCCAGTCTTATACAGCGGCACAACCTTAGCTATTTTCATTTGATTGGGAAATTTACCGGTTTGAAATGATAAGTTACAGATGTATGTTAATGGTTCTACAATCCATTCAATGACCTGTTTTACCACAACCATATCAATTTCATTTAAATCGGTAGATGTTTTATATTTACAATTATTCACAATGTCTATAATTTCTTTTCCATCCACTGCTGTGAGGAACATTGAACAGGGATTTCTTTCTATGAGATTATTATCCCAATCCTCAGGTTGGGAATTGGGAATTTTTTCTGCCAAGCTTGGTCCAATATTTACAAAAAAATTATTAAAACCGTTGACTACCTCATCCTTATTTTCCTTCTTGACATTATTATCAATTTTTTTTTGCCATTTTCCCCCCTTTTTTATGTATAAACTGTTTAGTGTTTCTTTATATTTAAAGAAATATTATTTGTCCCAATCAGGAACATTTGCTGTGCAGACAACCAAACTTCCTTTGATGAGCTGAACACTGCGAAGTCCAGTCGAAAGAAAACCTCTGCTTTTCAGCAACACCACCAGAGTTCAAAGCTGCAGAAGAGACGTTCCTCTGGTCCCGAGAATCCAGCAGAACACCTGCTTCTAAATAAAAGGCTCTTTGAACAGCAACTATTTTATTATTTTTAAAAAAGCTGTTTCATTTTATATTTTAACAATAAATGAACGGATCATTAAAAATGTCCACAAATCAAAGTCAAAAGACATTTCCACAAGTAGAAGCTCTCCACTTATTGTGCTCAAATTCATATTTTAGAAATGACTCTGTCCTGATAACATTAAAGGCAATTACATATTTTGACAAAATTACAAATTTAAATGACTATAAAAAAATTCATCATGAGGTTTATGTCACAGAAATCCTACTTTACAATCACACAACAGTCATTGTTAAATTATTTCCTTTTGCATTTATAATAAACATTTGTATTTATTTAGTGTTTGTTTTTCTGCTTGAAATGAGATATAAATAATCTACCAGACTTAAAAAATATACAAGTTTCCATGTTATTTTATTTATCTAAAAATAAATGTCTGAGGTTCCTTATGTTAAACAAGAAATTATCTAATATGAAATAACAGGTGGTTTTAATTTACAGATGAAAGGTTTCTAAAGAATAATTTATTGATTTATTTAGCTATTTTAATTACAAGTGTTATAAACTTTTTTTAACAGTAATCAGAAATTTTGAGGTAACAAACAACAACAAAAAACATTTCCAATGATTTTTCTTCAGAAAACTGCTCTCTAAATGAGCAGTCCTGTCACACGTTAATGTTTTGTACAGATCAGTGGTTTCTGCACCAATCGGATTGGTCCAATCCATTTTACAGATCAGTGGTTTCTGCCACGAGTCTTCCGTGTTTTGGCCCAATGCGCCGTTCCTATTGGACAACACAAAGGTACGTCACAGCTCAGAGTGTCGAAAGTTGGCGCACCTCATCTCGACAGAACACCGGCTCTGTGTGGTATGCAGGAGATCACTTGACTGAGGGTCTATACGTTCAAATAATAATTAAAAAAATACTGTCATCACTCTTTACTCTTACTCAGTCAGTCTCTTACAACGGTGTAGCCTAAATACACAAGCTTTCCAGGAGCGCACCCAATTCATTAGGCACGCTCAGAGGCATGTCTCCTCCTGTGCGCACTTTTTTTGGGGGGGAGCGACCCCGCCCCCTGTGATAAACTCATTGCCCCCTTAATATTTTTTTCTGGCGCCGGGACTGTACTGGATCCATTGTCTTGTTGAAAGATCCATTTCAAGGGCATTTCTTCTTTGGCATATGGAAACATGACCTTTTCAAGTATTTTGATGTATTCAAACTGATCCATGATCCCTGGTTTGTAACAAACAGGCCTAATAAAAAACATCCAAATATCATGCTGCTTGCTCCATTATGCTTCACTATCTTCACAGTGTACTGTGGCTTGAATTCAGTTTTTGGGAGTCGGTTGACAAGCTTTCTGTGGCTCCTAGACCCCAAAACAGCAATCTTGCTTTCATCAGTCCACAAAATGTTACTGCATTTCTCTTTAGGCCAACTAGTGTGTTCTCTGGCAAATTGTAACCTCTTCAACAGATCGTTTTTTCAACAATAGGACTTTGGGGAGCTTCTTATCGATAGCTTGTCTTCACATAGGCATCTAATTGTTACAGCCCTCACAGGTAACTTCAGACCTTCTTTGATTACTGAGCTAGTCAATCGAAGAGTATTTACCATTCTGCTTACTTTTCGACACTTTTGAATGCCAGTTTTCCATTTTCTTCCATGTTTTCTTCCACGTTTTCTTCCACATCTTTTTTGTTTTGTTGCCATAATTAAAGCATTTAAGATCAATTTTGCTGAGCAGCCTATCATTTTCTGCACTTTTTAAAGTATCTTCTTCCCTCTCCAACTTTTTAATCAAAATACACTATTCTTCTGAACAATGTCTGGAATGGCCCATTTTACTCAGATCTTCAGAGAGAATGACATGACAACCAGCATGTACAACATCCGCAGCCTTCATCCTTAAATAAGGGCCACCTTGTAAGGGTATTATAAGGGTCACAGAAAGAAAAATGCAGACACTGCCATTTTTTGGAACAGCCTAATATTCTTTTTTTTTTTTCACTTTCGCTAAAGTAATGACAAATGTGATACATTTTTCTTCATGTTTTGTTACCTCCACCAAGGAAGTTATGTTTTCGGTCGGGTTTGTTTTTTGTCTGTCTTTTTGTCAGCAGGATAACTCAAAACGTTTTGAACGGATTTTGATGAAATTTTGTGGAGTGATTGGAAATGACAAGAGGAACAAGTTCAGGTGCATTTGTTTTCAAATTGTAATATTTCTTAAATTTATTTTTACCTCCACCAAGGAGGTTGGAAATGACAAGAGGAACAAGTGATTAAATTTTAGTGGTGATCCGGATCACGATCTGGATCCTGATGCTAACGCGTTAGCATGTCTATGGCATTTTCAATGTTAAAAGTTAGCATTAAGCAGTTGCAGCTGTCATCACATTTTGGTGCATTTGTTTTCAAATTGTAATATTTTTTAAATTTATTTTGTTTATATATTAATAATCTAATGACTATTAGATATAATTTTAGAGAAACAGACAAAAGAAATAGATCACTGTGCCAAGGAGGGAATCTCTTTAGAGTCAGTGACCCTATGGCCTTGTTTAGAGAAGTGTTTCATAAATGTTAAAAAATTCATATAATTTGCAGTTTAGTTGAATAATAAATTGAATTTTGTCTCATTGTTTTTGTCTATAAGCACATGCAATATCAATATCAGTGCCAGATGACAGTAGCTTCTAGGAAAGGTGCAAGTTGCAATAAACTGTGATGCCAAGCACTAAGGATACATGCATACCAGTCACAGTAGATGAAACTTTTTTTTTTACTACTGAGCAAAACATCATTGGTAGACTTTTTTAGTTCAATGATTCCATGACGTGTAGATGTTATGGCGTCAGTGACCCTATGGTCTTGGCGGAGGTTTGCACTCTCTGAGTGCTTCTAGTTTTGAAATAGAATGAGCAATGTTCCCAGAGTATTGGTGTGTATGGAAAGAGAAGCTACTTTCAGCATTCTGAGCTTTGCTCACTTTTGTAGATGGACTGCTATTACTGAACACAACTGTATACCGTATTAAAAAATGAAATGAGTTGGCCGTGGCAAAATATGAAAAATCTTGGGTTCATACTGTCTGGCATGAAAGGAAAGTGAATGTGAATAGAAATCACATTTTGTTCATTTTAAACACTGTCCTAACTTTTTTCTGATTGTTCTGACTTGTTGTAGGTGCAGTGCTGGATTATGGTGGTCTGTACCCACACATATATTCAAGCAAACAATAAGCAGCAAAATAATAATAGAGGCATGACACTGTCATAAATGTTAAATGACACATTCATGAAGGTGTCATAAACTTTATGTCAATGTCATAAACATTGAAGACTGCCATTATTGTCATTCAGTTTTTATAATGACAACTTTACATTTTTTGGGTTGTCTTGATTATACCGACATGACCAAAAGTTGTCTTTGGCCTTTTTTGGTCATCAGTTGTATGCCAAGTTGTCGACTTGTCATTACAAAAAACGAATGACACTTAATGACAGCAGTCATAAATGTTTATGACATTGACATAATGTTTATGACACCTTAACGACTGTGTCATGTAACAGTTATGACAGTATCATGTCACTATTATGACGATACATTCAAGTAAAATGGTACCAAAAAAAAAGTTCTGTATTTCAAAATGTAAGCCACAGTGCTGCACTCATATGATACATATTTTCTGATAGTTCTATACTATATTTGTGCAGCATTTCCACATGCAAATGATTATATTAAACATAACCAACAGGAAATATGACCAGACCAGCTATAATTAGCAATGTTGTCAATATCCACAAATCACTTTAGTTGGCGATAGTTCTACAACATATTAGATGTAACACCAGCAGCATCTCTGAAAAAGCATCATGACAGAAGCATTTTAAAGCAGTCAAAAGAGCAATATGCATTGCCATCACACACCACACACACACACACACACACACACACACCACACACACACACACACACACACACACACACACACACACACACACACACACCACACACACACACACACACACTTTGAACCTATTTTGAGTAGAGGCAGTGCTGACCCTCTCTCCAGTCCCTCCTGTGTCAGTACAGTGGCAGGCAGCGTTTCTCACAATGTCTCAACTTCACTGGAATTGGGGTTGTAGGTACTATGATAAAAATAATAAAAAACGGTTTTATTTTTAGAGGTCTGTACTCCTAGTGGAGGAGGGGTGGCACAAGCATCTTGGTGGGCAGGCCCTGCCCCCTAATGCCCGCCCATAGTGATGGGTGTGGAGAAACATAAGAAAACTTTGTGGAGGGGTTGACAATGGATGAAACTACATTGTAAGTGATTCGAGACATAAATGTGGATCTGTCATTCCCTGTGGGAAACATGCAAGCACTGCCCTGGGAGCACTCAAAATATTGTACAAAACTGAAGAGAGCCAGCATTTCTGGAAGCAGCCAAGGGAGTCGAGCAACCATGGCTCAGCTGTCGGCCCATGTGCACACATGGTCAGTGGGCTGGACACACCTGTCCATGCCAGCTGGGATTTGTTTGCGCCCACCACTGAGCTCGGGCACACAGAGGTGGGCTTCAGCACAACAGTGGAAGAATGCTGGTCACTCCTGAGGACCAAGGAGGACATCTATCCACAGAAAGACATCATGCATGATCTGTGCATGACTGTGCCAGCCAAGAGTTGATCCTTGCTAGACATTACATTTCATCCTGTGGGAAATCATTCTACAAATGGTTGAGTGCCCTGTTTACAGTTTTCTGTCTGTTGTATTTTTTGGTTCTCCGCTGAGCCAAATGAGACTATATTATTATTATTATTATTATTATTAT
This sequence comes from Thalassophryne amazonica, assembly GCF_902500255.1. Classification (NCBI taxonomy): domain Eukaryota; kingdom Metazoa; phylum Chordata; class Actinopteri; order Batrachoidiformes; family Batrachoididae; genus Thalassophryne; species Thalassophryne amazonica. The sequence goes on along the minus strand of NC_047111.1, from coordinate 31,919,369 downwards.
TATTATTATTATTATTATTATTATTATTAATGTATTTATTTTATTGTATTATTAATTTAATTTTATTATTATTTAAAGGGCTGTTTCTTAGTGGGTACAGTTGGGGGAATTTCCACAGCCTCTATTCACATGGACGATAGCAGGATAATAGCAGGACTGATTAAAATCACTTTGCGCAGATGGGATGAGTTTATTAGTGAAATCACCTGTTTGAGCCAGTGGCTGCAAAGAAAACCTGCACCCTCTTGGCCCTTTCTGGAATACTTTGGACACCATTGGAATAAAGGCATCACTGTAAGCTGATTTGAACATTAAAGTGCAATATAAATTAACTCCCACACAATTATTGTGTTAATGCACTCTCTGTAATACTGAACATTCACTTTAATAAGTAATAAAATTAATACTATTTCATTGAGAACATTTTAACTACACAGAAAATGAAACTTTAAATTGGACATGGTGAGAATTATATAAAATCAGAAACAGTGTCATGAAAACATTACGCAACTTGAATTTAGGCATGTTTTTGGTTGATATGGGCAGCTAACCTACAGCTAAAAATTAGCTTCAATAACCGATAATCAGCTAACTGAAAAGTTATCTTTTATAAAGCTAAACCGATAAACCACCCAATCATTTATCTGAAGCTACAGATAACCAATAACTTCCAGTATTGTCTCCGGTACACTTGCAACTACTAACAAGCTGATTTTGAGTTTTAACACCACAATCATTTCTGGTAGCATCAAAGGCGATGACAGACCCAAACAATGAGTCAGCACTTCTGTCTTTGTGCGAGAATTTTATGGATTGTGCTGAGCTTCAGCTTAAAACGCGCATCCTGCATTGTGTAGTATACATGGAGTAAGAAGCTGCGTTTAACCTCTCACAACCACCCCCTGATCGGCAATCCTATGGTCGGATGAAAATCAAACCTGTTGATATTCTGGTCAGCCGTCATGAGAGTATTCCACTGCTGAAGCGCTACAAGTGTCCAACGTCTCGCACTGTGCATGTGCAAACACGGAATTGGAAAGAGCATAAACAGTGATCATCTCTTTGGGAGAGCAGCTTCTGTTTCTTTTTCCCCCTTTCTTCAACTCATGTAAAGTCTTGTTTTTTTTTTTTTAACTTTGATGTCTCCCATTGAGAGTTTTTTGTAAAAATAAGAAATGTAAATAAAGTTTTAAGAAAAAAAGCTTATGTTTACATTTTGCTTCTGGAAACACGGGTACGACATGTGGTTTTAGAATGTACAATCTGAGCAGTCAGATCGCATCAGAGCATCGGGCCGTATAGTGTGAGAACATACATCATGCGCTCTGAACTTTTACACCGTGCGGTTTTGTCATACAGTTTGAGCTGGAGCCGAGTACAATGATTGCAAATATTGCACAGTGTCTGCCCAGTTTTAGGGCGAATACTGCCATGAACACTACTAGCCAGTAGATGGGAAAACCATGGCCTCGGATTTGGAGGTGCTGATCTTCATCTTCACACTCGGCTGCAAACCGCTCCAGTGCACACTGAAGGTCCTAGTTTGAAGAAGCAACAGAACCACATTGTCCACAAACAGCAGAGATGAGATTAGGAAAATGTTCAACTCAACATGTTGCTCAGCATTCACTAAGTACTGATTTTACAAACTCAACATTAATGACTCTTAAAATGGACTAAAGCTCCAACGACAGACATCTTGGGTTTTTCTGGCACACAAGTCATCTCATTCTCCCGAGTTGACTATAATTCGATCTTGTATTTCCGAGTCAGCAAAGTAAGCTTTGATTTTCATTTTTAACCAGTATTTCAAAGGATGAGTCACAAAAGGTGCATTTACACATTGAGGGCCTGCTGTTTTGTTGGGAACATTTACGAGGTCTGTCAATAAAGTATAGCTCCTTTTTATTTTTTCAAAAACTATATGGATTTCATTCATATGTTTTTACGTCAGACATGCTTGAACTCTCGTGCGCATGCGTGAGTTTTTCCACGCCTGTCGGTGACGTCATTCGCCTGTGAGCACTCCTTGTGGGAGGAGTCGTCCAGCCCCTCATCGGAATTCCTTTGTCTGAGAAGTTGCTGAGAGACTGGCGCTTTGTTTGATCAAAATTTTTTCTAAACCTGTGAGACACATCGAAGTGGACACGGTTCGAAAAATTAAGCTGGTTTTCAGTGAAAATTTTAACGGCTGATGAGAGATTTTGAGGTGATACTGTCGCTTTAAGGACTTCCCACGATGCGAGACGTCGCGCAGCGCTCTCAGGCGCTGTCATCAGCCTGTTTCAAGCTGAAAACCTCCACATTTCAGGCTCTATTGATCCAGGACGTCGTGAGACAACAGAGAAGTTTCAGAAGAAGTCGGTTTCAGCATTTTATCCGGATATTCCACTGTTAAAGGAGATTTTTTTTAATGAAACACGTGCGGACGGATTGCAGCGTCGGCTCGCAGCCGCCGCGACGCTCCACCACAGGAAAAACACCTCCGTTGGAAGCCTTAAGGACAAGTTGGAACACGTCCAGCTGTTAAACAATTTCTCATATACTCACTCCACTGAAAGCCATCAAAAGCTGCCTGGATTTTACAAATGGTTATCAACACGGATGTGTTTTTCCTGTGACGCCGCACTGCGCCGGCTGCGTCCCGACGCGCAGACCCGTCCGCACGTCTTTCATTAAAAAAAATCTCCTTTAACAGTGGAATATCCGGATAAAATGCTGAAACCGACTTCTTCTGAAACTTCTCTGTTCTCTCACAACATCCTGGATCAATAGAGCCTGAAATGTGGAGGTTTTCAGCTTGAAACAGGCTGACGACAGCGCCTGAGAGCGCTGCGTGACGTCTCGCACCGTGGGAAGTCCTTAAAGCGACAGTATCACCTCAAAATCTCTCATCAGCCGTTAAAATTTTCACTGAAAACCAGCTTAATTTTTTGAACCGTGTCCACTTCGACGTGTCTCACAGGTTTAGAAAAATTTTTGATCAAACAAAGCGCCAGTCTCTCAGCAACTTCTCAGACAAAGGAATTCCGACGAGGGGCTGGACGACTCCTCCCACAAGGAGTGCTCACAGGCGAATGACGTCACCGACAGGCGTGGAAAAACTCACGCATGCGCACTAGGGTTCAAGCATGTCTGACGTAAAAACATATGAATGAAATCCATATAGTTTTTGAAAAAAATAAAAAGGACATATACTTTATTGACAGCCCTTGTATAGTCACTGCTGTTGTTATACTTTTAAAACTTTGAGTGTTTTGAATGTTTAACTAAGATCACTGGAACAGAAAAACCCAGGTGTCTCTGCTTGATTCCGTCGAGCAATGCCTTTGCTGCGGGGCATGATGAGAGCTGGTTGTATTTTGCTGTTGTCTATTTTTTTATGTAAATAAATCAGAAGACACAAAGCAGTGAGGGATATTCTGTCATATGCTGTCATCTTGCCAAAGTTGTTGTAGGGATTCAATAGGTGTTTCCTGAGGCAAGAAAACACAAAGTAGTTTTATGAAATGAAATGGATGCACGCAGAGAGGATCAGCCAACTACAATAACAAATGCTGTCATGTCTGAAGACTCATCAACTCACGGGTATTGGGTTTGATCTGTGGCCAAGAGACTGGGAACAATACCTCTTTCTTTTTTTTATTTCCAGTGCGTCAGCTACAGTGGTTATGTATTGTACCTACAGGGCATGTTAAGGCAGCAGCTAATTTTCCAAGTTGCTTTTCTCCAGTCGTGGTCCTGGAATCATTGGTTTTTGAGAAAAACATGTTTAACTCACAAGCACTGTAGCACTGTTGCCTGATGGTAACACAGTCCCAGGGTCAATTCCAACCTGGTCTTTACTGTGTGAGTTTAGTGTGGGTTTCCACCGGGTACTCCACCTTATTACGAAATTCCAAACACATGGTCTAACCATTAATAGGAATAAATGGGTTCACAATATGTATGGTTGGGTCGATGGTTTGTGTGGCAGTATGACTGTTATTTTAGAATGTAACCAGTATCAAACAACCAGACGTAAGGGTTTACATTAAGTGGTGGGCACAGTTCCGATAATCCAATAACCGATAATTATCGAAGATAAAGTTTTCATTATCAGATTATCTTTTCAGATAACTTTGAAAACCATTATTGGACTAATTATATTCGGATATATTGTTGATAATTTATAGACAGTTAAACAAAGGTGGTAAACAAAGGTGAGCAAATGAGTAGTTCTACCCTCTGCAAATAGAGGAGAGCTGCTTCTAGAAGAAACCGCTCTATACTCTACAGGGAAGGCAGACCGGGTCACCAAAAAAAAAACAAAACTCATTTCTTTTAACCCAATACTGACTGATAGGCGGCCAATATAACCCAAGTCATCCAGAGGCATACATTTTTAACTTATGGTTCAAATTTTAACCAAACTTATTTCGGACAAGTTATTTAAATTAACTGAAGTTTCATAAAGTGAAAATATTAGATATGTGTTTTAGTTTAAAAGTAATACGCTAATTTTAAGGTTTTAGTGTGGACATGCTGTGTCCAGGTGCATTATGGGTGATAGGGTAATCTCAGTACATTCACAACAGGAGAAATGCATTTCAGACACTCTGATCAGGCTGATCACGCACAAAGCATAAAACTCTAGTGCCTAAAAATCTTGTGAATATATTCCCTTTTTTAAGAGGGTACCTCCAGCAATTGATTTGCTGACTATTTGGGATCTTTTAACAGCTAGTCCTACTAAGAAGTTTGATGTCTGGTACTAAACCAGTGACTGCTATGAAAGAGTAGCTGACAACCCGGGAAAGACTGGATGACGGCTTGGAGAGACTGCTGGCAGGAGGGAATAGACCCCTTGGGACCGGCAAGGGTTAGCTTCCCTTGCTGGTATGAGCCGTTCACTAATAGTGAATTGGTTCTACCCTTCTATGGCTACAGAAATTTCTATAAGGAAAATACCCCTAGAGTCTGCGAGAGCGGGGGCGCAAGATGACTCAATGACGGATCACACGGTAACGAACCTTGCAATGGATACGACAACGAATCAGGTGATCAGCATATCAGTTGATGGAGTGAAAGCGCCACTAGAACATAGGCTACAAAGCTGCATCTGTGGCTGGAAAAAAGTTACATCAGAGAAGGGTCTTAGGATCCACCAGGGAAGGAAAAAATGCCTGAGAGAGGTCGGCAAGGGGCCTCGCATTGACAATTACTTCCTTAGAGGTGGGGCAAATCAGTCGAGTGAAGCCCAATGGCAGGATACACACCATAGTCCACAGGGTATCAGAACCCCAGTTGAGGCTCAATCAGGCACGAATCCTCCGGTGAATTTGGAGCCCATCCAGCCACGGATGGCAGTTGAGAGGGGTATGAAGGGATGAAAGCCTCAAATCTTGTGGCCCAAATCCTGTCAGAAAAAGGAGTGGGAAACGATAGATGCAGACATAGTTTGTCTCCTAGGAGGTCTGAAAGGATGTGCAGAAAGGAAGTTGAATAAGATGGGGGAGATCATCTATAGTTATGGAAAAGAGAGATTTGGGAAAAAGAGTATGAACTTGAAAGAACGGAAGGAACCAGGGAGGCGTCTCAAGTCCAGAAGACAACAGGAGATTGAGAGACTGGTGAAAGAAAGAAGGGCCCTGAGAAAACAGTGGAAGAAGGCCACAGAGGTTGAGAAGAAAGGGTTTGAGGTACTCCAGGGAGACATTAAACAGCGTCTAACAGCATTGCGAAGAACAGAATCTTTGAGAAAGCAACATAAGAAGAAGGAACGAACAAGGAATGCCTTTTTCAGAGACCCCTATAGGTTTGTTAAACATCTCTTCGTTAAGGAGAAAACAGGGTCTCTAAATGTATCCAGGAGGGAGCTAGAGGAGCACTTGAGGAGGACTTACTATGATAAACAGAGGTATGTGCCAGTCAGTATTCCATACGACATGCCACCAATCCATCCATTGGAGCACCAGATGGAAATAGGGCCCCCTACATGGAACGAAGTCGAAAGTACAGTAAAGCGGGCAAAATCTGCCTCAGCTCCCGGACCTAATGGTGTCTCATATAGGTTTTATAAGAACTCGCCAGGAGTCCTGAGGTACCTCTGGAGGCAAATGAAAGTGGTATGGAAAAAAGGAATTATACCAAAGGCATGGCGACGGGCAGGAGGGATTTTGATTCCCAAAGAGAAGAATTCTTCAACTATTGATCAGTTTCGACAGATCAGTCTTCTGAATGTTGAAGGAAAGGTTTTCTTCAGAGTCGTGGCCAGGAGGCTCTCGGATTTCTTGCAGAGGAACAACTTTGTTGATACCTCAGTGCAGAAGGCAGGAATAAGTGGATTTCCAGGATGTCTGGAACACGTAAGTGTCATCTGGCACCAGCTGCAGATGGCTAGGAGAGAGAGGAAGAACTTGCATGTGGTATTTTTGGATCTTGCCAATGCATTTGGTTCAGTGCCTCACGAGATTCTGTGGTCGGCGTTTAACTTTTTTCAAGTCCCAGAATGTATCACTAGGTTGGTTAAAGCGTATTTCCAAGACCTTCAGTTCTGTATTGATACACAGGCTGGTACAACAGCCTGGCAGCAGCTTGAGATTGGCATAATGGCAGGCTGTACCATATCTCCACTGGCGTTTACCATGGCAATGGAGCTCATTGTTCGCGCGTCCCGGTGGGTGGTTGGAGGAGAACGCTTAGAGAGTGGAATCCGTCTTCCTCCAATCAGAGCATATATGGATGATATGACAACAGTAACAACAACAGGAGCATGCACTAAACGCCTTTTGAGTAAACTACAGGAAAATATTGAATGGGCACGAATGGAGGTAAAACCTAGTAAATCAAGCAGTATCTCCATTGTTAAAGGTCAGCTTGTAAATAAGAAGTTTTATATTAACAACGTGCCAATACCAACAGTTCTGGAGAAGCCGATTAAAAGCCTCGGCCGTTGGTATAGTGCAGAGCTTAAGGATACGAAGCAGGTGGAGCAGCTCAGACAGGACACTATCAATGGCCTTAAGATGATCAACAATACAGATCTGCCTGGAAAGCTGAAGTTGTGGTGCTATCAGTTTGGGCTGTTGCCCCGTCTTATGTGGCCATTATCCATCTATGAGGTCACACTATCACAAGCCAAGAGGTTGGAGAGGCTAGTGAGTGCGCAAGTGAGGAAATGGCTGGGATTACCTAAATGTCTTACCAGTATAGCATTGTATGGCAATGGAGTTCTCTCCTTACCGATTTCAAGCTTGGTGGAGGAGTATAAATGTGCCAAAGCAAGGTTAGAGATGACCCTTACCGAATCCCGTGATCCTGCTGTCAGAGGAGCTGCTCCAACCCTGGTAACGGGGAGGAAATGGAAACCATCTGTGGCAGTTGCGATGGCAAAGTCCGCCCTCAGACACCGGGACATAGTGGGGCATGTCCAGCATGGCAGAGGTGGTTTGGGTCTGGAAGTAACAGCAGCCACATGGCATAAGGCTACCCCAGCGGAACGGCGGCACATGGTGGTGGAGGAAGTGAGAAACCAGGAAGAGGCAGCTAGGTGTGCTACAGCTGTATCCCAAGTTCAGCAAGGACGCTGGAGGGCGTGGAGAGGAAGAAAATTACATGGAGCGACTTAAGAAGCATGGAGTCTAACCAGTTGGGCTTCATGATTAGAGCCACGTACGATGTCCTACCATCTCCTTCCAACTTACATGTTTGGTATGGAGAGGACTCAGCCTGTGTCCAGTGTGCAGCCCCGGCAACCCTTAAACATATCCTGGTGGGGTGTAAGGCAAGCCTGACACAGGGAAGATACACTTGGCGCCACAACCAGGTGCTGAAGTGCTTGGCTGCTGAACTCGAGAATAGGAGGGTAATTGTTAATACCATGCCCGTAAATCCCCAGTCTACCTTCCAACGCAAGATTTTTATTCGGGAAGGAGAAAAAAGAGGGAGCAAGTTATCACCGGAGCCGGGCCTGCTGAATATAGCCCGCGATTGGGAAATGCAAGTGGACCTCAGTCAGAGGCTCACTTTCCCACTTGAAATTTTGGCGACCAACTTGCGTCCTGACTTGGTCCTATGGTCTAAATCCTGCCGATGTGTTTTCATCGTTGAGCTGACGGTTCCATGGGAGGATGCCATCGAGGAGGCATTTGAAAGGAAGCGACTGCGATATCTCAATTTAGCGGCTGAAGCAGAGGGGCGGGGATGGAGTGTGAAGGTGTGGCCTGTGGAGGTTGGTTGTAGAGGCTTTGTGGCTAGATCTACTACAAAGTTCTTGAAGGAAGTAGGGATCAGAGGGCAGGCCCAAAGGAAGTTAATTAAAGAACTTGCCACTGTAGCAGAACGGAGCAGTTACTGGTTATGGCTGAAACGTAAAGAGGCAACGTGGGCTTTCAAGTGACCGTCGGGTGCCCCCCCCATATGCTGCACGCCCGGGTCTGATCAGCCTGGGATGGGCCAACCTCAGCAGAGGGTGTCTTGTTGTAAGTGGCCGAAACACTCAATGACGCTGGGGCAAACAACTGAAGATGTGGCATGGTGGTGGCACCTTGTGCTCATTGATCCCATTCTCATTTAACAGGGTACCTCCAGCAATTGATTTGCTGACTATTTGGGATCTTTTAACAGCTAGTCCTACTAAGAAGTCTGGATTTATAGACGTTATTGTGTTTATGTTTATTAAATTCCATGCATCTTAAACGTAGCAAGTAGCAACACAGATGATCTGGAATTTTGTTTTGGCAAGTTTTCAAGGTCTCTACTGGCCAGTAGTGTTCATGGCAGTATTCAAACTGAAGCTGGGATGATATTTTCAATCACTGTACTCGGTTCCAGCTCAAACTGTACCACAGAACCGCACAGTGTAAGTTCAGAGTGCCTGATTTATGTTCTCACACACATTGTACGTTCAAAAACCACACGTCGGACTCATGTTTGCAGAAGCAAAAAGTAAACAGAAGCTTTTTTTTCAAACTTAATTTACAAAAACTCTCGATGGGAGACATCAAAGTTTAAAAAAAACAAACAAAAAAAAAATTACAAGACAGGTGTTTGCACAGGCACAGTGTGAGAATTTGGACACTTGTAGCGCTTCAGCAGCGGGATACCCTCACGACCGCCGAGCAGAATATCAAACAGGTTTGATTTTCATCTGACCATACGATCGGCGATCAGGAGGTGGTCGTGAGATGTTAAACGCAACTCATTACTCTATGTATACTAAACGATGCAGGACGAGTGATTAACCTGAACCTTTCTGCGAGACAAAAAATTCATGCACGATTGAAAAATCAGCTGAAAAAGGGCCAAAACTCGCACTGGCACCAGTAGATCATGGCAGTGTTCTATTTATTTTGACCGGTCAGACGGTTATCTAATTACAACTTGGCTTTTTTTGTTTGAAAATGCCTTCTTTTTTTTTACAAATAAAAAATGGCATATTTTACAAAAGCACATTTATCTGTAAACACCAACACACGACACACTTCACGTTAATGTGTTGGTTTACATAGAAAGAATCAACCAATTAGTGTCACGGAGGCACATTTTACCCAGAATGCCATCTGTCTGTATTTGTTACAAAACTTCAGAATTAGTGCATTATTCAACATTAAAAGATATATGTTATATCTTAACTTTGCACAAATGACAGAATTGACATTAATGGAGTTATTCTATCAGTATTCATTTTATTTATACACCAAACCATAACTCAGCACTGCTTTATTTTCCAAGACCTCGACCTGACGGCAGTGATGTGATTGAATTGAGCTTTGTGTCTCCTCTCAGTTGCTTCTGTGCTGGAAGCCATGTAGTAAACATGCAACATGCAGCGTGCAGGGTTGCTCAAAGACAGAAGTGCTGACTCATTGTTTGGGTCTGTTGTTGCTTTTGATGCTTCCAATAGCAATTGTGGTGTTAAAACTCAAAATCAGCTTGTTAATAGTTACAAGTGTACTGGAGACAATACTAGAATTTATCACTTATCTGTAACTTCCGATGCATTTTTGGTTATCTGTGCCCACCACTGTTTACATCTGATTTAGTAAATGGGATTGGTGTGTCGCTCTAACAACAACACCTGCTTCTAATTAATCATTAATCCAGCATCCACTAACCATCCAGCAGGTGACAGAAATGTCTGTGGAATATTACACAGGTAAGGGCCCCTTCAGACATAATGTGAAGTTTGGTCAACGCCTGGTCGATTATGGTGAAACAGCACAAAACAGTTTGAAATTAGCACACCATGAAACATTGCGTTGATGGGCAGGCGTGCACGAACCTGGTGCAAGAGTTCATGTACGCCGGTGTCTTTCGAGCAGGAACAGTGCCAGGTGCAGCACATGGTGCCACTTATTCAAGGATTCAAGGATTCAAAGGAGTTTATTATCATATGCACATAGGAACATGTTCCCTGCACAATGAAATGTGTTTACTGCATTTAACCCATCCTAATTGCCAGTTAGGAGCAGAGGTCGCCTTTACGGCACCCGGGGACCCAGCTCTAGATGTATGTCCCTGCCCTGAGTCACGAGCAGGGCTGAGCAAACCTTGACCGGCTTCATGACACACTTAACAAACAACAACACACATAAGCCGGTCCGGTACATAAACACACATAAAAGCACACACAAGGAAAGTTTGGGAAAGAAAAAAACTCCATTGCTGCTGTGTTGAACACACACAGCACCACTGAAGCAAAAAAAAAACAACCCATAAGCACAGAAAACAGCCACAGAAAAACAGTAAACAACAGTAAACAATCACAGCAGACGACAGCCGAGACTTGAATGTGTCCAGTGTTCAGACAGACAGCCCGGAGGCCACCCTTGGCGCCATCAACAGGCCTTATCTGTCCATCCTGGGGGGGATCCCAGTCCTGAATCAGTCCACCAGAGTCCAAGGTCCCACAGTCAACATCACAGGACTGGGAGAGGGAAAGACAAGAGAGGTGGGGTAAGACGAGGAGCGAGGCATCAGGAGTGTTCTTCGGGGGGAGGATTTTATCCCAGCAGCCTTGAAGGGCAGCTGGTGTTTGGAAACCAAATAGATATCCAGATTAACAGACGCCTGAAAGATTCCACTGTCTGAAACTTCAGAGTGGCTCCCAAATACATCTGAATAGAGGAGCAGAGATGTGGTCATTACTGACGATCAAAGCGATTTTCCAGTGCAGCCATTCTCCCCGAGATGGATTCCAATGTGCAGTTAACACCCGCCGACTGAGCTGACACTGCCCTTCCAATCGAATCGATCATGTGGGGCAGCCTGGACGGGCCAATTAATGCCGCCTCCACCTTCTTAATTTTCTGGTAAACCAGTGCTATGGCCGCTCCACACAGCAGAAAGCCAGTCACCACAGCTCCAAATAAGTAAACATCTTCAACGTCTTCCACAGACAACGTGTACAGGCACATGACTTGCCACCTCCGCCAGCTGTCCATCACGTAACCCGCCACATGTGTCCCGGCAGGACAGGTTGGGTCCTCCACTCCCGAGTGTCTTGTAGAAAAAATAGTGTCAATTGCTTTCAGAGACCACTTGATTAGATCCATTTTGCCATATCCAGAGGAGCAGGGCTGGCAGCCTCACAGACAAACATGCTACAGTAGCAGGAAAGTTGGGGAGGGAGGAAGAAAGAAAAATGCGACTGTCCCGACCGAGAGCAAGAAGGCAAGAAGGCTTATGTGGAAGAAATAAAAAATAAAACCAGTTGGTACCTGTGGAATCTCATTGTGCCGCTTATGTGGAATAAATAAAATAATAGAAAACAGCTGGTACCTGTGGGACCACATCCTGCCGCTTATGTGGAAAAAAAACAGACAAGCATACGACCCACTGGAGGCAAACCCGCACCATCCAAAAGCTCTGATTACCAGCCGGAGATTTTACCACTGACCTATGGACTGTTCTTTGAAAGCTGTGGGAATCTGCCTCATATCAGGAAGGATATGGAAATCACACACCATATAAAAACACAGCATTTATCAAGCGAGCAATACAAATATGATCTGTCTATTCCTCTGTGAATGACCTATGGTCACAGACATACAGTCATGAAATGTCATGAATGAGAAGCAGTTCGCTCGTCTCATTCATGTCCACTTCTCCTGGTGCTTCTCCAACCAGCCGTGGGCGCGTGTCTTGTAGATGACACACTGCAGAACACCGGGTCATGTGGAACAGAGCTCACATGGGTGACGTGACAGTGAGCTGGCCTGCTGCGTGTTATGACCTGACGGTCCATTTCAACCTGGGAGCAGCCTGTCCATGTGCATACCATGCGCAAGCTCGCTCGCTGCAGCACCTAGCCATAGTGATATACTTTTTATGTCCACTTGATAACAGCAAACAGACACACGCATGTCACAGTGGGCAGTTGTTTGTCCATGTCCGTCCAAACACAGTACGTGGTTTCCAGCTGGAATGTCCAGATAGACAGATTTCCACAGCTGCTTCAGTGGGAGTACACACCTCTTGTCATTTCAACTCACAGACCAAAGCCACACTCATGTGGGACTTAGACAAAATTTCTCTGCGAGTACAGAAGTGATTGCCTGCAGTCTGCTGTCATGCCAAGAGTGCAACTGGCCACCCATTTTCTAAGTGCCATGTGAGCGGTGTTAGATGTTCGTGTGTGTCACCTGCCGTGAGAGGGTGCGATAAGTTTGCACAGCACACACTTGTCTTTCAGGCGCTGGTGTGCGCAAATAGTTGTAGCAACAGGTGTATGAGGCGTTGGAAGCAGGGATGACATTACACAGTTTGCACACAATTCCTGCGTCATGTGAACTAAATGTGCACTTTGTTCAAACTTTGAACTTTGTGTTAAGGGGCTCTAAATTGCAAGTTGCTTTTTTGTTGCTCTTATATTTTTTCCTGTTTCTTTTTTCTGTTTATTCTGTTGGAGAGAAATTCTTGTAAAATTTGTAAAAACCTTGTAACTGTTAGAATGGCCTAAGCAGTGGGCCACCCCTCTGGGTCTGGTCTGCTTGAGGTTTCTTCTTCTTTATCAGCAGAGGGAGCTTTTCCTTTCCACTGACACCAATGTGCTTGCTCAAGGGGTTAATAAGGTAACTCATATGAAGCTGCTTGAGGCAGCATTGATGTGATTTGGCACTGTTTAAAAAAATAAACTGAATTGAATTGTTGACATGGTGCTTTAACATTGTGTCATGATGAGATGTCTTTTTAACGTTGTGACTTTCCATGATTGTGGTATATTTTGCTTTTGAGTTATCGTGTGATAAATCTGCGGCGAGGGAATCCTTTTGGTTACAAGACCAGAACAGATGACCCCTTTGTGGAAGAAATGACTCATGGAGTTAAAAAAAAAGAAAGAGTTAAGTTACAGTTCTCAAAGTTCTCACAAAAAACACACTAAAGGTAACCAGTCTGTACTACAGCTTAGAAACTCTGATCAATCACATGAGCATTACACAAACGTCAACTTGAGGTGTTGCGGTCCAAATCTCCAAGCAAAATCTCTGAATCCAGTAAATGTAGCAAAATGGTCAATAACACAAAACACAATCAGAAAAACACACTTGATCAGCAGGCAACAACACAAGAGTGCAATTTACTTAGCAAATGGACAAAAAGGCACACACACTCAGAACCGGACCCGGCGCCACAAGGGGGTGTTTTGGGGCGACGCCCCCTCATGTCATCAACCTCGCCCCCTCGGATGTGAGAGTTATCAAAAATAAAAAAGAAAAAAGAAAGAAAAATAAATACTGGAAAATATAGCACCTCACAGTTTCGCGGATTTTTTTAGTCCAATTTTGCATGCCTTTTTTTTTTTTTAACAACGCATTGTGCTCTGCGTCCTCATCAAGCAGGCCGGTGTTCTGTCGAGATGACGGGACACCTGTTGCGGCACCGCGAAGGGAGAGTACGCGCATTGTGTTCTGCGTGTCTGCGATAAACTCATCGCCCCCTTAATATTTTTTTTCTGGCGCCGGGCCTGCTCAGAACAAAGGCTAATAATGAACATCAAACTGACACTAGAATGAACACATGTGGAGAGTAAGCATGCATGGCTGAGACAAATCAGTGATTGAGGAAAGTGTGTCACCTCTTTACCTACAATGCAAATTGGTGAAACAGAAAACACAAAGAAGACCCTGATAACAAAACAATCGAAAGAGGCAGAATAAACATACACTAAAAAGCTGGCGGCACAACATAAAAGTCATGAAAGCAGCACCGAGCACATGAAGAGAAACTCGTGACTGCTCCCTGGTGCCATGCAGCAGTGGGAAGGGAAACCACAGGATACCCCAGTAAAACTAAATGAACACCCAGACGTGCAAGAGACAGCGACAGCACCATTTCACATATCATGTAAATTGTTATATTAACTCAGTGGAGACCTTTCCAAAGACTAAGCACTACCAATACATTTGCTGATTCACTTTTAATATGTCATCACTTTTACACTCAGGGTGCCTATCTCTAGGCGCCTCACAATTCTATTACGAATGTAAAACAATACATCTTGATGCATCTTTTTTGATAGAGGATTTCCTTTTTCTTGCTGTGTGAATACTTGGTACTTTTTAAAGCAAAGTATTTGTCCAAAGATCCATAATTAATTTACTGCCACTACATTCTTCAACAGCTCAGCCAGATTTGCACATGTGCGGCTCTCTTTCATGCATTCATTCATGTTCAATATTCCAATTTATTCCAATTTATTATTTTTTTATTCCAATTAAGGGTCACTGGGATGCTGGCTTCCTCCCCCACAGCACCCCTACTAAAATGAAAGTGTGGGCTTTTGTATGTGCTAGAGTGGTAATAATCAAAATTGGATTCATTCAAAGTAAAAGATAAAAGCACTTATATGCACCTCATCATAATGCAAAGTTATGTGCACAGGGTGTGTGCTGCACCAATGCACTTTGTACCTTTGTCAAAATAATGAAAGTTGGAATGCATCTTGTGATAATGTAGAACCTTTCTTGCACTGCTGATTTGCTGAAACTCTTAATACTGCAGACAACACAGCACACAACATCTGTTCTCATCTTGTGCTCATGAATTTTGTTTTAATTACACTTTGTGTTCAGGATGAACTGTGCAAAATGTGCACTCCAGCAAGATCCACTCTACACTGAAAATTTATACTTTGGATCAACTTTAAAAAAATTATGTAATTTGTTACAGCTAATTTTTTTAGTTTCTCACAATGTATATTTATGATTTTGTAAAGCGATACCAGCAGATTTAAACTGGAAACCACAATTTTCCATTAGACCAATGTAAATAAGTACTTTGAATGAAGTGCACTGTGTTTCACTTTTTTCAGTGTATAATGCACATTAAAATGAAAATAGTGGTGGGGATGATTTAGGTGATCAACCAAAAATAATATTACTCAGCAAATGAGCTATTTGGGATGTTTCTTAGCACTTTATGAAAAAGAATATCAGTCTGGCTTGACTGGAACCTTCAATGTCATTATGGATGATTTTAGAAGTGAAGATTTTCTTTAGAGACAGAACAAGTGCTCTGTTGCGTAACTGTTATTTTTTTTTTTTTTTTTGTAATAAAATCTGTGTTCAGATGTAGCCAGAATCTGTCACTAGGTGATTCTTGTTCTGTAGTGTATTGCATTCATCATAGTCCAAAAATGGGTGGCTTTTCTGTTTCATCATGCAGCATATCTCTCTCCACCTGCAGCCTCTCTGGGTGTGGTCTCCATTCGATTTAGGTCAGAGTGACTGTTAACACAGGCATATTGCAAATGCACATATATTAAAAGTACATTTGCTGGCTCAAAAAATGACTTGGGGCAGGGTGAGTAGAAATACCAGTTTACAGAAGGAACATGAATGTGTTGCTCCATCTGCAATTAATATTTATGAAACTGATTTTTGACATTTGTAAATCAATTTTAGAATTTTCCACATCCACATCATGATGCACCTAAAAATGTATTTTTTCTCCTCACCGTTATTTTATAGTGATGATATAAACCATTTTTCCATCAAACAAGACAGGTGTTGGTAATTAAAAAATAAATATCTAAATAAATAAAACTGATCGGGCTCTTTTTGTGAAATTAAGCATAATTTATTACAGTAGGTGCCAGTGACCCGGTGAGCAGGCTGTCTTTACTGGTGTGTCTGCCTGTGTGTATGTGAGTCTTTTGGACAAGATAAGTCAAAAATGGCTGAATGGATTACTTTCAAACCTGGTGGGAATATTATTTGAATAGATGTCTACAGGTGATCAGGTCAAGATTAAGGAAAACATGGTCAACAGCCAAGACGCCCTGCAGGATCTAAAGTGTATATTAATCATCATAATATTTGATACACACGGAAGTGTGTATGATTAAGTCATACAGAGTCACTCCCTTACAGATAGGCATATTTACTTGTACATTTATATCATCGTGTGGCGTGCACAGGATATACATCATGTCTTTGCATTTCACATGCCTTTCATTTCATCTATTTTTTCTGTTTATGTTGGGAAAAGTGTAGTGACACGGACCCACAACAGGGGGCGTAAATGAACGGACAATGCATCAGCCGAAATACAACAATTTAATGTTGTGAATGTGCACAACGGAAAGAACAGACAAATGCAATTTAGAACAATAGTCAATACGAGGTGACGTGTGGGCAGGCTCGAGGATAGAAGACGTCTGTCCAGAGAAGAGCCGGGTCCCACACGATTTCCCCTTCCCACGGATCTGGAACACACCGGAGCCGCCAAGTCCTGAATTCCCAGGTGGCCACCGTCTCCAGCTGTCAGATCGGTACTGCTGGCAGGAAGCAAAAACAGTTTATGGTGGGTGTGTGCACACCCAGCAAAACAATCAGCAATCAGTTCTTATCCACTTGGAGGGAATACCTCCACCTCCAACTCAGGAACAATTTAACGGCAGAGCCTGAACCACTACTTATCGTATGTGGAGCGAGGAGTGAAGGTCGTCACTCCTCCACCGTCCACAAAACCCAGCTCCCAGCTGCAAATAGAGGTACAGGAACTCCTGCAAATAGTTCAGAAAAGGATTACGTGCAATCGGCACAACAGCGGCTGAGAATTTTACCTTTCAGGTAGACTGATATCTCGGCAGGGAGGTGGAGTTGCTGCCCGGCTTTTAGGGAGGTGGTGATGATGAGGAACAGCTGTCAGGTGGTGATGAGGGACAGC
Source organism: Thalassophryne amazonica (assembly GCF_902500255.1). Classification (NCBI taxonomy): domain Eukaryota; kingdom Metazoa; phylum Chordata; class Actinopteri; order Batrachoidiformes; family Batrachoididae; genus Thalassophryne; species Thalassophryne amazonica. Next base: position 31,902,215 of record NC_047111.1, on the reverse strand, counting down.
TGTCATTTCCAGCTGCTCCCGTGAGGGGGCGGCGCCCTCTCGTGCCTGAAGCCCGCCCTTCAGGCAGGACGCCCTCTGGTGGTGGGCCAGCAGTACCTCCTCTTCAGCGGCCCACACAACATATGTTTTGCATTGCAGCAAAATCTCGGCCGGCTTTCCTCCAACTCAAAATATCTGTGAGAAGCCTTGGTATCACATGTTCCCTGAACTTTTCACCCCACATTATGAAACTGCTACTAGCTGCTAATGAAGTAACTGTTTAAAGTAACTAAAAGTAACTAATAAAGTAGCTTTTCAAAGTAACTGTAGCAATACTGATTATATCTTTCTCAAACTTCCCGTAGCATCAAATATTGCACTTACTAGGCCTCATTCAAAAACAGAGCTTACACATGAATCTGTAGTTATACAGTGTTACATTTGATGCAAAAATCTGGGATTCATCAAAATGTTCTTAGCTGTATTTGTTCATACAAAACATTATAACTTCCTCAGACCATGCACATTTTCAAGGTCCTGGAGTGGCCTAGCCAGTCTCCAGACCTCAACCCCATAGACAATTTGTTGAGGGAGTTGAAAGTCCATGTTGCCCAGTGACAGCCTCAAGATATCACTGCTCTAGAGGAGATCTGCATGGAAGAATGGGCCAAAATACCAGCTACAGTGTGTGCAAACTTGGTGAAGACTTACAGGAAACGTTTGACCTCTGTCATTGTCAACAAAGATTATGTTACAAAGTATTGAATTGAATTTTTGTTATTGACCAAATACTTATTTTCCACCATAATTTACAAATAAGTTATTTAAAATTCCTACAATGTGATTTACTGGATTTTTTTTTATTTCTCATTTTGTCTCGCACAGTTGAAGTGTACCTGTGTTGAAAATTACAGACTTCTTATCTTTCTAAATAGGAGAACTTGCACAATCAGGAACTGACTAAATACTTTTTGGCCCCATTGTATACCATTTGTGCTGGTTTACTTAATTTACAAAGGAGTATATAACAATGTTTATGTTGCAGTTTTACAGTTTTGTTTTTCAGTAAATTGCTATTTGATTCCTTCCCACTGTCGCCAAGTGCTTGGTCATAGGGGGTCGTTTTGACCGTTGGGGTTTTTTTGTAATTATTGTATGGCTTTTGCCTTACAATATAAAGTGCCTTGGGGCAACTGTTTGTTGTGATTTGGCGCTATATAAATAAAATTGATTTGATTTGATTTGATTCAGTTATGTTACATTCAGTGCTGTCCTCCACCTGCACTTTGTCATCACTGTTGGTTGGTTGTTGGTCTTCCTGTTCCGGAGCACAGCGGTGTTCTGCTGTATCTGTTAGCTGTTTGAACTGAGCTGTTTGAGTTCTTTGAATTAACAGTCTTTTTCAAGACTTTTTTACTTTTTTTTATTTTTTTTTATTACTTTTTCACCGTGCTCCAACGCCTAAAGAAGACCTCTAACGGTCGAAACATCGCGACGGAGCACTTTTATCAGCTAACTTTCATCAGCGTTGGCAAGCTAACTAGCTTGCTAACGCTTTCGTTTTTATTTTTATTTTATTTTTTAGCACTGTTGTCGTGTGTTACCTGTGCTGCTCCACAGCCTGTCCAGTGGATTTTTATTTTATTTTACCACTGTTGTCGTGCGTTACCTGTGCTGCTCCACAGCCTGTTCAGTGGATTTTTATTTTATTTTACCACTGTTGTCGTGCGTTACCTGTGCTGCTCCACAGCCTGTTCAGTGGATTTTTATTTTATTTTTTAGCACTTGTCGTGTGTTACCTGTGCTGCTCCACAGCCTGCCCAGTGGATTTTTATTTTATTTTTTAGCACTTGTCGTGTGTTACCTGTGCTGCTCCACAGCCTGTTCAGTGGATTTTTATTTTATTTTTTAGCACTTGTCGTGTGTTACCTGTGCTGCTCCACAGCCTGCCCAGTGGATTTTTATTTTATTTTTTAGCACTTGTCGTGTGTTACCTGTGCTGCTCCACAGCCTGCCCAGTGGATTTTTATTTTATTTTTTAGCACTGTTGTCGTGTGTTACCTGTGCTGCTCCACAGCCTGTTCAGTGGATTTTTATTTTATTTTTTAGCACTTGTCGTGTGTTACCTGTGCTGCTCCACAGCCTGCCCAGTGGATTTTTATTTTATTTTTTAGCACTGTTGTCGTGTGTTACCTGTGCTGCTCCACAGCCTGTTCAGTGGATTTTTATTTTATTTTACCACTGTTGTCGTGTGTTACCTGTGCTGCTCCACAGCCTGTCTAGTGGATTTTTATTTTATTTTTTACCACCGTTGTCGTGCGTTACCTGTGCTGCTCCGCAGGCTGTCTAGTGGATTTTTATTTTATTTTTTACCACCATTGTCGTGCGTTACCTGTGCTGCTCCGCAGCCTGTCTAGTGGATTTTTATTTTATTTTTTACCACCGTTGTCGTGCGTTACCTGTGCTGCTCCACAGCCTGTCTAGTGGATTTTTATTTTATTTTTTACCACCGTTGTCGTGCGTTACCTGTGCTGCTCCGCAGCCTGTCTAGTGGATTTTTATTTTATTTTTTACCACCGTTGTCGTGCGTTACCTGTGCTGCTCCGCAGCCTGTCTAGTGGATTTTTATTGTTTTTTGCCACCGTTGTCGTGCGTTGCCTGTGCTGCTCCGCAGCCTGTCTAGTGGATTTTTATTTTATTTTTTGCCGCCGTTGTCGTGCGTTACCTGTGCTGCTCCACAGCCTGTCTAGTGGATTTTTATTTTATTTTTTGCCGCCGTTGTCGTGCGTTACCTGTGCTGCTCCACAGCCTGTCTAGTGGATTTTTATTTATTTTTTGCCGCCGTTGTCGTGCGTTACCTGTGCTGCTCCACAGCCTGTCTAGTGGATTTTTATTTTATTTTTTGCCGCCGTTGTCGTGCGTTACCTGTGCTGCTCCACAGCCTGTCTAGTGGATTTTTATTTTATTTTTTGCCGCCGTTGTTGTGCGTTACCTGTGCTGCTCCACAGCCTGTCTAGTGGATTTTTATTTTATTTTTTACCACCGTTGTCGTGCATTACCTGTGCTGTTCCACGGCCTGTCTAGTGGATTTTTATTTTATTTTTATTTTTTATTTTTACCACCGTTGTCGTGCGTTACCTGTGCTGCTCCGCAGCCTGTCTAGTGGATTTTTATTTTATTTTCTACCACTGTTGTCGTGCGTTACCTGTGCTGCTCCACAGCCTGTCTAGTGGATTTTTATTTTATTTTTACCACTGTTGTCGTGCGTTACCTGTGCTGCTCCACAGCCTGTCTAGTGGATTTTTATTTTATTTTTGCACCGTTGTCGTGCGTTCGCTGTTGCCGTGCGTTACTTGTGCTGCTTCATGGCCTGTCTGGTGCCTTAACTAAAGCACTCCTTCTGCTGAATCACCTCTAAATTATTTACACATTATTCACTTTGTGTGTTTTTAGGAATCCACTAGGTTGCGTAGCTACTAGCTTTTAGCCGATTTAGCATGGCGGCTTCTCCTGTCTCTCCCGCACTTTTCTGCTCTGGTTGTGAAATGTTTAGCTGTTCCTCGGCCTCCTTTCGCAGTAACGGTACTTGTAATAAGTGCAGCTTATTCGTAGCTTTGGAGGCCAGGCTGGGCGAATTGGAGACTCGGCTCCGCACCGTGGAAAATTCTACAGCTAACCAGGCCCCTGTAGTCGGTGCGGACCAAGGTGGCTTAGCCACCGTTAGTTCCCCCCTGGCGGATCCCGGGCAGTCGGGAAAGCAGGCCGACTGGGTGACTGTGAGGAGGAAGCGTAGCCCTAAACAGAAGCCCCGTGTACACCGTCAACCCGTGCACATCTCTAACCGTTTTTCCCCACTCGACGATACACTCGCCGAGGATCAAACTCTGGTTATTGGCGACTCTGTTTTGAGAAATGTGAAGTTAGCGACACCAGCAACCATTGTCAATTGTCTTCCGGGGGCCAGAGCAGGCGACATTGAAGGAAATTTGAAATTGCTGGCTAAGGCTAAGCGTAAATTTGGTAAGATTGTAATTCACGTCGGCAGTAATGACACTCGGTTACGCCAATCGGAGGTCACTAAAATTAACATTAAATCGGTGTGTAACTTTGCAAAAACAATGTCGGACTCTGTTGTTTTCTCTGGGCCCCTCCCCAATCGGACCGGGAGTGACATGTTTAGCCGCATGTTCTCCTTGAATTGCTGGCTGTCTGAGTGGTGTCCAAAAAATGAGGTGGGCTTCATTGATAATTGGCAAAGCTTCTGGGGAAAACCTGGTCTTGTTAGGAGAGACGGCATCCATCCCACTTTAGATGGAGCAGCTCTCATTTCTAGAAATCTGGCCAATTTTCTTGGATCCTCCAAACTGTGACTGTCTAGCGTTGGGACCAGGAGGCAGAGCTGTGGTCTTATACACCTCTCTGCAGCTTCTCTCCCCCTGCCATCCCCTCATTACCCCATCCCCGTAGAGACGGTGCCTGCTTCCAGACCACCAATAACCAGCAAAAATCTATTTAAGCAAAAAAATTCAAAAAGAAAAAATAATATAGCACCTTCAACTGCACCACAGACTAAAACAGTTAAATGTGGTCTATTAAACATTAGGTCTCTCTCTTCTAAGTCCCTGTTGGTAAATGATATAATAATTGATCAACGTATTGATTTATTCTGCCTAACAGAAACCTGGTTACAGCAGGATGAATATGTTAGTTTAAATGAGTCAACACCCCCGAGTCACACTAACTGTCAGAATGCTCGTAGTACGGGCCGGGGCGGAGGATTAGCAGCAATCTTCCATTCCAGCTTATTAATTAATCAAAAACCTAGACAGAGCTTTAATTCATTTGAAAGCTTGTCTCTTAGTCTTTTCCATCCAAATTGGAAGTCCCAAAAACCAATTTTATTTGTTATTATCTATCGTCCACCTGGTCGTTACTGTGAGTTTCTCTGTGAATTTTCAGACCTTCTGTCTGACTTAGTGCTTAGCTCAGATAAGATACTTATAGTGGGCGATTTTAACATCCACACAGATGCTGAGAATGACAGCCTCAACACTGCATTTAATCTATTATTAGACTCTATTGGCTTTGCTCAAAAAGTAAATGAGTCCACCCACCACTTTAATCATATCTTAGATCTTGTTTTGACTTATGGTATGGAAATAGAAGACTTAACAGTATTCCCTGAAAACTCCCTTCTGTCTGATCATTTTTTAATAACATTTACATTTACCCTGATGGACTACCCTGCAGTGGGGAATAAGTTTCATTACACTAGAAGTCTTTCAGAAAGCGCTGTAACTAGGTTTAAGGATATGATTCCTTCTTTATGTTCTCTATTGTCATATACCAACACAGAGCAGAGTAGCTACCTAAACTCTGTAAGGGAGTTAGAGTATCTCGTCAATAGTTTTACATCCTCATTGAAGACAACTTTGGATGCTGTAGCTCCTCTGAAAAAGAGAGCTTTAAATCAGAAGTGTCTGACTCCGTGGTATAACTCACAAACTCGTAGCTTAAAGCAGATAACCCGTAAGTTGGAGAGGAAATGGCGTCTCACTAATTTAGAAGATCTTCACTTAGCCTGGAAAAAGAGTTTGTTGCTCTATAAAAAAGCCCTCCGTAAAGCTAGGACATCTTTCTACTCATCACTAATTGAAGAAAATAAGAACAACCCCAGGTTTCTTTTCAGCACTGTAGCCAGGCTGACAAAGAGTCAGAGCTCTATTGAGCTGAGTATTCCATTAACTTTAACTAGTAATGACTTCATGACTTTCTTTGCTAACAAAATTTTGACTATTAGAGAAAAAATTACTCATAACCATCCCAAAGATGTATCGTTATCTTTGGCTGCTTTCAGTGATGCCGGTATTTGGTTAGACTGTTTCTCTCCGATTGTTCTGTCTGAGTTATTTTCATTAGTTACTTCATCCAAACCATCAACATGTTTATTAGACCCCATTCCTGCCAGGCTGCTCAAGGAAGTCCTACCATTATTTAATGCTTCAATCTTAAATATGATCAACTTATCTTTGTTAGTTGGCTATGTACCACAGGCTTTTAAGGTGGCAGTAATTAAACCATTACTTAAAAAGCCATCACTTGACCCAGCTATTTTAGCTAATTATAGGCCAATCTCCAACCTTCCTTTTCTCTCAAAGATTCTTGAGAGGGTAGTTGTAAAACAGCTAACTGATCACCTGCAGAGGAATGGTCTATTTGAAGAGGTTCAGTCAGGTTTTAGAATTCATCATAGTACAGAAACAGCATTAGTGAAGGTTACAAATGATCTTCTTATGGCTTCGGACAGTGGACTTATCTCTGTGCTTGTTCTGTTGGACCTCAGTGCTGCTTTTGATACTGTTGACCATAAAATTTTATTACAGAGATTAGAGCATGTCATAGGTATTAAAGGCACTGCGCTGCGGTGGTTTGAATCATATTTGTCTAATAGATTACAGTTTGTTCATGTAAATGGGGAATCTTCTTCACAGACTAAAGTTAATTATGGAGTTCCACAAGGTTCTGTGCTAGGACCAATTTTATTCACTTTATACATGCTTCCCTTAGGCAGTATTATTAGACGGTATTGCTTAAATTTTCATTGTTACGCAGATGATACCCAGCTTTATCTATCCATGAAGCCAGAGGACACACACCAATTAGCTAAACTGCAGGATTGTCTTACAGACATAAAGACATGGATGACCTCTAATTTCCTGCTTTTAAACTCAGATAAAACTGAAGTTATTGTACTTGGCCCCACAAATCTTAGAAGCATGGTGTCTAACCAGATCTTTACTCTGGATGGCATTTCCCTGACCTCTAGTAATACTGTGAGAAATCTTGGAGTCATTTTTGATCAGGATATGTCATTCAAAGCGCATATTAAACAAATATGTAGGACTGCCTTTTTGCATTTACGCAATATCTCTAAAATCAGAAAGGTCTTGTCTCAGAGTGATGCTGAAAAACTAATTCATGCATTTATTTCCTCTAGGCTGGACTATTGTAATTCTTTATTATCAGGTTGTCCTAAAAGTTCCCTAAAAAGCCTTCAGTTAATTCAAAATGCTGCAGCTAGAGTACTGACGGGGACTAGCAGGAGAGAGCATATCTCACCCATGTTGGCCTCTCTTCATTGGCTTCCTGTTAATTCTAGAATAGAATTTAAAATTCTTCTTCTTACTTATAAGGTTTTGAATAATCAGGTCCCATCTTATCTCAGGGACCTCGTAGTACCATATCACCCTAATAGAGCGCTTCGCTCTCAGACTGCAGGCTTACTTGTAGTTCCTAGGGTTTGTAAGAGTAGAATGGGAGGCAGAGCCTTCAGCTTTCAGGCTCCTCTCCTGTGGAACCAGCTCCCAATTCAGATCAGGGAGACAGATACCCTCTCTACTTTTAAGATTAGGCTTAAAACTTTCCTTTTCGCTAAGGCTTATAGTTAGGGCTGGATCGGGTGACCCTGGACTATCCCTTGGTTATGCTGCTTTAGACGTAGACTGTGGGGGGGTTCCCATGATGCACTGTTTCTTTCTCTTTTTGCTCTGTATGCATCACTCCGCATTTAATCATTAGTGATCGATCTCTGCCCCCCTCCACAGCATGTCTTTTTCCTGGTTCTTTCCCTCAGCCCCAACCAGTCTCAGCAGAAGACTGCCCCTCCCTGAGCCTGGTTCTGCTGGAGGTTTCTTCCTGTTAAGAGGGAGTTTTTCCTTCCCACTGTTGCCAAGTGCTTGCTCACAGGGGGTCGTTTTGACCGTTGGGGTTTTTCATGATTGTTGTATGGCCTTGCCTTACAATATAAAGCGCCTTGGGGCAACTGTTTGTTGTGATTTGGCGCTATATAAAAGAAAAGTTGATTGATTGATTGATTGAGTTAATTTACATTCCCATTAACCTGGCATCTCTATTTGATTTAATTTATTAATTTATTCATTATAGTATATTAAAGGGCATGTAGGGTGTTTGAATCCAGTATCCTGGTTGCAGCTCACAGGCATGTTCCTTTTAGTTTTGAATGATTCTGATTCACATATATACACAGGGTGTTGGTATGCACGATATGAATCTGGTGGAGATTTGGAACACCAAATCATTTTGTGTCGAATTTGAATATTTCTGCACATATATTACTGAAAGAAGCCTGCTGTCTTTGTCTCATAACTGTGGAATAGTTGGTCTTGTGCAATCTGATCATCCAAATGAATTTGCACCTTTAAGAAGCATATTACAACTTATTTTACTCACTTGCTTTTTAATGCCAATGAAGAAATAGTGGTTGTGTTTTTATACTTGTCATCAACTGGCTTGTGTGTGTTTGTGTTTTATGCAATAACTTGAGAACTGTCACAATGTACTTACAAAATATTGTATGAAAGACAAATGCACCACTTCAAAGAGAAGACATAAAACTGTTATCCCAGAACATTTGGGAGACAACAGTAAATGATAACCCAAAAACAAGCAATGATCAGTGAAATACATTTTTTTCCCCACTTCAAATCACTAAGAGTATATCTGTAGCGGCTGCTGGTCTTTCAAAGAGTGAAAGGTCATTGTCGGCATGAATCATAAAATTTATTTATACATAAATTCTGCCCTCTGTTCCTTTTCAAAAAATGGTCTGTTACCCTACCGAACCAAGTCAGCATCTTTTCCAGGGACTTGACCAGTGTCCTCTCAATGGCCAGCAGAGCTAGGCTCCTTAGATGGCCTTGGTCCATTGTGTTGAGGGTGTAAGACTTAAACTTTTTTAAACAGGAGAAGGTCCTTTCTACACCCGCAGATGTAGCTCCAATTGTTGCCACTAATGAAAATAGTTTGTACAGCTGCATCGTCCAACTTTAGAAAAAACACAAAATCGCACAGCTTTCCCCTGTTACCCTCTAAGTCCTGATTTGAATACTGGACTTGAAGTTCAGACCTCATCCTCCCTGAATCAAAGTACAGTGGTCCCTCGTTTATTGCGGGAGTTACGTTCTAAAAATAATCTGCGATAAGCGAAATCTGCAAAGTAGTCAGCGCTATTTTTTGCAATTATTATAGATGTTTTAAGGCTGTAAAACCCCTCACTACACACTTTCTACACTTTTCTCAAACAGGCACTAACATTTTCCCACTTTTCTCTCCTGTGTAAACACTCTCTTTTTTCTTCTGGGTGAGAAGATTATAAACAGACACATGCAGAACTCTCCCTTCGCTCACTCCGGAGGTACGGATGCGGGACCCGCAAAGAATCCAAGTTCTCTCTCGGTGGCCACGGAGCTCTGCGGCTGCGGTCAACATCTGCATCAAAACAGTGAGCGAAGTCTCTGGACCTGTTGCCAGATTTGGTGCAGCTCACCACAGCAGACAGGAGGGTGGTGTGAGTGGCCCGCTGCTGCGTTTACGGGCCCGCAGACTAAGTAAGCGCAATGGAGGCAGTGAGAGCAATCACGGTGATGCCAACCGGTGCCACAACCGGCCCGCCTGATAAGGACACAAAACAAAATGCGCTGTTAAAAAAAAAGCATGCAAAATTGCACAAAAATAAATCAGTGAAACTGCGAGGCTGCAAAAGGTGAACCGCATTATAGCGAGGGACCACTGTATTGGCCATAACTTTTCAGGGCACTATGGAATTCCTCCTCTGGAACATTTCTCTCATGTCATCAAACTTCCCTGGATTCACTAATTCTAAATCCCCCTTCACACATAACATGAAGTTGGGCGAAAGAAGAAACGAGACAAAAAAGGGTGAATAAAATCAAATTGGCTAACTGCAAAAAAATCCAGCCACTGTTAGGAGGGACACAACGTCGGACATGGTTTTGTGCCCACTCGTGTGCACGCACACAAACACGTGGGAGGTGTGATACCACATCGCGCTCATACAGCAGCAGCAGCAATCACATGCTGGACATATGTACATAAATCAATGAAAATGCGTAAAGACAAAATAATGAGAGCAGAGAACAGTATGAGAACAATGAATGTACTGTTTAAATGTAAGACAATGCTTCACGTGCAAACGCACACACACACACACACACACACACACAAAAGAAAAAAAACATTGTATAATATTTAATTCCTATTACAAAGAGTAGACAATACAAGAATTATCCATCTCCTGTTCCCTAACGTACATGAACCATGGAAGCAATTTACGAATATGAATGAACACATTAGCTGGCTCTGCATGTCCAGCTGTCCAGTGCGCACTGAGGCGCTGCTGACCGCATCGCAAAGGTGATATGTGGCATGTGCATCACGTGCATCATGTGTTCACCAGCTGTGCATAGAGATGATGGAGCGGTCAGGTGCAGCTTTGGCTGCATGCTCATCGCGGTGCACGCTGAGACGTGGTTGGGGCAATCCAGTTTGTTTTATTTTCCCCCATGTCATCATCATTTGCAGACACGCATGAAGCACCGTGCCTTGCATATGGGTGATAGGAGCACATGTGACAATATGTGTTCCCCAGCTTTGCATTGCGCTGATACTGCGGCTGCGATGTGGAGTGGCACATGCTGCAGGAAAGCAGCACTGGGCATGGGTGGTCTTCAGCCCCCTCCCTTCTTGATTTAGAATGACATTCAACCCATGATGTGTGGTGTATGTGTCCCCCAACGCAAATGGCATGCGAGTGTGCAATGTCTCCTGCCCCAACACAAATGACCTGTGAGTGTGTTGTCGTCCATGCCCCCACCACATGATGAGCTTATAGTTGAGGTGCGGTTGAGGTTGTGAACAGTGGCTGCAGTGAAGTTAAAAACAGTCTGTGCTCGTGGCTCAGCCTTGTGCATGCTTATATGTGTTGTCATCAATACAACTGTGAAAAATCTAAGAAGACCTTTGCATGCATGTTCACAGTGGGAGCTATAATGGGGTTAAACAGTATGCTGCTCAGGTACAGAGAACAGACTCTGCACACATCAAGATGCCAAGTCTGACAGTCTCTCTCAAAGTAAAATAAAATATTAAATTAAATTTGTTCTTGTCTGCTCCACTAACAAGAGCAAAATACAAAAGGAAGAAAAAAACCTGAACATGGCAGTTACCCACTTCCAAAATGATTTCCAGGAATAAATATGTAAAGTCCACACCATCAAAGAAACTATCATGCACGAATCATGCACAATCTCCAGCTGGAGAATAATGTCCGGGTCCACACCATCAAAGAATTCATTATGCATGGATCATGCACAACCGCCTGCTAGAGAATAATGTCCAGGTCCACACCATCAAAGACGTCGTCACACAAGGATTATGGGCAATCGCCAGCCGGAGAAGAATGTCCCATGGCTGCTCCGTGTCAGCTCCTCACAATGTTCTCTCACAATTCTGGCACATTAGATAGAAAGTCCATTATCTCCTGAAAATAATGTGTTCTGACTTTTTCCAATGTAAGATAGTTCAGGCAGCCCATATAACATGAAGTGCCCTGAAAGGTTATGGCCAATACAGTGGTCCCTCGCTATAACGCAGTACTGAGGAGACATTCCATGTCCATGTTCATGGCTGCAGGAAAATAGCATCCTGTCACACACACAGCAAAGTCAGCACATGTTTGGATCCAAAATCCAGCATACTTTCAAAGATCACCTCCTCTCTGCACACCCTATGTAAATTTGAGCCATCACTTTCAAATGAAACCTCAGAAGCTTCATTATTGGTCGTAGCAGTGTTCGTTTCACTAATATGTCGGCCATCAGGGTGTTTCTGCTTTTCCTAAAATGTATGTCACATGCTAAGAAATGGCAAGAAATGCGAAGTAAGACATTTTCTGGAAATGCACCTGGTAACTTGCCAAGCAAGTGGGATAATTAATAATAAAAAACATCAACAACCAATAATTATTACCGCAATAAATATTACCACAACCATGAATAATTTCATGTTGTGTTGCTGACCGGGACATGAATTAATGTGCAACATGTTCTTTGAGTGATGGTGTTTCAAAATAGCTGTCAGTCAAAATGGGATTCAGCCTTTCGACTGATCCTCCAATCATCATGCAGAAGACCAGCATCCAGGCTAGCCAACGCCAGCTCACACCTCCATTTATTTATTTATTTTATTTATTTAACTTGAAAGGATAAACCCCTTGAGATTTATAATCCTGTTTTCATTGGGGTCCTCAATAATAACAACAAGCCATCCAATGGGCAAGATATGCAACAGTACATACATAGCAAAATATAGAAACAAAGGCAACAATCCATCCATCCATCCATCCATCCATCCTTCCATCCATCCATCCATCCATCCATCCATCCATCCATCCATCCATCCATCCATTTTCTTCCGCTTTATCCGGAGTCGGGTCGCAGGGGCAGCAGCTCAAGCAAAGCCGCCCAGACCTCCCGATCCACACACACCTCCCCCAGCTCCTCCGGGGGAACCCCAAGGCATTCCCAAGCCAGCCGAGAGACGTAGTCCCTCCAGCGTTTCCTGGGTCTTCCCCGGGGCCTCCTCACAATGGGACATGCAAAGAACACCTCTCCAGCGACGCGTCCAGGGGGCACCCAGAAAAGATGCCCGAGCGACCTCAGCTGACTCCTTTTGATGTGGAGGAGCAGCGGCTGGACTCCTAGCTCCTCCCGAGTGACCAAGCTCCTCACCCTACCTCTAAGGGAGTGCCCAGCCACCCTGCGGGGGAAACTCATCTCAGCCGCTTGTACTCGCGATCTCATTCTTTCAGTCATGAGCCAAATCTCATGACCATAGGTGAGGGTCGGAATGTAGATCGATCGGTAAATCGAGAGCTTTGCCCCCCTGCTCAGCTATCTTTTCACCACGATGGTCCGATACAGTGACCGCATCACTGCAGATGCTGCACCGATCCATCTGTCAATCTCACACTCCATCCGTCCCTCGATCGTGAACAAGACCCCGAGATACTTAAATTCCTCCACTTGAGGCAAGGACACTCCACCGACCTGAAGAGGGCAAGGCACCTTTTTCCGGTCGAGAACCATGGCCTCGGATTTGGAGGTACTGAGTTTCATCCCGGACGCTTCACACTCGGCTACATACGGACGCTGAGGGTCCTGATTTGACGAAGCCAACACAACCACATTGTCCACAAACAGCAGAGATGAGATTCTGTGGTTCCCTGTGGTTGTGGATGTCTTGGTTGGCAACAATACAACTACAAACAATTAATTACACACAAACATAACTACATGCACACACCAACAACCAATCACACCACGCACACAAACACACAAAGCTCTCTCACACATTCCCATTAGTACTACCATACAAAATGAATAAAATGAATTGTTATGGACAAAGAATGAATGAATGAAAACTGTTTATTTCGAACATTTGATACAACAACAAATACAAGATAGATCAGTGAAGACAGCAACAAAAAAAGTTCCTACTGTGTACCCAACATGTCCAAAAAGGGGTAGGGTGAAGCATCAGCTTATTTATCCCTACCCCCGAGATACTTAAGAAAATCAAAAACAGTTACATGTGTTCTTAAGGTGTTGTAGAAGGACACTTTTAAATGCAGACAAAGACGTTATAGAGTGGATAGAGGAAGGAAGGCTGTTCCAATCAAAGGGTGCTTTATGTCTGAATGAGAATTTTCCAATTTCCTTAATGATTCGTGGGACAACAAAAAAAGATTGAGATGCATGCCTCAAACTATAAGAAGAACCAAAAGGAGTCAGATATTGTCTTAAATATTCTGGATAACTAAGATTAATGCATTTAAAAAGAAATATCAACCAGTGAAATTGTCATCTAGAAGATGGAGTAAGCCAGGACAACTGGTTATAAAGGTCACAATGGTGAGTCATAAAGGGGCAGCAAAGAATAAACCTACACAAACTGTTGTAAACTACATTAAGTGGTTTAAGATGAGAACATGAAGTATCACTATAATCAAGAATAGGGAGTAATAATTGCATGACAATCCTCTTTCTTACAGAAAAATGAAAACAATTAATTGACTGATAAAGTAGTTTCAAATGATATATAATTTTATTTGTAATAGACTGAATATTGTTTGTAAAAGAAAGAGAAAGATCAAGCCAAAGGAGTATTGGAGTATTATCCAAAGAAGTAAGAATGAGCTCACCTGCTGATATAGAGCTTTTCTTAAATAACATTGGGTGAGATTTTTTATTGTTCAGAAGCAACTTGTTAGCTTGTAGCCATAACTGAGCAGAGTTAAAATCATTAAATTAATTACCCCCAGACATGCTGAGTGTCTGGGGTGGGACAAAGTCATGGCATATAGCCAATGACTGTTGAGTTTCAAGGCAATAAATAAAACTTCCATGCAGTCCCATTGAAGTGAATGGAGGCTCAGCTTCAACAGGCAAATGCATTGACTGTATAAGGATAGAATTTCTTGAAATCTATGGCGTTGACAATACAGGAATGTATGAGAAGTTAACAAAATCGGTTGGTGTTAAGCAGTGTTGTAATGTAACAAAGTTGAAATCCTTTGTTACTGTACTTAAGTAGAATTTTGATGTACTTCATTATTTACATTTCTGGCGACTTTCATTTTTACTCATGACATTTCCGAAGTAAAATTTATACTTTTACTCCGATACATCTCCCTTAAACATCTTCGTTACTCTTTACTACAAAATAAAAGTAGAAGAAATTTGACTGGGCAATGCCTGTCGTGAAAGTCAGCCAAAGTGCAGCTGCACACCGGGCAGATATACAGTCCTCCACAGCCAGAGCGTAGTGCCTTTCACTGATTAAACTGGCCAGCATGGCTGTTTCGAATGGAAAAATGGTCATTTCTCTACATTGAATGTGGACGCACTGGTTCTGATTTAGAAACAGTGCGTCCACAATTTATTCATCAGCCAATTTATTCATCAATTCATCAATTCTGAATCTTAAGAATCGGAATAATACGCAGCCCTACTTTGCAGTGGTTGGTAATGGTGATGTTTCCATTTTTCTCTTTTCTCTTTTCCTTAAATTTGCCATAACTGTGTATGGCAAATTTATGGCTATAATGTATGGCTATAAATGACTGTTCTGTTTCACAAGAGCCTGGCTGTTGTGCTTAACAGACAAGTGTGTGTGGGTCTTCCAGGAAAAAGAATGGAAACTTTATTTACAGCTATATCCATCCATCTGTTGCTCACTCATCCAATCACCAACACCAACTGCTCCACCAGAGGTGGATCCAGCCTTTTATAGGTGCTGGGCTTCCCCCTCCTGGTTTATCCAGACACCACACTGGCTTTCTTTTCATGTCGCCGTTTCACTGTCCACTCGTTTTGGATTTTACTTTTACTCTATACTTTTACTTAAAGTACATTTTATATGAGTAATTTACTTTCGATACTTAAATACATAAAATGTCAGATACTTTAAGACTTTTACTCAAGTAAAAATTTTAAAGAAAACTTTAACTTTTACCAAAGTAATTTTATGGTAAGATACTTGTACTTTCACTCAAGTACTTTATACAAGACTGGTGATAAGCAGATGATTCTGAAAGAACTCGTCTTCGAGATGACCGTGTTCTAACACATTTGTAGTCAATGAAATGTGAACACAACTGTACATATATGACCATTGACATTTTAGGGGAAGCTGAGCTTCCCTAGCAGTATTAGAGAAATCACCTCTGGAGTATATGCGTGTGTGTTTATATATATATATATATATATATATATATATATATATATATATATATATATATATATATATATATATATATATATATATACGAGGGCTGTCAATAAAGTTACGGTCCTTTTTATTTTTTTCAAAAACTATATGGATTTCATTCATATGTTTTTACGTCAGACATGCTTGAACCCTCGTGCGCATGCGTGCGTCGGTGACGTCATTCGCCTGTGAGCACTCCTTGTGGGAGGAGTCATCCAGCCCCTCGGGACGCAGCCAACGCGACGCTCCGCCACAGGAAAAACACCTCTGTTGAAAGCCTTAAGGACAAGTTGGAACATGTCCTGCCTGTTAAACAATTTCTCATATACTCACTCCACTGAAAGCCATCAAAAGCCGCCTGGATTTTACAAATGGTTATCAACACGGAGGTGTTTTTCCTGTGCCGCCGCACCGCGTCGGCTGCGTCCCGACGCGCGGATCCGTCCGCACGTCTTTCATTAAAAAAATCTCCTTTAACAGTGGAATATCCGGATAAAATGCTGAAACCGACTTCTTCTGAAACTTCTCTGTTCTCTCACGACGTCCTGGATCAATAGAGCCTGAAATGTGGAGGTTTTCAGCTTGAACAGGCTGATGACGCCGCCTGAGAGCACTGCGTGACGTCTCGCACCGTGAAAAGTCCTTAAAGCGACAGAATCACCTCAAAATCTCTCATCAGCTGTTAAAATTTTCACTGAAAACCAGCTTAATTTTTCGAACCGTGTCCACTTCAATGTGTCTCACAGGTTTAGAAAAAATTGTGATCAAACAACGCGCCAGTCTCTCAGCAACTTCTCAGACAAAGGAATTCCGACGAGGGGCTGGACGACTCCTCCCACAAGGAGTGCTCACAGGCGAATGACGTCACCGACAGGCGTGGAAAAACTCACGCATGCGCACGAGGGTTCAAGCATGTCTGACGTAAAAACATATGAATGAAATCCATATAGTTTTTGAAAAAAATAAAAAGAGATAGATAGATAGATAGATAGATAGATAGATAGATAGATAGATAGATAGATAGATAGATAGATAGATAGATAGATAGATAGTCCTAGTCCTAATTTGGAAAAAAAAAATCTAATTTGCATAAACCACTTTCATATGCAACATTCCCTCAAAATAAGTGTGTTGTGACCCTGTATGGCCATTTAACCAATCTTATTCATATGTTTATTTATTTATTTATTAATGGATTCAAATTGTTACACTGTCTTTGTTGGCAGCATGGTTGTGCAAGGGGCTAGCATGCTTGCCTTCCAGTTACAGTGTTCCCAGTTCAAGTCCACTCATGCCCCATTCTCCATGTATCTCCCGAGTTGTGTGGGGAAGATGCTTCTAGTGTAAAAGCTATGCCAAATCAACATGTGGACCCATCCTGGATCTTCCTTGGTGACCCCAAGCAAGACAGCAAAAATAAATTAATTTTACACTTATTTACATTTGTATGATGGTGGACTATTGTTAAGACACTGTGTATATTTCGAAGAAAAGTGAATGCAATATTGAAAGAAAAACCACACAACCTAAAGGCTCAGTAATACCTCTGGCTCATATTTACATTAAGAAAAGAAAATCAAGATGTTTTTGTATAATGTTGTCAATAAATTAGCGATTGTAGGGAACAACACAAAGCTGTGACCACTGTGTTATCCTTTGCTGTTTTCTTGTATTAAACAATATTCTGTTTGTGTTTTTAGTATTTGATACATATGATATGTGACAATATTTAGCTGTTTTGCTTCCATAGGTTCCAGATTATTAAGTTGGCAGCACTGCTCATGTTACAAAGGTCACACAGAACATGCAAGCAGGGGCATCGGCCTTCTTGCTTTGCAGGGCTGAAGTCATTCAGGGAACCCCTGCAGTTCCCTTCAGAGAAATAAGGTGTAATCATGTGGTTTAATGATGTCTAATGATGCATGGTGGCCTAGCTCCACTTATAACTGCCTGACAAAACGCAGTGTAGGAGGCAGACTGCATGCTGTCACTGTGCACTGATATCCATTAATCGTCTTTGTCCCATTCATAATTTATGTCAACTTCACAGATGAGAAGAAATGTGGTGGTGTTCACCGTGTTCACAAACCTTCACAGCGCAAGTCTGTGATGCTCCTTGTGAGTAATATTCAGGAAAGAGCATCTGAAATGCATGTCATGACCTCTGAATAACTAATTTCAAGCAATGCATGCATACATAGTACATACACAACACACAAAATGTATTTATAAAGATGATGCAACATTTACATTTATAAATACATAAATGACAATATTCATAAAGGTCACTGATTGGTGATGGTTAATATTTATGTATGGAAAATCAGTCTTGAGAAGACTATTCTACCGGTAAGACTGAGGAGCCAAGAAGAATGTTAAATGCCTACTCTCACAGTTAAGTAACCCAACAGCAGCAGAAGCAAAAAATTTGGAGTATCTGTTAGTTCTCCTCGAAGGTACAAAACAGCAGTGGCCTGAAGGCATCACCTTGAATTCACAAGGCAAAATATGATGTGGGTGGCTGATTCTTTGTCTTCTTTTTCACCTGTTTCTCACAAAGAGGACATTGACTCCATTGACCTTGGAGCAGACCTTAACCATGCTGTACAAGCCGTTCTTCTCCTTAACACATAATACATTAAACCAGGGGTGACTCTTAGTTGTCTCCCTGCTCCAACACACCTGAATCCAATGAAAGACTTGTTAGCAGACCTTTAATGAGCCTTTCATTGGATTCAGGTGTGTTGGAGCAGGAAGACAACTAAGAGTGTCAGGAAGGTGGCTCTCAAGGAGCGAACTTGGCCACCCTTGCATTAAACCAACAGGTAAAACAGAATGCTTAAAGGCTTTCAATGAATGAGCAGGAAAAGTTTCCTAAAATCTTGTGACTGACATTAAAAGGGTACAGCTTCCTCATCAAAAAGATTCTCTGGTATCCATGCTTGACAACAGGGCATGTAATAATGGTGAACTTCAGCTGATTATCAAACACTGTACCAAGATATTTATTAGACTCCATAATCATTCATGTCATCGCCATTTATAACACGAGGTTTATGTTCAGCGTTATGTACAGTGCATCTCAAAAGTATTCACAGCATTTCACTTTTTCCACATTATGTTATGTTACAGCCACATTCCAAAATGATTGAAATTCTTTTTTTTTCCCTCAAAATTCTACACACAACACCCCATAATGACGATGTGAAAATTGTTCTTTTGGGATTTTTGCAAATTTATTAAAAACAAAACAAATGAAAAAACTAAGAAATCACATGTACATACAGTTGTGCTCAAAAGTTTACATACCCTGGCAGAATTATATATATATATTTTTTTACCATTTTTCAGAGAATATGAATGATAACATATATATATATATATATATATATATATATATATATATATATATATATATATATATATAGTCATGGTTAGCGGTTGGGTGAAGCCATTTATTGTCAAACTCTGAGCTTCATAGTGGAGTCGAGTTGAGAAGAATATTCTTTCATGAAAACAGATTAAATCTACGCTTGCATCTCAGCTGTACCTTTTCTACAATCACAGCCGCATAAGCCTATCACTTCTTCAGGGTTGTCTGGGTCTCTTGGTGGCCTTCCTCACTCTTCTACATCTTGCACAGTCACTCAGTTTTTGAGAACAGATTTACCTTACCATAGAGTGCCATACTGTTTGTAAATAAAGTCCAAGACATGTTCAGTGGCAGCCTTACCATCAGAGAGCCTCATCCACAACAACCACAAAAGACTCCAAGCTGTCACTGATGTTAAAGGAGGCAATACACAGTATCAAGAACAGGGGCATGTAAACTTTTGATCAGGGTCATTTGAGTAGTTTCTGTTGTCATTATGATTTAAAAAGAGGAAACACAGTTGTTTGACAATACATGGCTTCACCCAACCACTAACTATGAGTGGGAAAAGTCTGTGTTATTCATAGTCACTGAAAAATGGCCAAAAGACAAAAAAAAAAAAAAATCTGTAAGGGTATGCAAACTTTTGAGACCAACTCTAAGTATTGACAGCCTTTGCCATGAAGCTCAAAATTGAGCTCAGTTGCATCCTGTATCCACTAATCATTCTTGAGATGTTTCTACAGCTTAATTGGAGTCCACCTGGGGTAAATTTGGTTGATTGGACATGATTTGGAAAGACACACACCTATCTACATAAGGTCCCACAGCTGACACAGTGCATGTCAGAACACAAACCAAGCATGAAGTCAAAGGTATTGTCTTTAGACCTCTGAGACAGGATTGTCTCAGGAAAAAATCTGGTTAAGGGTACAGAAACATTTCGGCTGATTTGAATGTCCCATTGAGCACAGTGGTCCATCATCTGTAAATGGAACAAGGTCAGATCCACCAGGACTCTCCCAAGAGCTGGCCGCCCGTCAAAATTGAGTGATCTGGGGAGAAGGGCTTTAGTCAGAGAGCTGACCAAGAACTCTATGGTCACTCTGTCAGAGTTCCACCATTCCTCTGTGAAGAGAGGAGAACCTTCCAGAAAGAGAACAATCCCTGCAGCAATCCACCAGTCAGGCCTGTATGGTAGAGCAGCCAGACAGAAGCCACGCCTTAGTAAAAGGCACATGGCAGCCCGCCTGGAGTTTGCCAAAAGGTGCCAGAAGGACTCTCATATCATGAGAAACAAATGTCGGTGGTGCTAACGTCATGCTATGTGGATGTTTTTCAGCAGCAGGGAACTGGGAGACTAGTCAGGATTGAGGGAAAAATGAATGCAACAATGTACAGAGACATCCTGGATGAAAACCTGCTCCAGAGTGCTCTTGACCTCAGACTGTTCATCTTTCAGCAGGACAATGACCCTAGGCACACAGCAAAGATATTAAAGGAGTGGCTTCAGGACAACTCTGTGAACTGAGTGGCCCAACCACAGTCCAGACCTGAATCTGTCTGAACATCTCTGGAGAGATCTGAAAATCTCTGTGCACCGAGGCACCCCATCCAACCTGATGGAGTTTGAGAGGTGCCACAAAGAGGAATGGGCAAAAGCTGGCCAAAGATAGATGTGCCAAGCTTGTGGCATTATTTTCAAGAAGACTTGAGGCTGTAATTGCTGTGAAAGGTGCATCAACAAATTACTGAGCAAAGGGTGTAAATATTTATGTACATATGATTGCTTTCTTTTGTATTTTTTAAATAAATTTTCAAAAATTAAAAAACAAAAACTTTTTCATGTTGTCATTATAGGGTGTTGTGAGTAAAATTTTGAGGGTAAAAAAAATATTTTACTCCATTCTGGAATAAGGCTGTGACCTAAAATGTGGAAAAAGTGAAGCGCTGTGAATAGCTTTCCATTTTGTTTTGTTTTTGATACTTTAATGCTGTTTTTACACATAGGCAAGGTGCATTCAGAATGTCATATTGCGTCATTCATGGCACATTCCTGACATTCTTAACATGACTTAACGCATCTGAAGAGGTTTCTTAATAGTACGTATTGGTGCGTGATATTTGTGATTTTCGTGGAGCATGTTTTTGGCTTTCATTATTTTTATGGACAGAATTTCTAGGTGCAGCCAGGGTGTAGAGGGGGTCTGGTTTGGGAACCACAGAATCTTGTCTCTGCTGTTTGCAGACAATGTGGTTCTGTTGGCTTCGTCAAATTAGGACCTTCAGCGTGCACTGGGGCGGTTTGCAGCCAAGTGTGAAGCGTCCGGGATGAAAATCAGCACCTCCAAATCCAAGGCCATGGTTCTCGACCGGAAAAAGGTGCTTTGCCCTCTTCAGGTCGGTGGAGTGTCCTTGCCTCAAGTAGAGGAGTTTAAGTATCTCAGGGTCTTGTTCACGAGTGAGGGACGGATGGAGCGTGAGATCGATAGACGGATCGGTGTAGCATCTGCAGTGATGCGGTCGCTGTATAGGACCGTCGTGGTGAAGAGAGCTGAGTAGGGGGGCAAGGCTCTCGATTTACCGATCGATCTACATTCCGATCCTCACCTATGGTCATGAGATTTGGCTCATGACCGAAAGAATGAGATCGCAAGTACAAGCGGCCGAGATGAGTTTCCTCCGCAGGGTGGCTGGGTGCTCCCTTAGAGATAGGGTGAGGAGCTCGGTCACTCGGGAGGAACTCGGAGTCGAGCCACTGCTCCTCCACGTCAAAAGGAGTCAGTTGAGGTGGCTCGGGCATCTTTTCCGGATGCCCCCTGGACGCCTCGCTGGAGAGGTGTTCCGGGCACGTCCCACTGGGAGGAGGCCCCGGGAAAGACCCAGGACACGCTGGAGGGACTACATCTCTCAGCTGGCTTGGGAACGCCTTGGGGTTCCCCCGGAGGAGCTGGGGGAGGTGTGTGTGGATCGGGAGGTCTGGGCGGCTTTGCTTGAGCTGCTGCCCCCGCGACCTGACTCCGGATAAAGCGGAAGAAAATGGATGGATGGATGGATGTTTTTGGCTGTCAAAAAATCTTCCAGGAATGTCACACACCACCCTCTTTTTGACTCATGTCGTGTAGGTCACAAATGAGTGTGTTGATCCATCTTAGTTAGCGGTGATCCTTAATGGAGCGTGACAGTGTTCTTCTCTGACGTGCGCACAATTAAACCCTGCTGCACCACATTCAGTTCCATTGCTGCAATATGCCGAAGAAGGACAGTGACGCCGTTGGCTAAAAGTCTTGTTCCAATGCTCCTCAGTGCATTCCTGCAGGTGTTCCACTTGCTGCATGTGCCTGATGTTTGGGAAAATGAGCGAGACAAGAGCTGCATGGAGCCACACATCTGGCTCTCTCAATCTCTTCCTCCTTTCTGCGCCACTCCACGGCACAGAGCCCAACTAAGCATGCAATCACAAAGTTCTTCTGCTGTGGATTTTGAGGAGCAAACTGGAGCAATCTGAATTGTTCAGCAACTGACGATAGGATGAATATAGGGGTGTGTGTGGAGACAATTCATCTCATTCACAATGTGACAGAACGCAATAGCGTGCAACAGCGTGCAACAACACAGAACATTATTCTTGACCGGGCGTAATGGTTCCTGATAATTTGCCAGCAACACGTGCCATTAATCGTAACATGTGGTAACAAGTTGCAGCAGTTCCTGAGGACACCTGATGCCTCTGCCCCAAATCATCACATCCGTGATCAGTGGCCAAGAATGTATACTTTGTGGCATTTGTGACTTGCCATTGTTATGTGTAAACACAGCATAAGATTGAGATAATTATCACCACATCATTTAACAAACTCTTGCAATGCAGAATTGTGATCAGACTTGAACCTTGTGTCAGAGAACTTATCAAGAATTCTGCCCACCTGACAGGTCCTGCAGCTGTCAGTGTACATGATAAAATAGGAGGGGTGACAATGCACAGCCCTAAGGTGAATCTGTGTTTGATATAATTGTGTTGGACAGTTTTCCATTCACGAGCACCCACTGTCCCCTCTCAGTGAGAAAGCTTAAAATCGCATGATGAGCTGGTATGGCAGATTAATATAAGAGGCGAGTCTGTCACTTAGAATATGAGACTGCATCTTGATAGAACATGAGGAAAAGTCAGCAAATAACAGCCATAACATGTATAATATCTGAATTTTTTTTCAGTGCTTGTACAGACTACCCAGCAAGAAAAAGTTTGCATCCTCCACACCTTTTTCTGACTGGTAAACAAATGGTAAGGGATTATGTTTTCTGTCCATAAAAGACACAGCAATATATATTTTTCAGTCTTCTTGAATGTTTTCTTCATAAAGTGATGTGAGTTCAACAGGTCTGTGCTTCTATAACATGTGTAGTTATCCTAATGTTATTCTGCATTTCTTGTCCCATTATAAACCGTGTTTGATCTTCATCTGCTAGATTGAGTATACTTTTTAATTATTTGTTTTAATTATTGATGAGTATATTTTATAATCTATATTCAGAATTAACATAGGTCAGTAGTTTTTCACAAAAGGCTCACATCTTTTCCTGGTTTTAATATGACTCATATGATTGCCTCTGCCGGCATTGGAGGCTTTTTTTTTTTTATCCAGTTAAAGGCAGACTGAAGTAGAGGTACCAATTCTACTTTTGTGTGCTATTCAGCAGGGCAATCATCACCTTCTGGAGATTCATTGTTCTTTAGTGAAGTTATGGCCTCATTTATTTCTTCTCTAGTTATATCTGCGGTATTGTGCCAATTAGATGGCAGGTCTAGATCTTTTAGGAAAGTTTTTGCACCTTCTTCATTATCTAACATGGGGTGAATGTTTTTTGAATGCTCTTTTTATATCCTCTGGCTCATGTGATATCTATTTTGTTTGTGTATTTTGTCCACTATCTTAGATATCACTTGTTGTGCTGGTTGTTTTTGTAAATGGTAAATGGACTGCATTTATATAGTGCTTTTCCATCTGCATCAGACACTGAAAGCGTCTTTACAAATAATACCTCACATTCACCCCAATGTCAGGTTGCTGCCATATAAGGATACACCTGGATCGACTAGGGGATTAAGGACCTTGCCCAAGGTTCCTTAGTCCAGTCAGGGTCAGATTTGAACCGAGGAGCCTCTGGTCTCAAGGCCAACACTTTAACCACTAGACCATCACCTCCCCTTTTATGACCTCTTCCAATAATAGTTCATTTATTTGCATTTGTGTGTGCGTTATAGCCACAAATATTTTGGAGTCCTTTGTAGACTCACTTTTTCTCTCCAGTTCTTTCAGGTAATTAGTCAGTGTTTTATATTCCTCTGTCCTCCTTTTCTTAAATTGCTGAATTGTGAGCTATCAAATTACCTTTCAAAACTATTTTCATGGCATCCCATTGGATTGCTGGGTTTACTTCTCCAATATCATTCTCTTATTCGTATTTCTGTATTTCATCTTTTATCTGATTATTCCTTTCTTCATTGTTTAATATTCCTGTATTTAATCTTCACAGTGTATTCCTTCTTTTATTTCCTATCTGTATTGTCAAAAGAGTTATGATCAATTTCATCCACTGTCCCGATTCTGCACTCCCTTATTTTGTATATGTCATGTGTTTACAAAATAACAATCTATCTTTGAATATATTATGTGGCGTGCTGAGTAGAACATGAATTATTTTAGATCTCATTAGGCTTGTATCTAGTGTTTGTTTAAGAATTATATTAAAATCTCGGTCACATATTAAAATCTATTCTGTTTCTGTTGCTATGTTATGTAAAAGAGTTTCCATAAAATCTTTTTTTCCTATCTGGGCGTGCATATATGTTGACCAGTGTAATAATTTGGTCTTTGCGTTTTCCTTTAATCAATGTAAACCTCCCTCTGTTGTCTCTTATTTCTCTTGTCAGCTCAAATTTGACAGTAGTGAAATCGGTATAATAATGCCTCTCCTTTTTTATGAGCATAAGAGCTATAATATGCATTTTTATAACCAAATTTCTTTAGTTTTTCATGTTCCATTTGATCTAGACAGGTTTCTTGAAGGAACACTATACGAGGGCTGTCAATAAAGTATAGGTCCTTTTTATTTTTTTCAAAAACTATATGGATTTCATTCATATGTTTTTACGTCAGACATGCTTGAACCCTCGTGCGCATGCGTGAGTTTTTCCACGCCTGTCGGTGACGTCATTCGCCTGTGAGCACTCCTTGTGGGAGGAGTCGTCCAGCCCCTTGTCGGAATTCCTTTGTCTGAGAAGTTGCTGAGAGACTGGCGCTTTGTTTGATCAAAATTTTTTCTAAACCTGTGAGACACATCGAAGTGGACACGGTTCGAAAAATTAAGCTGGTTTTCGGTGAAAATTTTAACGGCTGATGAGAGATTTTGAGGTGATACATGTGCCCAGTCCCTGTTGTCCAACAGCCCACAATATGTCATGTGTGATCTGTCATTCGCTCGCCCCTCTTTCTCACTCTCCCACTCACTGTCACCAGGACACATCCTCTCAGAATGAACCTTTCTTTCTCACAGATAACAGACCCTCTGCACTGTGCGATCGGACATTATGCACTCCACAGTGCAGCTGACCAATTGCACATTCTGCGCTCCACATGGCTGTGGTGTGATCTAATTTTACCAGCCTCATGGAGCGGCTGACCGGTCGGACGATACGAGGCTCGTGCAGCAGCTGACAGATCGGATGTTATGACACCTCATGGAGGAGCTGTGCATCCCCCTGCCCAGCTGGATGTTGCGTGTTGTGCCCAGTGGCACAACACGCAACACATGGAATATTCACATGGAATATTTATGTTGAAGTAGAGGGCGCATTTGCCCTCAGTACTTGGCTGTTGTATCCATCTAATATCACTTCCAGGGTCACATGGATTATATCACAGGCTGCTGCCTGGCTGTGCACTGAGCGGTGGGAGCCACATCTGGAGCCATTCCAAAGATGGATATTTATTCTTTTCTCATTGTAATGGCTTGGTAATACAGTTGCAATGTTATTCCTTCATATGAGTCAGACATTTTAACTGTCATATGATGTGTATTACAGCCGTGACAGGCTGTTCAGATGCGTGTGCTGCCCCATTGACAGACGTGCATGCTAACGCATTGACTCACAGCGACACACAATGTTCTTGGTATGACTGCACTGTTCACCTCTAGTTCACAAAATGGATGCATGCCACAAATGTTGCCCATTACAATATCCCTGTGCGCACCCTGATAGGGATGAACTGGTGGTGCTGTCCGGGACATGCCAGCAAGATTTGACATGTCTGTCCATGGCAAATGTCTTTGGAGTTTGATCAGACTGTTCTGAATGCTGTTTTGATGCCATGAGAACAGCCACAGCAAAATACCTCCAGAAGGTAAGACAGGTGCTGAGAAGCCTGCTTAATGGTAGGAATAACATCTGAGCCATCAATACATGTGCACTACCAGTCATCAGATACCCAGCTGGGATACTAAGTTGGCCACAGGAGGAGATACCACTGATGGAAAATGGAAAGACACAAAAACTTCTCACAATGCATGGACGTTTCCACCCAAAGTCCAGTACCCTGAGGCTGTATGAGCAATGGAAGGAGGAAGGATAAGGATTAGCGAGTGTCACAGCCACAATCCAGGATGAGACAAGGAGCAACCATGAATACATCAGAAATATGTATTCAAGTATGCCTCAGGTAGCTGAAGACAGACTGTTATAAAGACCAGGAAGAGGAACTACCATGGAAGACCAATCCCCTCCATGGAGTGTACCATTGACCAACACAGGAAGTGGCTGACATCAAGAAGACCTACCAGTGGCTAGAAAACGCTGGCCTAAAGGACAGAACAGAGGCTCTGATCATGGCAGCACAGGAACAAGCCCTAAGCACCAGATTAATAAAAGCAGGACTCTACCATAACTGACAGGATCCAAGTTGTAGGCTGTGCAAATGTGCCCCAGAGACAGTCCAGCACATAGTAGCAGGATGCAAGCTGGGACAGAGTACACTGAGAGGTACAACTAAGTGTCGGGAATAATGTACAGGAACATTTCTGGCATATACAGATTAGAAGATCCCATGTCCTGATGGAAGATGCCACCAAAGGTGGTTGAGAATGACAGCACAAAGGTCCTGAGGGATTTCAAATTTCAGACAGACAAGCAGCTGGTGGCCAACCAACCAGAAATAGTGGTGGTTGAGAAGGGAAAGAAAACAGTACAATACAACCGTAGTTGTGATCAATGTTGAAATCCCACATTGTTAAGTTTGGGTGTGTGTGTGTGTGTGTGTGTGTGTGTGCGTGCGCACCAAATAAAAATAAAAATTAATTTAAATTCAGTTCAATCCCAAGTGACAGCATCAGAAAGAAGAAAACAGAGACGTACCAAGGACTGAAGGAGCAACTGGAGCCGATGTGGAAGGTAAAGTCCAATGTGATCCCAGTGCTAATAGGAGTACTAGGGTCTGTAACCCCAAAATGGGAAGAGTGGTTTCAACAGAATCCAGGCACATCAGAGGTCACTGTTCAGAAGAGCGCAGTTCTAGGAAAAGCTAAACCGTCAAACTTCCAGGCCTCTGGTAAAGGACTTGAGCTTGAGGAACACACATATGACCCTCGCCAGGGGGGTGAGAGGAAGATTTTATATATTGTAATATATATATATAGTGACATCACCAGGGGACAGGTAATGCAGAAATGCTATATTGTTCTCAAAATAGCCAACAAGCAGAAGACTACAGCTCCCAACATGCATCACTCCACTGAAGACAGATGCAACTGGTCAAGGTTCATTATTGCAGCAAGGATGGAGAGCTGTGGAGACAAAATAAAAGGAGGCCCACAGGAAAATAGAGAGAGGGGAAGAAAGAGGCCAAAAAGAGTGACTGGCAACCAGGGAACCAGAGGTCAAACACGTCAAACAAAGAGAGCTCAGCCAGCAAGGCGCGGCTGAGTGAAGCAAGGGAGCAGCTGGTGGTAAGGAGTCCCAAGGCTGGAGTGAGTTAAAAAAAAAAAAAAAAACCTCTGTGCCATGATTGAGCTGTTTGAGCGGTATGTGAAGAAAATGTTAAAGAGATCTGTGAAGAGGAGATATGTTTGTGTTCTGCATAATGGAGATAAAGTGAACTGTGGTTAAAGAGTTATGAGAAGAGGATGTTTTCTTCTGAAGATATGAAATTAACAAAAGAGAACTGATCAAAGGAGACTGTGAAGAGGATGTTTGGTTATGAACATCTGATGTTGTAAAACTGAGTTAAGAACTTTGAGTTGTTACCAAAGAAAAGGTTTTTAGTTGAACTGTGAATAAATTTTTGAGTTTTTACTAACAACTAGTCTAATTTGCCCCGACTGCACTGCACTGCCCCCTTGTGGTCCCAAGTCATATGTCTCAGGAAATGACAAAATACACAAGCAAATTGTGTCTACCTGATGTTTTCTGTTGTTCAAATTACATCAAATAACACCCAGTATGTTGACCAGGTGATACATGTTCATGTTTCTGACACACAACAATTTGGAAAGATCATAATATTGTTAATTTGTCCTTCACCAATTTCATGCCTCTGTTACTGTCACTGTCTGTTGAATGGTTCTTCTGTTTGCTACTTCCTTGATTCATCGGGGTGAAATTTGCCAAACAAATTCCTATATATTAGAATTATAAATATCCTGAATGGTATGTGCCACCTGGGAATCATACAAGAGATAATTTACTGCTTGGAATCAGTATCATTGGTGCATTTGTTTGTGGTGAAAACCTTTTGAGACATTTACTTATCTCTGCAGTGACATTCATGTCTCTAAGACATCAGTCTTTGAGATTGAGAGATGCCTCAAGAGAGCATATGGATTTATTAAGATGGTGGACAGGGGTGTTTAACGATACCGTTACAGGATAATGAAGGTCCATGTCTTTATGGTTTTTTGGCTGTGTGACACCAGTGTCCTCAAGCAGTGATTTAATGTCTTTGGTACTTGGTGTCTCCAGAGGATCTTCAGGTACCACTGAAATTGTGAAGACCAAACTGAGGTCCTCAGAGTGGAAAATACCTTGGATATTTGTACAAAGCTGAATTTTTACAACAGTAACTGTCAATACAGTCAATATACAGTCTCTGTACAAATATGTTCCAGCTAGAAAGAGGTAGTTGAGAAACTGGAGAATTCAATACACTGGTTATCTGGCTGACAGATGAAGGTGTCCAAATGTGAAGCAGCAAATGTGCAAATCAAAAACACAGGGAAAACATAGCTTTCAATCATACCAAACAGACAGCCAGCTAAATTCAGAAGCAATGAGAACACAGAAGAAGTTGGCGATGGAGAAGCAAACACAGGAAACAAACATCCGAGAGCTGGCATGAGAAATTGACAATCTGGGAAGGATATAATGGGCTGAGACTGGTTATAAAGTTTATGAAATAATAAATGAGGACACAATGGTGCACATGAACCCAGAAATCCAAGCAACAGAAAGTAGTAAATATCAGGCTGGATGGACAGGAATTGCAAGACACAAATGCATGGCCCGTACAAACAGCTCTGGTTTTTAGACTTTACTGAGGTGGATAGCAGAGGTCGGTAATCGAGTAAGCAGGCCAGAAAAAGCAGCAGTACAAAAAACATCAGGCAGTCGGCGTGGTCGAGGCAACATGCTGGAGGTCAGGTACACACTATGACGAGGGCAGGAAAATGAATGAAGAAGCTGGAATGAAGGCACAAGGCACGACAAACTGGCGAGGAACAAACACACCCAGTGACCAATTTCAACCAGTGTTGACCAATGTTCAATCTTGCAATTGAACACTGAGAAACATTGTTGTTAAACTGTTGGGCTATTTTTTTCATACAGTTGTTCACAAAGTGGTGATCCTCGCCCCATCTTTGCTTGTAAATGGCTGAGCCTTTTGGGGATGCTCCTTTTGTACCCAGTCATGACACTCACCTGTTTCCAATTAGGTGTTCTTTGAGCATTCTTTAACTTTCCCAGTCTTTTGTTGCCTCATCCCAACTTTTTTGGAACATGTTGCAGGCATCCATTACAAAATGAGCAAATATTTGCACAAAAACTTTGGACATTGCTGCTCTTTTCCATCAGTATCGTAGGCATGAGAAAATGAATATAGCCCCAATACATCAGTGTTTTGATGCTGAAAATGTATTTGTATCAAACTGTCTTGACAAGAACAGTGATAAGGAGAGTACATGGTATAAAAATGGAATAGAGAAGCAAATTTCACACACGTGAGTTCTTTCAGAACAACTTTGAGTCTGTCACACTCATTGACATGGAAAATAAGGATCTAGACAGGACCCTTCTGCTTCTTTGAAATAAGCATCATGGAAAAAAAAACTTTGGTTTCCCACTGATCTATGAATGGATGATCAGATGATTTTTCAGCAGTTATAAGGTATGTGACTGCTCACTCAAAATCATCTGCCAGCTTTTGTCACCACAGCCTGTAGCAGCCACTCACGAAGTTGTATTCCCTTCTCTCTCTCTCTCTCTCTCTCTCTCTCACTCTGGTCTCTCCCACCCAAACTTGTCCTGGTTCGTGGTGTCATTCATTATGTAAAACACATTAATGTGACATGTTGGTGTTTACAGATAAACATGCTTTTAAAATATTCCATTTTTTATTTTTAAAAACAGGCATTTTTACAGAGCCCTGAAAGTGTTATCGCAAAAGGTTTTGCATGTGGAGAGAATGTGCGCATGTTTTATTAGTGCTATGCGCACGTTTTATGATGTGCGCATGTTTTATGATGTTGTAAAACGTGCACTCAATATTGTCTTGACACATGAATATTGGCTTTACACTGTGCGAGTTTTGGCCCTTTTTCAGATGATTTTTCATTCATTCAATTTTTTGGACCGAGTTTCAGTTTAATCACACGCCCTGCATCGTGTAGTGTACATGGAGTAACAAGCTGCGTTCAACATCTCACGACCACCTCCTGATCACTGATCGTATGGTGGAATGAAAATCAAACCTGTTTGATATTATTATTGTCGGCCATGTTGAGGGTATCAACAAGCGTCCAACCTCTCGCACTGTGCCTGTGCAAACACCGCAGACCTATCTTGTAATTTTTATTGTTGTTTTGTTTTTAAACTTAATTTGTTAAAAAAAAAGAAAAAAAAAAAAGAAGCCATTTGCAAAGCCAAAAAGTTGATTTGACAACCATCTGATATAACTGGGGTCAAAATAAACAGAACACTGCCATCTACTGGTGCCCAGACGCTTAGTACTTAGGGCGAATATTGCCATGAACACTACTGGCCAGAAGATGGCAGTAGAGGCCTTGAAAACTTGCCAAAACAAAATTCCAGATAATCCGTGTCTGCTACATTTAACACGGGTGGAATTTAACAAACACAAATACAATAACGTCTATAAACCCAAAGAATATATTCACGAGAGTTTTAGGCACTAGAGTTTAATGCTGTTGTCCGTGGAGCCTGAACAGAGTGTCTGAAATGCATTTGTCCTGTCGTGAACATACTGAAATTACCCTATCCTACCCATAATGCACTGCTGGGCACAGCATGTGCTCACAAAACCTTAAAAATTAGCACATTACTTTAAAACTAAAACATATATCTGATATTTTCACTTTATAAAACTTCAGACATGACAGTAATTTTAAATAACTTGTCTGAAATTAGTTTGGTTAAAATTTGAACCATAGGTTAAAAATGTATGCCTCTGGATGACGTGTGTGTGTGTGTGTGTCTGTCTGTGTCCAGTTCTCCTTTGCCTGCAGAGGATAGAGTGGTTTCTCTCTGTTTAAGGTGCAGCTCCATCCAGAGATAGGAGTTGTATTCGTGTTGGCGATCCTCCTGTCCTGTGCACCAATAGCATTTTTTGTATATTCGCCCATGAATTGTTCTATAATTTATGTTTGTAGCATGGCCCAAGCAGAAAGTCACCCCTTTGAGTCTGGTCTGCTTGAGGTTTCTTCCTCAGAGGGAGTTTTTCCTTGCCACTGTTGCTCTGGGGGTTGGTAAGGTTAGACCTCACCTGTGTGAAGCGCTTTGAGGCAACTCTGTTGTGATTTGGTGCTATATAAATGAAAATAAATTGAAAATTGGTTTCTCCTGAAAGCAGCTCTCTTCTGTTTGCAGAGGGTAGAACTATACATCTGTTAGGAAACTTTTAACAGGTATGTGCTCAACTGATTTTAAATTTTAAAAATGTTTGCTGCTGTTCAGCTTGGTTTACTACGTTATCGGTCTAAAACTTATTGGAGGACAATTTATCAGAAGATAATTAGTCCTATAATGGTTTTTAAAGTTATCTAAAAAGATAATCCGATAATGAAAACATTATCTTCGATAATTATCTGTTATCGGATTATTGGAAGTGTGCCCACCACTGGACAAAGCATACACTAACTTGTAACAGGAAAGTTGAGACAACCAAATAGAACTCACTGTGCACAATGATGGTATAACAACAACAACAAAAATACATTGAATTTGTGTGGTGCATGCTGATGCAGGTTCTTAGTCATCCAGGAAGGAGATATCTAAAGGCTTACTCTACATCAGGGGTCACCAAACCTGCTCCTTGAGATTGCCTCCTTTGTATGTTTTCCTTGTGTATCTGCTGTTACCACAGTTGATTAATTAAGATCAGAGCTCATTCAATCTAAGCACACATCACAGTGAAATAGGCAGCAGCAGCTTAGGGTACTATGTCACTGGGCTCAGACTCTTGGAGAGTATTTGGAAACAAAGAATTGTGGTGCAAATGAGCAACAAATTCTCAGTTGGCATCTCACTGTATTGATATTGACGACATGTTTGCACATCTCCGTACATCAGCCGAATATTGCATGGGCTCACAGTGAAAATATCCACATTGATATTGTGTGCGTGCTGTGCAATACTCTTACAAAAGTCGAGCATGGCTTTCACAGGTGCAAGGATCTACTGATTTGCACCCACACGCTGTGCAGGATTCACAGCTGAAATGGTGACACATTTGCCAAAAAAGTGCTCAGGATGGCTTTTGGCTGTTCTTATCCTGCTATCATCCTGCTATTATGTGAAAAGATGCTGTGGAAATTCCTCCAACTGTAGCCAGTAAATCACAACCCTGTAAATAATAATAAAATGAAATAAAATAAATAAAATCATAAAATAATATTTTATTAAAATGCCTAGTGTGGTTCCATGGAGGAAAAAAAAACAAAAAACAAACAAACAAAAAAAAAACAGAAAAGGTGAACAGCGCACTCACCCACATGCAGAATGATGTCCCTGTAAGATACATTCTTCTCTCCTCCTCTCCTATGATCAAAGTGCTCCTGGATGCATTGGATGGCCACATCTCTGTGATTTGGCACAATCTCTAGCTGAGTGATGCCACAGGATCAACCCTGCTATCCTCCTTTGCTCGGGAACAGATCAAAGCACTCCTGGATGTGTTGGAACAGCTACATCTCCATGAGGCTGTGCAGTGTGATCGCCAGCTGAGTGACCCTGCAGGATCAACTCTCCTGTCCTTTCTTCTGGATCTGATCAATCTAAAACACTCCCAGATGAGCTGGAATGGGCACGTCTCATTGACGCAGTGCAGAATGATGCCCAGCAGTGCTTTGATGTTGTGCTTCAATAACACTGTATTATGCAAAAATATAGCAAGTCCCTTCAGTCTGTTCTCTTGCCCACCCGTCCCCTGGGATGCCACAGTAGATCCTATGCACGATGGCCTCCTCCTCCATCTTCCTGCATACACGGCAGGTTGGAGGCTGCATATAAGTCCCACTGTGCTCATCAATTAAATTAAATGCATAAGTCCAGCTCACACAGATGGGAGTCCAGAAGCCGTCTGCAACTGTATGCATGGCCAGGCCAACAGCAGAGCCAGGGCTTCTGGATGCGCTCGGCCACTTCCAAATGCGATGTTCACTCATCCCTTTGATGTGCTCCCAGTTTAGCTCGTGCATGTTTTCCATGAGGACTGTCAGATCCTCATTTTTGTTTCCAGTCACTCTCAATGTAGTTTCATTCATTCTCAACCCCTCAGTTGATGGTTCTGTGAGTATTTGGCGAGGACCTTCACCTCGTCAACTTTAAATTGTTCAAAATTCAGACGAGATGCAAGCAATGCCCTGTGACTCAAGCGAGGGGATAACGACACCCAGTAAACATCATGCAAAATCTTGTGAAATCTCTCACAAATGCTGTTTGCATGTTGTCGCAACCCAGTGAGATGGTATCCTTCTTCATGCTCTGCCAGATGGCTCAGCAGCCAAAGAGGTTCAGAGCAGAAATCAATTCAGACAGAAATCAACAGAACAAGGTACAAGGTAACAAGACACTTCAAAGGTATTGACATTTAACATTGATTTAATATCTATTTGACATCCTCAATGCTTGGATTCCTGTCTTCTCTAACACTACTCAAAATGAGTGTGATAAAACAGAAACCTCTACCAAATAATTGGAGAAACAAGCCAGTGATGCAATATAGAAAATTATACTTCACAGAGGTGAGGCACAGACAGAGGCTGGACACAAACGCAGGCTCACAACAGAACGTATGATTAAAGGATGGTTTAATTCAGGCCTGGGTTCAGTAACAGGAAGGTAGTCCACGGAGCAAAAGTACCAGGAAAGGACAAGACAGAGGACGTGGTCAAAAACAAGCAGGGTCAGTACACGAGCGAACAGAGTTATCAGAGCTGAGGCAAAAGGGCAGGATCTGGTACACAGAGCAGAATCAAAAAACAGGGCTTGGCATAAACAGGACGAGAACAAAGTGCTGGTAAGTGAATGAAATCAAAAAACGAGCAGGGAGCAAGTGAACTGAAGCAGTTTAAATAAGAACAGGTGGTAATAGGATGATGAGGTGCACGTGGTGGAGGACGGGCCTGGAAGGGAGCATTGTCAGGTATAAACTAAGTGGCAAAAGAGATGCAGAAAGGCGGAGACAAATGGGCAAGGAAATGACAGACAAATGGGGCGTGGCCAAACATTTGGTACAGACTAAATCAAACCATCGCAAGACTCCATAACACATGATATCCAGGTATACGCATAACACTCTAAGAAAATAACTAAAAAGAGACCAAAAAGAACACTCATATGCAGAATAAATGCATCTGAACAAAAACCATAAAAAACAAAGAACCCACATTAATGAGCTATAATGCAGACAGAAAACAAAAACCAAGAGCAGACCAACAAAAGAACCAATCAGAATAACCTGTGCTTACTCAGAGTGCCGAATGTATTGCAAAAAATGGTTAATCCAACTCTGTGGGTAATTGGGAATAACCGATGTAATCAGGGACCAGAGAGAGGACTTTAACAGATGTTGGGTGGAATTAATTTCCAGAAACGCACAACCAAACCCTGGAGAGATCCCAAGGAACAAAATTATTTTATCGAGTATCAAAGTCAAGACCTTCAATAATTGTGTGTCAATGGTCATTCATGGCCCACCCCAGGAATGGGCATGGGGCTTTGAACAGACTATTCAATGAGGCACATAAAGAAAGCACAAAATAAACCCATAAAAACCAGAGTTCAAATGAAAAGTCACTAACCGTCACTCGGTTTGTGTCCTCGGGCATCGTCTTCTGAGCCGACACTAAAGCTGGAGCAGGACGAGGAGGCTCACTAGAGAAAGGTTCAGACAGCATGCGTACGATCTACGCACCGTCAGGCGTCGAGACTGGCTGCGGCGCGGTGGGTGCTGAGGTTAACCCACCAAGTGCCGCTATAGCAACATGCGCTGAGGCCGGTCCGGCGGCTGGTGCAACAGAAGCAGTGTGCTCAGAGACTGGTTTGGCCGCTGGCGCAGAAGCTGGTAAACCCACTGGCGCGGTGCACGCGGAAGCTGGTTCAGCCGCTGGCGCGGTGCATGTGGAGACTGGTTCAGCCACTGGCGCGGTGCGCGGAGACTGGTTCAGCCGCTGGTGCGGTCTTTCGTGGCACAGGTGCACGTGACTTTCGAAGGGCTGGTACAGGTGGTAGGCTTGGAACAGCCGTTGTCAGTTCAGGGAGATGCAGAGAAGTCGGGCATGAGGAAGTCCAAGATGTGAGCGCAGTTGGGGCTTCCTGGTGCCAACGCTCTGACGTCAAAACGGTGCAGACCAACTCCGCTTCGGCCCGTGGCGGGCGTGTGGAACCCACATGAGTCCCACGAGGCGCAGGCTTAGGTGGAGCCCGTGAAGGGGCCAGAATGGGTGCTGAGCGTGGCTGTGATCCCGGTTTCTCTGGCTGAGATGGTGCGGCCGGTTTTTGCACTGATGCGCACCAGGCTGCGTCTGAAATTGTTATGTACTGTGGTTCGGTTGAACAGGTGGTGGTGATGTCCGATTCAAACAAAAAATCAATGGGATCCTC
Source organism: Thalassophryne amazonica (assembly GCF_902500255.1). Lineage (NCBI taxonomy): Eukaryota > Metazoa > Chordata > Actinopteri > Batrachoidiformes > Batrachoididae > Thalassophryne > Thalassophryne amazonica. Next base: position 31,865,823 of record NC_047111.1, on the reverse strand, counting down.
AATGCACGGAGGTACCTGGCCCTGCTTAAAAAGAGACTTTATGTTCATAAGTTCTGGAAAAGAGTGGACCACGTCTGACTCGGTTTGTAAAAGCTGGTCAAGGGTGGTCAAGCTGGTCTGTGTGAAAACACAAACAGATAGAACAGATGGAACTGGAACATGGCTGAAGTATAAAAGTAACAAAGAAAGAAAGTGCCAAAGCAAAAAGAGAACATAGAATAAACACAAGATGAAAATGGCAATTAATAAAACAAGGCTGGGGCAGAAGGAGCAGAACCAAATAAAGAGGGAAAATAAGGACTGAAGCCTGGAACTGGGCAGGGCATGACAAGAACAGATCTTTCTTCAATCTTGGTTTAAAAACTGAATGGAATCAAACTTTCTTATCTCAGTGGGCAGACATTTACACAGAAAAGGAAATTGTGAGAGAAACCCTGTAGCCATTTGGCATTCTCCCTCACCCCACCCCTTTTGTGTTACAAACTATGTATGTCTTCTGATAAAGCAGCATACAGGAAGGAACATAAGGCTTTACATAACACATAATAGAGCTATTTTCAATTAATTTTGCTAGCAGATTTCAGATTTTTGTCCTCAATTTGCATCCTTATTCCAAACATTAGGAAATTGGGCTTCATTTATTAAAATAGCAGGCAAAGTTGCTGAATACATATGAATACAGATGAGTCCCATGATGGGAGGACTTGTTCCCATGCTGCACACAGTGCTACTCCATGCAGTCAAAACAGGAAAAATCTGCTAATTCAAATTCAAATTTATTAATTTATATAGTGCCAAATCACAAGGAGGTCGCCTCAAGGAGCTTTACAAACATCATTTTAAAAAGCAGAACAAAATGAATTAAAAGATTAAAAACACAATAGAAAATAAGACATAAATAGGTTAAAAGAAATTAAAAGATGACACAGTAACATACGTAGTAACATCTTAAACTAGAAGCTGGCATCAAAATAACTGAGCAGCCAAATCCATATTAAAGCAGAAAGGATTTATTTCACAGACTTGAAGCTAAAACCAGGGTGACATGGGAAAATGGTCGACTTTGCTTATGACACAGGCATACACATTTTATTGCCTTCTGATCTTGAACTTTGGCCTTGTGACCACAAGTGGACTGCATGTCCATGTCTGGCACAAAAGCAATGGTCTGGTTTGGTGGCACTACCTACAAATATTTTCACTTTTCCTGCACATGCATCATGGACATTGTAATCATACATAGACTGTCATCCAACAAACATCCATACCGTCTGCCCCACTGCTGGTTTAATGTGTGCATTATCCACACCTTCACAACATCAATGTTAAACTGTGTTCCTCCCTCCTAAAACTGCAGGTATTGAAAATATCTCATCTTTTAATGCCAGAAAACTGAATGATTGCTGTAATTTGGCTCTGTCCTCAAGAGGACAAACTTTATTGTTTTTTGTACTCTTTTTAAACTCATTCCTCTACAATGAAATGTTCCACTCACTAATTTGCTGGAGGGCATTTTATTGGTGTGAATGGATTATGTATTTGAAGGAATGTAATGGAAAAATATGTGCATGTCATGTAAACTACAGCACTTCTCTAAGCAAGCCAGAGAAAAAAAAAGGTCTTTCATGGATGAAGTATTTCATCAATAACCCGGACGTTGAGTTTTGTTTAATTATCAATTTCAAGAATATGCAGTGGGTTGCAAAAGTCTTCAGCCCCTTGGTATTTCATGCATTTTAATTTCTTTAGAGCTTTTCAAATAAAAAAAAGTAAATCAAAAATTATCTTCCTTAAACTGAAAGTAAATCTCCACAACTTGATATAAATTAATTACAAATATAAAAGCCAAGTTAATGGGTTGCATAAGTAATCAGCCCCTTTGGTATAATACCTGTAAATAATCAGTTTAATTGCCAGTTTTCTTCAGACAAATCAGGGATGGATACATAAACATTTCCAAGACATATGTCTTGAACTTTTACATCAGTTATGAAGAAATACAAACAGTATGGCACTCTAAGGTAAATCTGTGTGGAGTAGACAGTTCTCAAAAACTGAGTGACTGTGCAAGAAGGAGAAGAGTGAGGAAAGCCACCAAGACACCCAGACAACCCATAAGAAGTTACACGCTGCTGTTGCTGTGATTGGAGAAATTGTGCTTCGTGCATGTTTTGCATTTTGTATCCCCAGTTACACAGCTTCATGATGATGTGTTACAGAGGAGGATTTTCTTTCACCAAAACATTAAATCTAGGCTTGCATCTCAGATGTACCTTCTGGCAATTTGTAGCTGAACATTCAGGTCATCTTTTCAATAAAACCCTCCTTGTTCCAACACATCTGGTGTGCCTGGGGGGCACTTGCATACAGATCTTATCACATGGGGGCCAGACAGCCAGGTCTGATCACACACAGCACGGGGAGGGGCCTGTCAGCTAATCACAGCCAACCTGGTCTCACGGCAAGTTATGATTCAACATCACAAAATATACATTAATCTATTGGTTTGTGATATTGTGACAAAAAGCACCTCATTTTCATCACGGCAGCACAAATTCATTCTAGTACATTCCATGATGGCTGCACAAAATTAAAAGTGATGCAGGGGGGTCAGGGTGGTTATGGTTAGGGTAGGGGAAGGAGTAGGGTTCCGTTATGGTTGAGGTTGGGGGTACGAGTAGAGTTAGTAATAGTGAGTTTAAATAAAAAAAAAGTCACAAAAATTTGAATCATTTTGTGATGGGAGGACAAAAAAAAAAACAGACTGGGCTGACACAGCACACTGACAGCTGGATGACGGGTCAGTGCACACATTACAAACACAGAAACTACCACCAGGACAGTTATATAAATGATTATGACATTACCTACATACGCAAGTACGTAACAAATAATGAAAATGAATGGCCACATAACAAAGAGTGACACGTTGGTCTGGGCGCTGAAAGGATGGGGGGAGCGCATGTCCGTTCACAGCTGCGGCTGTAAAGATCTCTGTTCCTGGAAGACCCAGCTGGAGAACATGTTCCGTATTTGGAAGGACATGAACTTACAACATTTATCCATGAGGCGTGTGTCTCTGCCTGCTGTCCTCACATGGAAATATATAAAACATTTTTCGCCTTTGCGCCAGGCTGCAGTGACCACATACAGCGCACCTTGTCCATGTCCTTGTTGATTTCAGGCATTTTGTTTGCACCATTTACAGGCCAGTGATGGTAGCTCAGTGATAAAGTTTCTGTCTGGCAATCAGAGCTTTTGGAAAATGCAGGTTTGAATCCCGTGGGTGTGATGTATTTTTTTTTTTTTTTCACACTGTGTTCCTGCTTGCACAAACCATCGCAGCGGCAGCGTGAACACCTGCCCGTCGGTGCGATGTTTTCGTGGTTCGCTCATCGGAGCTGTTCCGCCATGAGTCGCCCTCAGTTCTACTTATTCGTACTATGTATGAAGGGGCCCTTAGTTTGGATCTTAGCAAATAGCATTCCAAAGTGTAGTCTGAGCATCTGATTTCAGTTATGTATTTTTTGGTGATAATTATGACATGACTAAAATAATATATGATGCAACAATATAACGATTGTGAGATCTAAAAATGGTCAAATTTGACCCTTCATTTGAAACTGCGATTTGAGGACACTGATTGTTTTTTTGTTTTTTTTCTTCGCCCACCTGTGATTTTTAATTTAATAGATTGTTTTTATTTAACCAGATTAGTCCCATTGAGACTGAATCTCTTTGGCAAAAGATCAAATCAATTTTATTTATATAGTGCCAAATCACAACAACAGTTGCCCCAAGGCGCTTTATATTGCAAGGCAAAAGCCATACAATAATAACAGAAAAACCCCAATGGTCAAAACGACCCCCTATGAGCAAGCACTTGGCCACAGTGGGAAGGAAAACTCCTTAACAGGAAGAAACCTCCAGCAGAACCAGGCTCAGGGAGGGGCAGTCTTCTGATGGGACTGGTTGGGGCTGAGGGGAGAGAATCAGGAAAAAGACATGCTGTGGAAGACAGCAGAGATCAATCACTAATGATTAAATGCAGAGTGGTGCATACAGAGCAAAAAGAGAAACGGTGCATCATGGGAACCCCCCAGCAGTCTAAGTCTATAGCAGCATAACTAAGGGATGGTTCAGGGTCACCTGATCCAGCCCTAACTATAAGCTTTAGCAAAAAGGAAAGTTTTAAGCCTAATCTTAAAAGTAGAGAGGGTGGTCTGTCTCCCTGATCCGAATTGGGAGCTGGTTCCACAGGAGAGGAGCCTGAAAGCTGAAGGCTCTGCCTCCCATTCTACTCTTAAAAACCCTAGGAACTACAAGTAAGCCTGCAGTCTGAGAGCGAAGCGCTCTATTGGGGTGATATGGTACTAAGAGGTCCCTAAGATAAGATGGGACCTGATTATTCAAAACCTTATAAGTAAGAAGAAGAATTTTAAATTCTATTCTAGAATTAACAGGAAGCCAATGAAGAGAGGCCAATATGGGTGAAATATGCTCTCTCCTTCTAGTCCCCGTCAGTACTCTAGCTGCAGCATTTTGAATTAACTGAAGGCTTTTCAGGGAACTTTTATTACAACCTGATAATAATGAATTACAATAGTCCAGCCTAGAGGAAATAAATGCATGAATTAGTTTTTCAGCATCACTCTGAGACAAGACCTTTCTAATTTTAGAGATATTGCTCAAATGTAAAAAAGCAGTCCTACATATTTGCTTAATATGCGCATTGAAGGACATATCCTGATCAAAAATGACTCCAAGATTTCTCACAGTATTACTAGAGGTCAGGGTAATGCCATCCAGAGTAAGGATCTGGTTAGACACCATGTTTCTAAGATTTGTGGGGCCAAGTACAATAACTTCAGTTTTATCTGAATTTAAAAGCAGGAAATTAGAGGTCATCCATGTCTTTGTCTGTAAGACATTCCTTCAGTTTAACTAATTGGTGTGTGTCCTCTGGCTTCATGGATAGGTAAAGCTGGGTATCATCTGCGTAACAATGAAAATTAAAACAATGCTTTCTAATAATACTGCCTAAGGGAAGCATGTATAAAGTGAATAAAATTGGTCCTAGCACCGAACCTTGTGGAACTCCATAATTAACCTTAGTCTGTGAAGAAGACTCTCCATTTACATGAACAAATTGTAATCTAGTAGATAAATATGATTCAAACCACCATCTGAGGCCATAAGAAGATCATTTGTAACCTTCAGTAATGCTGTTTCTGTACTATGATGAATTCTGAAACCTGACTGAAACGCTTCAAATAGACCATTCCTCTGCAGATGATCAGTTAGCTGTTTTACAACTACCCTTTCAAGAATTTTTGAGAGAAAAGGAAGGTTGGAGATTGGCCTATAATTAGCTAAGATAGCTTGGTCAAGTGATGGCTTTTTAAGTAATGGTTTAATTACTGCCACCTTAAAAGCCTGTTGTACATAGCCAACTAATAAAGATAGATTGATCATATTTAAGATCGAAGCATTAATTAATGGTAGGGCTTCCTTGAGCAGCCTGGTAGGAATGGGGTCTAATAGACATGTTAATGGTTTGGAGGAAGTGACTAATGAAAATAACTCAGACAGAACAATCGGAGAGAGAGTGTAACCAAATACCAGCATTACTGAAAGCAGCCAAAGATAATGATATGTCTTTGGGATGGTTATGAGTAATTTTTTTTCTAAAAGTTAAAATTTTATTAACAAAGAAAGTCATGAAGTCATTACTAGTTAAAGTTAAAGGAATACTCGGCTCAATAGAGCTCTGACTCTTTGTCAGCCTGGCTGCAGTGCTGAAAAGAAACATGGGGTTTTTCTTATTTTCTTCAATTAGTGATGAGTAGTAAGATGAGCAACAGACTCTTTTTCCAGGCTAAGTGAAGATCTTCTAAATTACTGAGATGCTATTTCCTCTCCAACTTATGGGTTATCTGCTTTAAGCTACAAGTTTGTGAGTTATACCACGGAGTCAGGCACTTCTGATTTAAGGCTCTCTTTTTCAGAGAAGCTACAGCATCCAAGGTTGTGCTCAATGAGGATGTAAAACTATTGACGAGATAATCTATCTCACTCAAAGAGTTTAGGTAGCTACTCTGCACTGTGTTGGTATATGGCATTGGAGAACATAACAAAGAAGGAATCATATCCTTAAACCTAGTTACAGCGCTTTCCGAAAGACTTCTACTGTAATGAACCATATTCCCCACTGCTGGGTAGTCCATTAAAGTAAATGTAAATGTTATTAAGAAATGATCAGACAGAAGGGGGTTTTCAGGGAATCAAGTCTTCAATTTCCATACCATAAGTCAAAACAAGATCTAAAGTATGATTAAAGTGGTGGGTGGACTCATTTACATTTTGAGCAAAGCCAATTTAGTCTAATAATAGATTAAATGCAGTGTTGAGGCTGTCATTCTCAGCATTTATGTGGATGTTAAAATTGCCCACTATAATTATCTGAACTAAGCACTAAGTCAGACAAAAGGTCTGAAAATTCACAGAGAAACTCACAGTAACTACCAGGAGGACGATACATAACAACAAATAAAACTGGTTTTTGGGACTTCCAATTTGGATGGACAAGACTAAGAGTCAAGCTTTCAAATGAATTAAAGCTCTGTCTGGGTTTTTGATTAATTAATAAGCTGGAGTGGAAGATTGCTGCTAATCCTCCCCCTCGGCCCGTGCTGCGAGCATTCTGACAGTTAGTGTGACTCGGGGGTGTTGACTCATTTAAACTAACATATTCATCCTGCTGTAACCAGGTTTCTGCAAGGCAGAATAAATCAATATGTTGATCAATTATTATATCATTTACTAACAGGGACTTAGAAGAGAGAGACCTAATGTTTAATAGACCACATTTAACTGTTTTAGTCTGTGGTGCAGTTGAAGGTGCTATATTATTTTTTCTTTTTGAATATTTATGCTTAAATAGATTTTTACTGGTTGTTGGTGGTCTGGGAGCAGGCACCGTCTCTACGGGGATGGGGTATTGGGGGGATGGCAGGGGGAGAGAAGCTGCAGAGAGGTGTGTAAGACTACAACTCTGCTTCCTGGTCCCAACCCTGGATAGTCACAGTTTGGAGGGTTTAATAAAATTGGCCAGATTTCTAGAAATGAGAGCTGCTCCATCCAAAGTGGGATGGATGCCGTCTCTCCTAACAAGACCAGGTTTTCCACAGAAGCTTTGCCAATTATCTATGAAGCCCACCTCATTTTTGGACACCACTCAGACAGCCAGCAATTCAAGGAGAACATGCAGCTAAACATGTCACTCCCGGTCCGATTGGGGAGGGGCCCAGAGAAAACTATAGAGTCCGACATTGTTTTTGCAAAGTTACACACCGATTCAATGTTAATTTTAGTGACCTCTGATTGGCGTAACCGGGTGTCATTACTGCCAACGTGAATTACAATCTTACCGAATTTACACTTAGCCTTAGCCAGCAGTTTCAAATTTCCTTCAATGTCACCTGCTCTGGCCCCCGGAAGACAATTGACTATGGTTGCTGGTGTCGCTAACTTCACATTTCTCAAAACAGAGTCGCCAATAACCAGAGTTTGTTCCTCAGCGGGTGTGTCGCCAAGTGGGGAAAAATGGTTAGAAATGTGAACGGGTTGGTGATGTACAGGGGGCTTGTGTTTAGGACTACGTTTCCTCCTCACAGCCACCCAGCCGGCCTGCTTTCCCGGCTGCTCGGGATCCGCTGGGGGGCAGCTAACGGCGGCTAAGCTACCTTGGTCCGCACCGACTACAGGGGCCTGGCTAGCTGTAGGATTTTTCAAGGTGCGGAGCCGAGTCTCCAATTCGCCCAGCCTGGCCTCCAAAGCTACGAATAAGCTACACTTATTACAAGTACCATTACTGCTAAAGGAGGCTGAGGAATAACTAAACATTTCAAACCCAGAGCAGAGAAGTGTGGGAGACACAGGAGAAGCCGCCATGCTAAACCGGCTAAGAGCTAGTAGCTGCGTTAAGCTAGCGGATTCCTAAAAACACACAAAGTGAATAATGTGTAAATAATTTAGAGGTGAATTCAGCAGAGGGAGTGCTTTAGTTAAGGCACGTGAAGATTACACTGTGAAACAAATTGTTATCTAGATCAATCTAACTATGCAGATTAAACAGCTAACAGATACAGCAAAACACCGCTATGCTCCGGAACAGGAAGTGATACAATACCGCAGTGACAGCCAAAAGAGACCTGGGCAATCACAAAGTTTCTAATCCACTTAACCTGCATGTCTTTAAATGTGGAAGGAAACCAGAGCACCTGGAGGAAACCCACGCAAACACGGGGAGAACATACAAACTCCACACAGAAAGGCCACAGGTGGGAATCGATCCCATGACCTTCTTGCTGTGAGGCAACAGTGCTAACCACTAATCCACTGTGCTGCCATCATCAGAAACATGTGCACAAATCATTTAGTTTGTTAGGATAGCTTTCCAGATGGCGTGAAACTTAGTTTGATTGTTGATCTGATGTTTTGGTTTTCTGACCATTGAGACCAACTTCTCGTTAGGGATCCATGCCATCAGTCGCCTACGGCTTCTCCAAAGAATCCTGATAGCGTGCTTGGGGCATCAAAACAGAGGTGTTTCCATCATTTTTGAAAGATATTTCAAATGTTCCCGCTTTGGTTTTACAGCAGCTTGCCCAACAAAATGGTGTCATACGATGCACAATGGGTAATATAGACAAATACCCTATCTTGCGCCAGTTCGTGATGGCATTCCAAAAAAGTGATTTTAATCTGTTAATTTGTAATACTGTCACAAAAATGTAACACATTTTGTGACAGTATAATAAAATTTATTTCTGATGATATCACAACATTTGCGGTGACAGGAGGTGGCTGTGGGGGTTATGGCTAGGTTTTGACTTAGGGATAAAATTCGTGAACTGAAATTGACTAGGTAAGAAAAATGTGATGCATTATGTCACAGTATCACGGAAAAAAAATGACACTGGGCTCAGTGGAAAGCGGTCTATTCTCTCCACCATCATCACTTCTGTGTGTGAGAGAGCAAGAGAGAAATAACTGCTGTTCATTCAGTTTTCTTTTTATGTTTGAAAGGATTAAAAAAAAAAATGCTCAGCGACATTCCATCCTTGCAGCCGTGTGGACACAAACACACACATGCTTGTGTGTGTGCGCGCACACACACACACACAGAGGAGAGAGAGAGTGAGACAGACACAATGTGTGACAACTTTGTACACAAGGCTCTAAATGATAGAGAGGAAAGTCTAAATTTATTTCCTTAATTTCTCCAGTATCGAATTGATATGCCAGTCTTTAATAATTTAGCACGGGGACCCGTTGAATACCAGGTATTGGTACTGATCATTTATCAAAACCTACTTTGCTTAACTTCTGAGAGCTGACAGGATTCGGTGTATACAAAGCAGGATGGCTGCAGCATGATAGCAAACAATGTAAATGTAAAGTACACTGTGTCCAACATCGCCTCAGATTTTCACACATTTTTTGCCTAATATTCAATTGGCCACTGGGTTCTTGGGGTGTTTGTCACAGTCTTGCCTCATTAGCCTCATCATGAGGCAGACTACACTGTAATGGCCTTGTCTGTTTGTCTGTTTGCTTGTCTGTCCAGGCCATATCTTCAAAATCACAAGACCAGTTTCAGTCAGACTTGGAGGAAAAACTCAGTGGACCAACTTCTTGCAGCACAGGTCATGTTAAGGTCAGAAAGCCTCTCTCACACAGAAAACATGTGTGTCGCATTTTAGTGCCAACTATTGGCACTCCCGGTCAATAATGTCTACTACTGTGTGTGCAGGGTTTAGTGGCATTTAACGTGCATCACCTGCTACTTGGCCAGTATTTTATTAACATTGTTGCTGTTTTTTGTTGTTGTTTTTGTTTTTTCCATTTCATGATGTAAAATGGGAAAAAAAAATCCATCAGCCAGGGTACACAGCAAACTGTATGCAGCATCAATGTGCAACAAATTTGAACTTTGAAGAGAAATAAAATATGAATCTAAACATAAATTACAGTCCACACTGTCTATAGTTTATTTATATATATATAATATTTAAATGAGCATAATCTCTGATGAAATCTGTTCAAATTTAGTTGAAATTCCTCAGAATAAAAACATTTAAAACATGAATTTCAATTATGTAAAATTTTAATTTTAGTACATTTATTCAGTAAATTTAATGATCATGTGTTGCATATCAAAATGTTCACAACTATCTCACCTTTCAGAATTTGTGACAGATTTTCATCTACAGCACTGAATTTAGAAATAATTTGGCTCTAAATATGAAAAAAAAAGTATTTTGGAGACTTCATTTAATCTTTATTGAAAATGCACCTTAAACTGTCTAAAATGAAAACAAGGAAATTTGGTGTTTTGAGTCGGCCACATTTTTTTTTTTTTTTTTTTTTTTTGAGAGAGATCGGTGCCTCTGTCTCTGTCTCTCTCTCTGCCTCCCACTCCAAGAAACTCCTTCAGAGCTCAATGTTGCGCTGTTCAATTGACAGAATGAGTTACACTGCCACAAAGCCACGATAAAAGGCAAAATCGTAACAACAAAGAAAGCACTTTTTATTTAGCCGAACAGACAACACATACTGTCATAAAAAAAAACAAAAAAACATGTAGAAAGGCTAGTTTGTTATCCCCGGATCTACAAACAAGGTTTGAAACTCAAAAAAAAAAAAAAAAAAAAAAAAAAATACAGATGTTATCAGCACCCACCAAATTTCCATTTCAGGTTCTTGGTCACCTCCCTAAGGCCCTTCACCCCCAGTCACTGACAGGCAGCCAGCTCCAGGAAGAGTCCTGGTGGATCCAAACTTCTTCCATTTACAGATGACGGAGGCCACTGTCTTAATTTTGACATTCAAAGCAGCAGAAATGTTTCTGTACCCTTCCCCAGATTTGTGCCTTGAGACAATCCTGTCTCAGATGTCTACAGACAATTCCTTTGACTTCATATTTGGTTTGTGCTCTGACGTGCATTGTCAACTGTGGAACCTTATATGTAGACAGGTGTGTGCCTTTCCAAATCATGTCCAATCAAATGAATTTACCCCATGTGGACTCCATTTAAGCTTTAGAAACATCTCAAGGATGATCAGTGGAAACAGGATGAACCTGAGCTCAATTTTAGCTTCCTGGCAAAGGCTGTGAATGCTTATGTACATGTGAGTTCTTACTTTTCTATTTTTAATACATTTGCAAAAATCTCCAAAATACTTTTTTTTCACATTTTTATGATGGGGTATTGTGTGTAGAATTTTGAGGGAAAATTAATTTACTCCATTTTGGAATGAAAATATGGAAAAAGTGAAGCACTGTGAATATTTTCCAGATGCACTAATTTATGCATTTGAGGGATGAAGTGATCGCTGCACAGTGTGAGTAACTGCATTTGCAAGCACAAAATTGTATAATTGCATAAGTGTGTAAGAGTGTAAGGGAATTGTTTCTGCATGCTACTTTCATTATTTGTATTCACCATGGAGAGTATATTTATAGAACAGTAGGTCAACATTCTGAATGTAGCTATTGCTATTTGTCCTCATTAAATACCAATAATGTTTAACAAGACGAAAAAGTACGGTCACTGTTTGATGGACTGCAGATGAAAAGTACACCAAGAAGAGAAAAGGTAGGTGAGAGGCAGATAAAAAGTGAGCCAGAGGTTGTTGATCAAGAATGAAGGCTGTGAGCAAGAGAGGGGCAGAACAACTCAAATTTGGTGGAGAGAAAAACATCACAATGTGTAGATGAGGAGATGAAAAGGTGGGCAGGTGGAGGACAAAACAGACGGGATGGGGGGGGGGCATCCTGGCAGCTCTCCAAAGGCTCTCGGCGCTGATCCAGATGCTTTTGAAGGCCACTCCAACAAGAACGTTAGCGATGCCAACAATACAGCAAGGGACCTAAGGAGGGTGGGAGTGCCAAGGAAGGCAGCAGAGAATGAAAAATGCAAAGTGGGAGAGTGCACACCAAAAAGTAATGCTCATCCAAAACACAAGGGGATGTTGAGAAATGCTGCTAAAGAGATGGAAGGAGCAAAAGGAAAGACACTGATGTCACACATCACATAAAACACTCAGTAATTCCTCAAGCTGAGCTGGACCTTCTGTCATGTGACAAACTTTCTGGTGAAATTAACAGCTGGACATGTTCCAACTTGTCCTTAAGGGTTCCAACAGAGGTGTTTTTCCTGTGGCGGAGCGTCGCGGCGGCTGCGAGCTGACGCTGCAATCCGTCCGCACGTCTTTCATTAAAAAAAATCTCCTTTAACAGTGGAATATCCGGATAAAATGCTGAAACCGACTTCTTCTGAAACTTCTCTGTTCTCTCACAACGTCCTGGATCAATAGAGCCTGAAATGTGGAGGTTTTCAGCTTGAAACAGGCTGACGACGGCGCCTGGGACCGTTGCGCGACGTCCCGTTCCGTGGGAAGTCCTTAAAGCGACAGTATCACCTCAAAATCTCTCATCAGCTGTTAAAATTTTCACCGAAAACCAGCCTAATTTTTCGAACCGTGTCCACTTCGATGTGTCTCAGGTTTAAAAAAAATTTTGATCAAACAAAGCGCCAGTCTCTCAGCAACTTCTCAGACAAAGGAATTCCGACGAGGGGCTGGACGACTCCTCTCACAAGGAGTGCTCACAGGTGAATGACGTCGCCGACAGGCGTGGAAAAACTCACTCATGTGCACGAGGGTTCAAGCATGTCTGATGTAAAAACATATGAATGAAATCCATATAGTTTTTGAAAAAAATAAAAAAGACCTATACTTTATTGACAGACCTCGTAACTATAATGTAAAAAAAGTCTGTCTAAAAATATAAATTAGCTGAACTTGGTAGGGCAGTGTCCAGAAAATGGAATGAACCAAGTGCAACTCGTGACTCCAGTGGATATATATGGGGAGGTGATCTTCTAGTGGTTAAAGTGGCGGGCTTGAGACCAGAGGATCGTTGGTTCAAATCCCAGCCTGATCAGAAAATCACTAAGGGCCGTGGGGCAAGGTCCCTAATCCCCTAGTTGCTCCCGCTGTGTAGTGAGCTCCTTGTATGGCAGTACCCTCACATCAGGGTGAATGTGAGGCATTATTTGTAAAATGCTTTGAGCATCTGATGCAGATGGAAAAGTGTTATATAAATAAAAAATGGAAATAAAACCCCACAGTAAGTCTTATATTTCCTTTAACTTCTATTTAATTGCAGACCATATTAACTCAAGATATTTCATGTTTTTTCTGGTCAACTTCATTTCCTGAATTCCTGGCCTGCAACACATTCCAGAAAAGTTCTAAAGGGGTTAAATTATGGCAAGTAATTGTGACAAATCACATTTTGGGTGTTCTGTTCTGTCCCCAGTTTTATTATATTATTACGAGGTCTGTGAGAAAAGTATTGTACCTTTTTATTTTTTTCAAAAACTATATGGATTTGATTCATATGTTTTTACGTCAGCCAAGCTTGAACCTTTGTGCACATGCGTGTTTTTCCACACCTGTCGGTTGCGTCATTCGCCTGTGGGCAGGCTTTGAGTGAGCACTGGTCCACCCCTCTCGTCGTTTCATTGCGAGGAAAGTTGGGACAAGGTGGGACATGTTGGGACAAGCCCAGCTCTCCACAATTTCTCTTATACTCACTCGACTGATAAGCACTGAAAACCAAGATAGTCCCAACTTGTCCTCTGGCACTCCGAAACAGAGGTATTCCTTTGTCTCGCTTCATCAGCGAATCGGTCATGACGCGCGAAGCCTCCGCATGGCTTTCCATGACAAACTCTCTTGTTAAAAGTGAAATCTGCCAGAAAATGGCTGATGTCCAGCTCTTGTGATAACCAGAGAAATTGCACACGGTAGTCCCGGCTCCACACAGCCATCCGTTTAGAAATGATGTGGTGGTTTCTGCCTCTCAATGGCGGCTCGGAGCGCGGTGCGCCGTGCACCATTGTGGACCGTCCTTAAAGCTGTAGTAACACTCCTTATTCTCTGTGAAGCCCGTAAAATTTTCACCGAAAGCCAGATAAATTTTTCGAATGGTTTCCAGCTGCCTGTCTCTAGCAGTTTCTGAAAAAAGTCTGATGGAAAAAAAGCCCAAATCATTCCACCATTTCCTCGCAATGAAACAACGACGAGAGTGGTGGACCAGTGCTCACTCAAAGCCTGCCCACAGGTGAATGACGCAACCGACAGGCGTAGAAGGTTCAAGCTTGGCTGATGTAAAAACATATGAATCAAATCCATATAGTTTTTGAAAAAAATAAAAAGGTCTGTTACTTTTCTCACAGACCTCGTATGTATGGCAGGGATGGTGGTGGTTAGTGTGTTTGGTTCAGTGTGAAATGTTCCCGCTTCAGACCCAAACCTGTCACATTTCTCCATGTAATGTGGAGTTGTATCTGGCGTAAAATTTGGGTCAAATCGATATGCTGTGTTGACCCCGAGTGAAAACAAGGGAACAGCCAAAAGGACTTACTGTTACTATTCTCTACATTTCCTCTGTGATTTTTCCTCTGGGTTTGTTTCTCTCCATGCTTTGAGTTTGATATCTCCCTTGAATTCTCAACATGTAACTTTGACACTTTCTCTCTTCCAAGTTCACATTTCTCTTCACTTCCAGGGGTTAATTTATCTCTGTTCTTTTTAACCTCTGTCAGAGAATTAGGTCCTTGCCATATTGTCTGCTGAACCAGTTCTCTTGTGTTCATTCCTAGTGTTTGCCTTTAGGCTACTAACCTGCACTGCCAATCTGAGATTTGTGATTCTTGTCTGTCATTTTGATTCCTGGTCACGTTGATGGTTTCCTGGGTAATGAATCATTGCCTGTGTTTCTGGATTACTCTTATGCTGCTCCATATCTGGACACCATTACTGAGAAGACTGGCCTACTGTGTAACCGACCCCAACCTGTGTAAGTGACCATGAGAATTGTTTGCCATTTCCAAGGCCAATGGACTTTCACAGAGTTGACATGAATGTTTGACATTTGCCACTGCATTAATAGATAGATAGATAGTCATTACAACAAGTGCAATGACATTTCTTCACACCCAATCACCTCAGACAAAAATACAATTAATCCACAATTATTACAAGCTGAAAATAATTAATGGCATACAACAGAATTCAAACAACCATACAGAGGGGCCATGCATCATGTATGCAGATGAGATGAGTTTGTATCAGTCAGATGAGTTTGTATCAGTTTCTGTCAGTGTGTGCATAATGTTTGGAGTTACCTTGACAACATAAGACTGTAGGGGAGGGCAGAAGATAAGTGGGCAGCCAAATGGTTCACCAAGGCCGTAAAAATTCTTCTGGTGGAAAACAGCGGGGCGTTTTGACCTTCAGAGGCTGATGAGCCTGCCATGTTTAGGGTTGAGCAGAGAAACACATTTGCAGCTCCTCTGACCGATCAAATCCAATTTATGAGTATTCCCTGGTCTCCAACATCTTCCTTTGCAAAGTGTACATTTGCTTCGAGATGTTATCTAACTTACATCTGAGTTCAAGGGTTAATGCAGTCTGAGACTGTACCACCTTGCCCAACTCATTAATCATGACAGACAGGTGAGGGGTTATGGTTCTGGTAGCAGCAATCTTGCCACATAAACCAATAATCACCAGCCCTCCCACAATAAAACCAAATATAAATAGTTTTTGATGTCCTCCAACAAGAGTGATACCAAGCACGCAACACGCCACTTCTCCCAGGCATCGAGAACATAGCCTGCAGGGTAGGTTCCATCTGGGCATGCAGGAACCCCAGCCCTGTTGAAAAAAATGGTGTCAACAGCGTTCACAGACCAGCTGATCAATTCCATAGTTAATCCAAATATAGTTCAGACTTGGGATTTTGAAGGTTGGAGCAGAGATAGAAAAGCACAGAGTGACAGGAGAGAGGAGGAAATGTGACTGCCCTCACCAGAGTCCTAAGCTGTACTATGTTCTGATTTTATCTATGAGCTTGTGATTCTTTGCATTGGGGTCCATCAACCCGATCACACACCAAGTTTTTGATGGCACCACAAAAAGCGATTTAATCTAATAGTTTATGATACCGTCACAAACCTGAGTAGATTTGGGGTGGCATGGGGGTTGGGGGGATTTGATCTCCTGATTCCATAATGTGAACCAGACGAGAGCCCCCATCCGTCTATTACAGATTGCTTTTCCAGTCTATGCTGGTACCCATTTGCAACTTGGTGGACTGGGACAATGTAGATGAAGTATGTTATCTAAGGACACAGGTAGTATTACTGGGAATTGAACACAGGTCTACATCTGTGAACCAAGCTAATATCCCACTATGTGACATCTGCGAAACTGCAACTCTGCAGTTCAGTTCTGGTTTGTAGGCATGTGCTGGTGCCACATGCTGCCACATCCACCACACTACAGAACCATTTTGACTGCTGACCTCAGTGGCAACCACCAATGTAAACAGCTGGTCAATCCCCACCTCTCAAAAGAAAGAATTTTCTGCCACAGCCAGGTTAAACGTGGGTGCCCCCTTGGTCTTTTTGAGCTGCTGAGCTCCTCTGCACTGAGGCAACTCTGCTTTAAGAGACAATACACATGCACATTCATAAAGAAATGGAATCCACAACAAAAAGCCTCATTATTGCATCATTCATATAATGAAACACCCTTTTTTATGGAGCACAACGAGCTGTCTCCTCTCATTATCCAGGTTTTGTTTTTCCAGGTAGATGACAGGATCCCTTGAATGTAATATTGATTTCATTTGATATCACATTGCCCCTGTTGCTATGTCTTAAACATTAGCAAAATGCTCGAGTATACCTGCCCCAACACTGTATATTAAATGAATCAGATGGCAGTTTTGTGATAGAACTTCAATTTGTATTGTACCTGGAGAAGTTGAGAAGAGGCCTGCATTTTTCCGCCAGACGTTGGTTACATTCAAACTGTTGCCAGTAGGTCGATGTGTTTTGTCTACTGATCCGGTGTGATAGCTAGACGTGCATTCTCCTTCTGCAGTGGGGCTTGCTCCTCTTTCAGACATTCCCTCCCACATATGGGGCGTTCCACTTGTATTCCAGTTTGTTCACTGGTTTATGCATCAATTGTGAGTTTGGTGGTACAGTTTCAATTTCACTGTATTCACCAATTTTCCTATGGCCCTTTAATACTGGATTCACAAATGGATTCTACGCAGGAGCTCACTTCAGAGTGCATGTGTGAAATTTTTTCATTATGCACTATATGGATTTGAATCATGTGCACTTGCATCAGCCAAGCATGAACCTTCGTGCGCATGCGTGAGTTTTTTCATGCCTGTCGGTTGCGTCATTCGCCTGTGTGCGGGCTTTGAGTGAGCACTGGTCCACCCCCCTCGTCGGATTTTTATCGTCAGGGAAATGGCTGAGCGATTGGAGCAGCGCTGAATCAAGTTTTTCCAGAAACTGTGAGAGACAGCCAGGTGGAAACCATTCGGAAGATTCAGATTGCTTTCGATGAGGATACTCTGGGCGTCACACAGATTAAGGAGCATTACAACCGGATTAAAGACAACCCACAGCGGCGGAGGGCGCGCCGCACTCCGAGCGGCCATCGACAGGCTGAAACGACCAGATCATTTCCAAAGTGAACGCTGTGTTGATCCAGGACGTCGTCTGACTGCCAGAGAAATTGCAGAAGAGGTGTACATCAGCACTTTTTGCAGCACATTCCACTGTTACAGGAGATTTTGTAACGAAAGACGTGCGGAGGAATTCATGCGTTGGGATGGAGCCGCAATGGCGCACAACAAAAAGCATGTCCCTGTTGGAAACCATTCGGAAGATTCAGACGGCTTTCTGTGGCTTTTCAGTCGAGTGAGTATCTGAGAAATTGTGTAACAGCTGGGCATGTCACAACTTGTCCTGTGAGACTTCCAACACGGACATGCTTTTTTAGTTGCAAAACAGAGGGAGGAGATATAGAATTAGGCAAAGACAAATATCTAAATACACAGATAATGTAACATAAGCATTGCATAGCTTAGGGCCCCGTCACACATAGTGCGAAGTTTGGTCAAAGTACAGACGACGTGCGCATGAAGCAGGAATCATGTACAAACCGTGTAAAATCAACCCTGCCTTCAATGCCTTGTGCACCTATAGCTACAACTATTTGCACATACCAGCGGCTGAAAGAGTGTGTGCTGTGCGAACCCATCGATCCCTCTCGCGGCAGATGTCGTTCCACAGGTACCAGCTGGTTTTTATGTTTTATTTATTCCATATAAGCGGCGCAATGTGGTTCCACAGGTACCAGCTGGTCTTAATTTTTTTTTTATTTAATCCACATCAGTGGCGCGATGTGATTCCACAGGTACCAGCTGTTTTTTTTTTTTTTTCTTTTATTCCCCATAAACAGCGCGATGTGGTTCCACAGGTACTGGTTTTGATGTTTTATTTATTCCCCATAAGCAGCACAATGTGGTTCCACAGGTACCAGCTGTTTTTTTTTTTTGTTTGTTTTTTTTATTCCCCATAAACAGCGTGATGTGGTTCCACAGGTACCAGCTGGTTTTTTTTTTTTTTTTTTTATTTAATCCACATAAGCAGTGTGATGTGGTTCCACAGGTACCAGCTGGTTTTTATTTTTATTTAATCCACATAAGCAGTGTGATGTGGTTCCACGGGTACCAGCTGGTTTTTATTTTATTTTTTATTTAATTCACATAAGCGGCGTGATGTGGTTCCACAGGTACCAGCTGTTTTTTTTTTATTTAATCCACATAAGCGGCGTGATGTTGTTCCACAGTTACCAGCTGTTTTTTATTTTTTTATTTAATCCACATAAGCGGTGTTATGTGGTTCCACGTGTACCAGCTGGTTTTTAATTTTTTTATTTAATCCACATAAGCGGCGTGATGTGGTTCCACAGGTACCAGCTGGTTTTTATTTTTTTTATTTAATCCACATAAGCGGTGTGATGTGGTTCCACAGGTACCAGCTGGTTTTTATTTTTTTATTTAATCCACATAAGCGGTGTGATGTGGTTCCACAGGTACCAGCTGGTTTTTATTTAATCCACATAAGCGGTGTGATGTGGTTCCACAGGTACCAGCTGGTTTTTATTTTTTTTATTTAATCCACATAAGCGGTGTGATGTGGTTCCACGTGTACCAGCTGTTTTTTATTTAATCCACCTAAGCGGTGTTATGTGGTTCCACGTGTACCAGCTGGTTTTTAATTTTTTTATTTAATCCACATAAGCGGTGTGATGTGGTTCCACAGGTACCAGCTGGTTTTTAATTTTTTTATTTAATCCACATAAGCGGTGTGATGTGGTTCCACAGGTACCAGCTGGTTTTTATTTTTTTATTTAATCCACATAAGCGGTGTGATGTGGTTCCACAGGTACCAGCTGGTTTTTATTTTTTTTATTTAATCCACATAAGCGGTGTGATGTGGTTCCACGTGTACCAGCTGGTTTTTAATTTTTTTATTTAATCCACATAAGCGGCGTGATGTGGTTCCACTGGTACCAACTGTTTTTTTTTTTTTTTTAATCCACATAAGAGCCGTGATGTGGTTCCATGGGCACCAGCTGTTTTTTTTTTGTTTGTTTTTTTATTTAATCCACATAAGTGGCGTGATGTGGTTCCACAGGTACCAACTGGTTTTTATTTTTTTATTTAATCCACATAAGCGGTGTGATGTGGTTCCACAGGTACCAGCTGGTTTTTATTTAATCCACATAAGCGGTGTGATGTGGTTCCACAGGTACCAGCTGGTTTTTATTTTTTTTATTTAATCCACATAAGCGGTGTGATGTGGTTCCACGTGTACCAGCTGTTTTTTATTTTTTTATTTAATCCACCTAAGCGGTGTTATGTGGTTCCACGTGTACCAGCTGGTTTTTAATTTTTTTATTTAATCCACATAAGCGGTGTGATGTGGTTCCACAGGTACCAGCTGGTTTTTAATTTTTTTATTTAATCCACATAAGCGGTGTGATGTGGTTCCACAGGTACCAGCTGGTTTTTATTTTTTTATTTAATCCACATAAGCGGTGTGATGTGGTTCCACAGGTACCAGCTGGTTTTTATTTTTTTTATTTAATCCACATAAGCGGTGTGATGTGGTTCCACGTGTACCAGCTGGTTTTTAATTTTTTTATTTAATCCACATAAGCGGCGTGATGTGGTTCCACTGGTACCAACTGTTTTTTTTTTTTTTTTAATCCACATAAGAGCCGTGATGTGGTTCCATGGGCACCAGCTGTTTTTTTTTTGTTTGTTTTTTTTATTTAATCCACATAAGCGGCGTGATGTGGTTCCACAGGTACCAACTGTTTTTTTTTTTTTAATCCACATAAGAGCCGTGATGTGGTTCCACAGGTACCAACTGTTTTTTTTTTTTTAATCCACATAAGAGCCGTGATGTGGTTCCATGGGCACCAGCTGTTTTTTTTTTTTGTTTTTTTTATTTAATCCACATAAGCGGCGTGATGTGGTTCCACAGGTACCAACTGGTTTTTATTTTTTTATTTAATCCACATAAGCGGTGTGATGTGGTTCCACAGGTACCAGCTGGTTTTTATTTAATCCACATAAGCGGTGTGATGTGGTTCCACAGGTACCAGCTGGTTTTTATTTTTTTTATTTAATCCACATAAGCGGTGTGATGTGGTTCCACGTGTACCAGCTGTTTTTTATTTTTTTATTTAATCCACCTAAGCGGTGTTATGTGGTTCCACGTGTACCAGCTGGTTTTTAATTTTTTTATTTAATCCACATAAGCGGTGTGATGTGGTTCCACAGGTACCAGCTGGTTTTTAATTTTTTTATTTAATCCACATAAGCGGTGTGATGTGGTTCCACAGGTACCAGCTGGTTTTTATTTTTTTATTTAATCCACATAAGCGGTGTGATGTGGTTCCACAGGTACCAGCTGGTTTTTATTTTTTTTATTTAATCCACATAAGCGGTGTGATGTGGTTCCACGTGTACCAGCTGGTTTTTAATTTTTTTATTTAATCCACATAAGCGGCGTGATGTGGTTCCACTGGTACCAACTGTTTTTTTTTTTTTTTAATCCACATAAGAGCCGTGATGTGGTTCCATGGGCACCAGCTGTTTTTTTTTTGTTTGTTTTTTTTATTTAATCCACATAAGCGGCGTGATGTGGTTCCACAGGTACCAACTGTTTTTTTTTTTTTAATCCACATAAGAGCCGTGATGTGGTTCCACAGGTACCAACTGGTTTTTTTTTTTTTTAATCCACATAAGAGCCGTGATGTGGTTCCATGGGCACCAGCTGTTTTTTTTTTGTTTGTTTTTTTTATTTAATCCACATAAGTGGCGTGATGTGGTTCCACAGGTACCAACTGGTTTTTTTTTTTTTTAATCCACATAAGAGCCGTGATGTGGTTCCATGGGCACCAGCTGTTTTTTTTTGTTTGTTTTTTTTATTTAATCCACATAAGCGGTGTGATGTGGTTCCACAGGTACCAACTGGTTTTTATTTTTTATTTAATCCACATCAGCGGTGCGATGTGGTGCACCTCGCACTGTGTTCCTGCTCAAAAGACACCGTCGCATGCAAAAACCCTCACACCGGGATCATGCACACCTGCCCGTCGGCGCGATGTTTCGTGGTGTGCTAATTTGAACTGTTTCGCTGTATTCGACCAAACTTCACACTATGTGTGAAGGGGCCTTTAGAATGGTTTGCAGAGAACATAGACTTTCCCAGGTGCAGCACACATTTTTGCTCAGTGACCACTAGGATAGTCCCTGACCCCGCTACCTCTGAAAAGCACTAAGCAGGCTTCCAAATCTGCTGGTAAAAACAAAAAAAAAAGAAGTTCTTTAGGCATGTGTGCAGTTTGACTCCAACACCAAAAGCTGCTTGCAAGCAAAAGAAAGAAAAGAAAAGCCTCATGGCATTTTCAAATTGTCCCTGCCATTTCCCACAAAATAATGGTTGCAGGAAATTTCATCCTGTGAGGCCGTATGACAATAGGCCCATATGTGCTGGCCATTGTGATGTTAATTAATTGCTACACAAAGCTTATGAGGTCATTCTGTGAAATACAGTGAACTCCAGACACGGGTTCAATGACACAGTGGGATTGTTACAGAGCAGAGAGCGATGTCATGGGATGACTGGGGAGATGAAATTAGTCAGTTGACCTTTCCCATCATTCCTTTTGTCACTGCATTAGAGAATGTACATAAAGTGACATGTCAGCTGGGAATTTTGAGCATGGCATTGTCTACTGTATTCTCTCATTATCTCTGATTGTCTCTGTCATTGCGTTAAAATCTGACATCAGCAAACACATGGTAAGGACGTGGTAACAAAGAAGAGAGACAGAAGCAAAGGACAAGATGACAGAGGGAGGCAAAGTAGAAGAAAGGTAAAGAAAAATAAGAGTGTGCGATGAAAGATGGAGAGAAGCAAATTACTGAGAGGTGGACTGATGGAGAGGATGAAGTTGGGGTGCTACAGAGAGAGAGATGGAAAATTGAGGAGCTGAAGGAAATGGAAAAAAAAGCACAAAATTCCAAATATGAGGTTTGTGGTTACACACCGTGCAACTGAAAAAACAAAAAAACAAATACATGTCACCCACGGGATTCAAACCCATGCCTTCCAAAAGCTCTGATTGCAGTCAGAAACTTTACCAAGTGAGCTACCATCGCTGTCCTGTAACAGGTGCCGAACACTGCCTCATATCAGGAAGCACATGGACGTATTAAAAAAAATAAAAACGATGCGCCATATAAAATATCATATTATATTAATTCCCTTTCATCAAGAGGGCAATACAAATATGATCCATCTGTTCCTCTGTAGCTGACCCATGGTCACTGACATACAGTCATGAAATCACATGAATGAGAAGCAGTTCGCTCGTCTCATTCATGTCTATATCTGCTGGCGCGTGTCCTGCTGGCCCACATGTGTCTTGCTGACATGCATGTCTTGTGGACGGCGTGCCGCAGGACACCGCGTCATGTGGAACAGAGCTCACGTAGGTGACATGACAGCAAGATAACCTGCTGCGTGTTATGATCTGACGGTCCATTTCAACGTGGGGGCAGCCTGTCCAATTTGCCTCCAGGAAAGAAGCGCTGTGATATGTGTGGACCTAAGTTGGATAGAAAGACAGTAATCATGCATCAAGTGCAAGAAATACTTATGCAACACAGAAACACACAGTGAAATAAAACCCATGTGTTTTGCAGGCTGAAGTGAAAAAGCTGCAGTATGTGTTCAGTGAATCTGATGTGTTATTAATACAGACAGCAATGAGTTCAATTTTTAATGATGGTGATAAAAGAAGCTAACATTGAGTGATGATAAACCTTTTCATTTACAAATTTGTTTAAAGTAAGCATATTTTTCTATCCATATCTTGATTACTATTCCTTTTTTCATTTGAATTACATTTACCACAAAAACAAATAACACACATTCATAAATTCAGCCTTACAAAGTTAAAGGACAAATGTTAACCATGAATGTTGTTTATATTGATTTGAACTGGAATAAAGTAAAAATCATTTGAATATGTTTACTTCAAATTGCTTGTGTTGATTTAAAACCCCACTAATGCAGTGGGTCCACCAGACCCACAAATGTGAGTTGAGTAACAAAAATATGAACACCAAACAAGGGTTAAGGTATTTGCATATACAAGTATGATGCCTATTTGTTGCATAGAAGAATCTCAGCTGTCGGACTGTGAGACGTATTTGTTTAGAACACCCAGTGAAGGTGTAATTTGGCTCCAAACCTGAACATCTGAAATGGGTTTTTAGAAGTTCCTCAAATCTTTCATGAAAATGCTCAATACTGTAATCAGATCACGCAGCTGCTGTGAAGAAAAATAAATAAAAAAAATACATGCTGCGACAGTTTCGTGCTCGTGGGAACACAGTGTGTATATATATATATACAGTATATATATGGTCACAGACGTACAGTCATGAAATGACATGATGAGAAGCAGTGCGCTCTTATCATGTCCACATCTGCTGGTGGTGTGTCCAGTCCAACTACAAAAGATGGGTTAGTTAAGTGCTGGAGCCTGTGAAGGACCTAGAGGTGTGGGTGGTGAAGGAGATGGTGGTAATGTGGAGGTGATTTGTGAAAGCTGGGTAGAAGGTGCAGACAGTTGTGAACAAAGCTGAGATACCTGTACTGAAATAGCCTGTTGTTGGTTAGTTAGGGCTTGGATCTGTTGTTGCTGGTGTCCAAGTAAGGTCCCCAGCGAGCTCAGGACTTTAGATACCGCATCTGCCCCCGCTGGGTCCATGATGTGGCCAGAAACTCAGTTTATGCTTGAGCCGATAAATGACATGAACCCAAAAGAAGGGAGCTGTGGTGAAAACAAAGTAACAGTGTTTTTGACCAAGGAAGGAATGAATATTGCAGATGATCTTTGAGGAGACACCAGAGCAGGGAGACACAGGCTTGACCAGAATATGATGTATGGCAGAGGACCAGGACCAGGTGGCTGCAACAGACCTGATGGGAGACAGGAACGCTGAAAGAGAAGAGCTCATGTGACAAGTCAAAATAAAGCAAACACAGAGACATAAACAAACACTGAAAACTGCAATCTAAGAAGATGCACAGATACTACATACCACAGAGCTCAGTTGAGTTCCTGGCGAGTGTGGAGTGGAAGAACCAGGGCTTAAATACTGGAGAGGTTGGTTGTTGACACATGTGGCAGCTCAGCTCCATGACGCGGTGCCAGAGCAGAGCAAACACCAAGGCAGTACAACATGATTTGACTCCAATGGACTTCCATCTGTTTCCAAGTATGAAAAGGCATCTTGCTGGAACTCATTATAATGCAAATAATGATGTCATATCTGAAGTGGATAACTTCCTTGAGCTCCAGGATAAGATCTTCCATGAGAACAGTATTAAGGCACTGCAGCCATGCTGCAAAAAGTGTGTGGACTTACATGTGGGTAATGTTGAAAATTAAAGCATGACATTAATGATTTGTGGTTTGGTCAGGTTCAAAACTTTTCAATCATCCCTTGTATATAAAGATTTTTTTAAGTATTATATACTTAAAGTTTCAGAATGAAACAGTGAACTCTCCATAGCTCCCCTTTTTTTCTTCTATTTCATCTGCTTTGATTAGTGTCACACTTCTGAAATCAGCAGCCCTCCAAATTTAGACTTTATTAGATGACATTTCCAAGCAGCACTCATTTCATTTGTGAGTGTCAAAGGAGCACAGCGTTCTCTGTTAATAATGGGTGGATAACACCCATCTCACGCCTCTTCAAGTGTTCATTTCTTTTTAGAAAGCATTGTTAAAACCAGTTTTGGTTAATAAAAATCTGTGGATGGCACCTGAATGATAATACAAATTTGACATTCATGTACTACAGTACAAAAACATAAATTCTAATAAAACTCACTTCAGGGGAGGAACATACAGGTTTGTTACTGTGCTCGTAACTAAAATTAAAATAAATGGACGTGATCTATTGAATTCATTATTTAATTGTATTCATGAAGTAAAGCAGTGGCAATGTCAAAATTTCCTTTACCTGAATGATGGTAAAACAGAGACCATTGTGTTTGGACATTCTGGCATACCGAATGTTGTACCCTTAAAGTTTGGTGTTCTGGCTGATTATTTAAAACCGGCTGTAAAGAATTTGGGAGTGATATTTGACAGCTGTTTGAGGTTTCTTAAAAATGTAAAAGCAAGTTTGTTCCAGCCACATCTTCTGGTTAAAGTCCTTTCTCAGGAGATGTGATCTTGAGACGGCCATTCATGCTGTCATCACCTCCAGACTTTATAACTGTAATGCACTGATGCTGTTGTTAATCAATCTTCAGGTGCACTGACACCAGCTGCACGCACTTGCACGCACGTCATTGTGATGATCCCACCCACTGTGTTCCCAGCTGGATGCCGTGCTTTGTTCCACCACCTGCCACATGCTCTGTGCTGGACGCTGCATATATAAAATAATTATTTCGTAGTGCATTATTCATTTTCTCTGCAATTTGTCTGTTGAAAACAGCTCAAATCGCTTCCTCAATCACAGAGGACCGCTCCAGCAGTGCCGTTTGCAAGCAAGTGCTGAATAAGCTGGAGAAAACATTTGGAGCCATCTAAAAAGGTCATTATTTATCATGTTTACATTGTCATGGCTTGGTAAAACAGTTGCATTTTCTTTCCTTCTTTTCTGCAGCTGTTAAAATATGTTTATGATAGATTTAACATCATGTCATAATCCTTCAGACGAGCTGCGCTCTGATGTGATCCGCTGACGCAACCACTCGCTCTGTTCACTTCTTTACTCCACTTGATGAGCTGCACATCATGTTGACAAGCAGATCGCACCACGTAGCATGATATTTATGCGTGAAGGATTTTTTTGAACATCTCAAAATTCTCTTTGCGCAACTGCATGCACCGGCGCCCCTCTCACATTGAGTCTGCACCCGTTAAAGATGACTTTACTCTCCTGCATGGCACAGGTGCGTGAATCAGTGTCAGTGCACCTTTCTCTTGCACGCCTCCAATTTGTGCAAAATGCTGCTACTCGTCTTTTAACAAACACTTCCAAATGTGAGCATATCATACCTGTACTTCAATCACTCCACTGGCTTCCTGTTCATTTTAGAATTGATTATG
Source organism: Thalassophryne amazonica (assembly GCF_902500255.1). Lineage (NCBI taxonomy): Eukaryota > Metazoa > Chordata > Actinopteri > Batrachoidiformes > Batrachoididae > Thalassophryne > Thalassophryne amazonica. The sequence goes on along the minus strand of NC_047111.1, from coordinate 31,839,153 downwards.
AGTGTAGCAGGATTAAATGATTGGCCTTGATGACTCCAGCCAGTTGTTGTGGGAGAATGCTGTATAAAAGTGGGCACAGAAGGTTGGTCTGTCTCTCTCACTGGAGGCTTGTGTCATGGGCTGGGCCGTTCATGTCCGTGTTCCTGTGGTGACAGGTAGGATCGGTTACAGCTGCAGTCTTCTGCCAGTCATCTGTTAGGGGCTTATTTCACAGAAAGTCATCGGAACATGGCTGCAGGTGGTTTGCCAATCTTTATGCCATTCGCTGATTGCTGTCAGATGCAGTCGTGGTGTTGAGGTGTCATTCCACGTTATGCTGACTGGTATGTGAGCGGTGGCTTTGGCTTCCTGTGTCAGCCATTTGGTTGTACTTGGTTGTTTCAATTTAGGGCTGCAGCTGAGGGTGACGATGCGGTGTCACTGATCACTGGAAGAAGCTGCTCTGCTGTACTCTATTTTTTGCTTTGTCTGTGTCCATGTTTGTCAGACTGCCTGCTGTGTTGTGGTGCACTGGTTCCCCCCTGCTGCACTGGCATGACTCCTGCAGGGAAAATGGATCAGCTGCCTGCAGCTTGAGGACTGGCTTTGAGTCTGAGTGAACTGTGACTAGTTGAAATGAACTCATGGATTTGATCTATGTGAAATACATTTTACATGGTCTGATGTTTGTTTTTAGTTAGAGAAAATAATTTGTAAATAATAAAAGGAATAGTGTATTTGTGAATCACTTTCTCTGTATCTGGTTTACAACCGAACCTGTGTGTCTTGAGTTGAGGTTATTCTAATTGGAGAATCTCCAGGGTGTTGTCAGAAGTCCGACTGATCATGTTTAAGATAACTCATCCACTTTTCCACAAAAGATTTTGTTTGCTTTTAAAGCTCTTAATGGCCTTGCACCTTTCTACTTGTCTGCAATGTTAAGTCTCCACACTGAGAGTAGGGCATTTTAGGTGTCTGGTCAACTTTACTTCAATGTTCCGAGGTGAAAATATAAACGCTGGGATGATTGTGCTTTTGTGGTAGCTGGCCCCTGGAGCAAGTTACCTCCTGATTTACACACTATTTCTGATCAAGCACTTTATAAATTAAGGCTCAATGCTTCTTGATTTAAACTGGTTTTTAATACCTAGTGGTGCTGTGACATCTTTTGTTTTTATGTGCCCCTTTAATTCTATTGTATGGTTGTTTTATTTTTGTGTGTTCTTGTTCCTTGATTTTACTGTAAAGCATTTTGGACACCATCTGGCTGCTGTAAAAGGCTATACAAATAAATGTTGAATGATTGATTAAAAACCTTCACTTAAAATGAAAAGCTTCTCCTAACACTTGGACAAACACATGGAATGATGCATATGAAGGCAAATATGTTGCAACATGTAAGAGCTTGGAAGAACTTGTAGAATATGAAGGGAGAACTTGCAGAACAACAACTTGACATTGTATGCTTACGTTTACTTGTGAATTAAATATTCACCCTGCATGTGTCACCCACCAGAATTCAAATGTACAACCAAAGCATACATATGTCTGCAGTGGTATATTTGACTGGTACAACGTCCTCATATGAGTTCTATGTGACTTCATTTTGAAGTCATGCATACCACTCAATCACAAATACTTTGATGATCAGAATATGCAATGGGCAGCATGATGGCTTCATGGTGATTACTGTTGCCTCACAACAAGAAGGTCATGTAATCGCTTACTGGGCCTTTGTGTGATGTTTGTGTGTTCTCCCTGTGTTCCAGTTAGTTCACTCTGTGCTTTGGCTCTATCCCATTTCCAAAAACATGCAGATTAGGCGAACTGGAGACTCTAAATTGACCATAGGGGTGAGTGCATTTGTGACTGAGTTTGCCGTTCTATATGTGGCCCTGTGACAGACTGGTGTACTGTCCAGGATGCACCCCTGGAAAATAGCCCCCACGTAACCCTTGACTGAAGTAACCAGCAATAGAAAATTAATGAATATATGCATTGGATCACTTATCTGGGCTTCGTGGTTGCTTAGATGTACAGGCCATGTTTTCCTTGAACTTTGACAGATATGTAGAAGTGATTACATGTTGGAGTAGTTTGGTCAAAGTAAGGGCCCCTTCACACATAGGATGAATAAGTACAGCTCAAGGCGACTCTCGGTGGAACACCTCGTATGAGTGAACCACAGAAACATTGTGCCTACGGGCAGGCATGCACGATGCCACTGTGATGGTTCATGCATGCAGGAACACAGTGCGAGCAGCTGCTTTGAAGAAAAAAATAAAAAAATACATGCTGCGATGGTTTCGTGCATGCAAGAACACAGTGTGAGCAGCTGCACCACATCGCGCCGCTGATGTGGAGAACAATAAAATAAAAACCAGCTGTATAATTAGTGAATATCACTGGGTTGATATAATCAGCCCAGTCTCACGTTTTTGTTTGTTTTTTTTCATGCTCCCGTCATGAAATGAGTCAAATTTTCATCACAGGGTTTTTTTTTAACTCACTATTATGAGCCCTACTCCCCCCCCCCCCCCCCTTCACTTTTAATTTCTTGCAGCCATCAAGGAATGAATTAGTGCTGCTGTGATGAAAATGAGACGCTTTTCGTCACAATATCATGAACCAATAGATTAATGTATATTTTGTACTGCTGAATCACGTCTTGCCGTGAGACCAGGTTGAAATAATACATAAAAGGGGATTCAATACAGAACCCCACAGTTAAATAATCCTGGTTAAAAAAAAAAAAAATACCACTCAGGATTCAAACCTGTAAGCTCTGATTACCAGACGGAAACTTTACCACAGCGTGACCATTGCTGGTCGGTAATTCCTGTGGAAAAATGCCTGAAAACAACAAGGACATAGGGAATTGGCTGTGTGCAGCTGCTGCAGCCCGGTGCAAAAGTGAAAGATGTTTTATATATTTCCATGTGATGACAGCAGGCAGAGACGTGCGCCTCACGGAGGAATGTTGTAAGTTCATGTCCTTCCAAACACGGAATGTGTTCTCAAGCTGGGACGTCCAGGAGCAGAGATTTTTACAGCTGTGGCTGTGAGCGGACATGCCCCCCCATCCGTTCAGTGTCCAGACCAACGTGTCACTCTCTGTTATGTGGTCATTCAGTTTTTTTTAATTTGTTATGTAATTGCATATGTAGGTATTGTCATAATTATTTACTGTCCTGGCATTGGTTTCTGTGTTTTTAATGTGTGCACTGAGCTGTCATCCAGCTGTCAGTGTGCTGCGATCAGCTGACAGGCCCCTCCCTGTGCTGTGTGAGATCAGACCTCACTGTCCACCCCCCATGTGATCAGATCTATACATACATATAAGCATTTTATGCAAGTGTGTGGCATATGTGCATGACACATGCACCACATTTGTGTGACTTTTTGCAACTCCACAGTCATGGGGCACTTAGACAGATTTCATATCCAGCTCGACGGCATAAATTTGTTCCAGCTCAAATCAACTCAGACTTTATTTCTAAAGCACATTTTAAACAACAGCAGTCCACCAAAGTGCTGTACAAAAGTGGGCACTGGACTATGCTAAATAATAAGTAAATAAATTAAAATTAACAATAAAATGACAGCAGCTTGAGGAAAAACAATCAATCATGGAGGTGGATCTGCTCATTTCAGAAATGCCAGGGAGAAGAAGTGGGTTTTTAGAGAGGATTTAAAAGACTCTAGGGTCACGGTCGATCTAATAGGGAACGGGAGACTGTTCCAAAGCCTGGGGGCAGCCTCCACAAAGGCCCTGTTACCTCTAGTCTTTAGTTTGGTTTTTGGTACTTCCAACAACAACGGGTCACAACATATTAGGTCTTTGGTTGGTGTGTAATGGCGCAGGAGCTCAGAGAGGTACACAGGCCGGGCGATCAAGGGCTTTAAAAACAATTAAAAGAAGTTTCAAATCAATGCGTTATTGGACCGGGAGCCACTGTAGGGGGGGCAGGACAGGCGTGATGTGGTCGCACTTCTTTCTTTCCTGAAAGAAGATGAGCAGCAGCATTTTGAATTAGCTAAAGCTGGTAAAGAAAAGACTTGTACAAGGAGTTACAACAATCCAACCTGCTTGTAATGAAGGTGTGGATAACCTTTTCAAGGTCAATCCTAGAAAAAAATAGGACTTGGTCTTGGCTAAAAAATAAAGTTAGGAAAAAAACTTGTTTTAAAAACAGTACTGATCTGTTCATCAAATTTAAAGATTCCTTAGGGCCCCTTCACACATAGTACAAATGTGGCTGAATTGCACATGAAGCAGGAATCGAATACAATACATGTAAAATTGGAGTGTTTTGATGCTGAAAATGGTACATGAAATGGTCTGTGTATTTGTACCAAACTGTCCTGAGAAGAACAGTGATAAGGGCCTGTTCACACATAGTACGAAGTTGGTCGAATTGCGCATTAAGTGCGCATGAAGCAGGAATCGTATGCAAAACTTGTAAAATTGTAGCTGCCTCCAATGCCTCGTGCACCTGTTGCTACAACTATTTGTGCACACCAGCAGCTGAAAGACAGAGAGTGCCCTGTGAGAGCACATTTGATCCCTCGCGTGGCAGGTGTCGGCCAAACTCCAGGTGACAAAAACGAACATCTAACATGGGTTACTTGGCACTTAGAAAATGTGTGGCAATTTGCGCTGTTAACATGAAAATAATGAGCAGATGATCATTTTTAAACTGGCTGTGAAATCTGTCTAAGTGCCCCCACGAGTGTGGCGTTACAAAACAGCAACGCACATGTTGCGTGACAGAGTGCCGGCTTCCCCGCAACACATGTGTTGTCCATGTGAATTGCGCGTGTGTTGCCCCCACCCCATCCGCAAAATGTGGCGGATGTGTTGCACATGGGGGGATAACTAAATAGCAGTAAAAATAAAAGAAATGATCGCATGACACAGAAGAGTGACACATTGGTGTGTGTGCAGAACACGGCGTGCAAATTAACAGGACGGTCAGATGTCTGTTCCACATGACATCATTCATGATTTAACCTCGCTTAGACAGTCAAACAATGACTGCACTGAGTCAATGCCTTATTGGTTGATAAATCTGGACATCGTCAGCAACGCAATGAAAGGAAATTAGGTATTTCTTAAAAACACCACCAACGGGCAACATGTACAAAAAAAAAAGAAGAAAGCCCAAGATGGAGCCTTGAGGGACTCTACAGGTCAGTGGGGCCACATCTGAAGAAAAGTGAACCAACTACACAGAAAAACTTCACAGAAATAATAATCAATTAAATAGTTTTGGTATTTAAAAAATAAAAATTCTGTCGGACACAAAACATAAATATGCAACTTGTGTGATTTTGTTTTGCCATTACTTTTCTTCATTTATGTCAGAGCAAACGCAGTGAGTGAGTTCCTTCAGCTGCTCTCGTTTTCACTCGTGGTCACCACAGAAATTCGGACATGGATCTGCAATCTGGATTCGGCGTAAAACTTGTGCCAATTCACTTGCCCTTCCTGACACAACTCCATATTACATGTGGCAGGGGTGGGTTTTAATCCTGGAACTGTCAGCACTTAAGCCAAGTGCAATAACCACTTGTCCACCACCCCTACAGAGCTAACACATTACACACAAAATTAATTTTAATGATATACAATTTAATGTACAAATGTAATGCATGTACAAATTCCTATCTATCTATCTATCTATCTATGTATCTATCTATGTATCATTCTGATCATTGGTGACTTTAACGTTCATATAAATAAGCCTTCTGATTCCCTCTTCCAACATTTATGGAAATTGTGGATGCATTAGGATTTCGGCAATGCATTCGGGACTCGATGCACATTAGTGGAAATACCCTGGATTTGGTTCTCACATGTGGTATTGCTGTCACGAATATTGACATCATGCCTCTTACATCACTGGTCTCTGATCACTCACTTATTAAGTTTACAGTTTTGCTGCTATGTTTCGTGGAACAACAACCTGATATATCACTACGGCGATGCATCAACTCCTCAACTAAGACTGAATTCGAAGCTAGACTACATGATGTCTTAGCTTCACATTTGGCAAATACCCAATCAGTAGACAGTGTTGTGGATAATTTAAACTCAGTGCTAAAAACTACACTCGACATGATTGCACCACCTGTGTTAAACGTCTGGATCTGTTCCTAAATGTTTCATATCTGCAGTGATTAAACCATTACTTAAGAAACCTAATCTTGACCCTAGAGTATTGAAAAACTATCAGCTGATATCAAATCTATCATTTTGCTCTAAAATTCTGGAAAAAATGGTGTCACGGCAGCTCGTGGACTATCTTACTGAGAATAATCTCTTTGAGCCACTGCGCTCTGCTTTTAGAAAATATCATTCCACAGAGACGGCTCTCACCAAAGTGGTGAATGATATTCTGCTTGCAATAGATTCAGACACCACTACGGTTCTGGTGCTGTTAGATCTCAGTGCTGCATTTGATACCATGGATCATCATATTCTACTTGATAGGCTGGCAGATCGCTTTGGGATTACTGGGAGTGCCCTTGCATGGTTGACGTCATACTTAACCAGTCATTTTCACTGTGTTTTGTACAGTAACACTACCTCTGACCTTATTGTTATGCAGTTTGGGGTTCCACAGGGGCCCGTCTTTGGCCCCCCACTTTTCTCCCTTTATCTAGCATCCCTTGGGCACATATTGCGGTGTTTTGGGATTTCCTTTCAAAGCTGTGCTGATGATACTCAGCTATACATACCGATAACTGCTGGTAATCTCATTCACATAAAATCCTTAGAAGATTGCCTTGCATCAGTGAGAAGTTGGATGTCTAGAAACTTCCTACTTTTAAACTCTGATAAGACTGAAATGATGGTTCTTGGGCCAGTGAGGCATAGGCATCAATTTGACCAGTTAACACTTAGCCTAGGCTCGTGTGTCATATATCACACTGACAAAGTGAGGAACCTTGGGATAATTTCTGATCCTACATTGTCCTTGACCTCCACATTAGAGATATTAAGAGGACTGCTTTCTTCCACCTGCAAAATATAGTAAAGATTCATCCCATCCTGTCTATGGCTGATGCTGAGACCCTGATCCATGTGTTTCTCTTCTAGATTGGACTGCTGCAATGTTCTATTTTCTGGTTTACCGCAGCCCAGCATTAGGGCTCTCCAGTTGGTTCAAAATGCTGCAGTGAGACTTTTGTCACGAAGCAGAAAGTTTGACCACATTACACCCATTTTGGCATCCATTCACTGGCTTCCTGTCCCAGTGAGATCAGATTTTAAGGTTCTGCTACTACTCTATAAAATTGTTCACGGACTGGCACCTCCCTACCTAGCTGACCTAATTAAACCTTATGTACCGGCCCGGGTTTTGCTTTCTCAGGGTGCAGGACCACTTTGTGTCCCTAGGGTGAATAAGAAGTTTGCAGGTCATAGAGCTTTCTCTTATCGTGCCCTTTAATCCCCTATTGCTCCCGGTGTGTAATGAGCGCCTTGTATGGCAGCATCCTGACATTGGAGTGAATGTGAGACATAATTGTAAAGCGCTTTGAGCGTCTGATACAGATGGAAAAGCGCTATATAAATGCAGTCTATTTATGTCACTTGCAGACCAACATACCCAAGTGGAAGTGCAAGTGGTCTCTTGATTTATGCCCCAGTGATGCGCATAAAACTGACAACTGCATTGGGTGGAAACTAGCAATGGCACGAGTGTTGCACTGTGCACCATTTTAGACTGGGGTGAATATAGCGCACTTAAAACTTTATTGCTGGAAGCCAGCAGAGTGAAGTGTGAAGGTGAGATGTGATAATGTCTTTTTGATGCTCTGAACCACAGAGGTACTCAGGAAGGAAGCACTGCTGTGTCATGCAGGTTGCCAAACTGTTGTTTCCACAGCAACTCAGATTCCTCTGAATGTGGCCTGACCTCTGGAGACATAACACAGTTGAGGTATCAGAGGATGTGTTGAAGAACAAATCATGAATATGTTGACAAAAAAAAAAAAAAATCAGACTGGCTTCTGAATCCAAAAGAAAATAATAAATAATAATCTTTTCATCTGATTGCCAGCTCCACGATTGAAGCCTTGAAATCAGTGATCATACAGAAGTGTCAAAACTACAAAATTTTCTAATTGAAGATTTTTTTTAATTAAATGCCGTTCTCACTGTTAACAGATTCTTTGTTCTGTTCTCACTTTCATATTAGGATCACTGCAAAAATGTAACATGGAATTAAAACCAAATCTATTTAGCAAGCTGTCAAGGATACAGGGCTGGGCTTGCCAACAGCATTTTAAGGATAAGACTGGAAAATGTAATGTAAATAGACAGGTGTTTCACAAAAGCATTGGAATGACATGCAGCATATGTACTCATACATGGGTGGACTTTGTACTGACTCCAGCTTTCAAAGATCCTGCATAGTTCAAGAGTTTTGCACTGGAAAACATGCACATTTTGTGGACCAAGCTGTAATTTAAAGGTAGTTCCAGAAGAAAAATGTATAGAATCACATACTAAATTGCAGACCAACATCCCTTCGAGAGAGAGAGAGAGAGAGAGAGAGAGAGAGAGAGAGAACATAGTGGTAACTCTGAGCTGACAGAAGAACATTCATTCATTTTCAATTCCAGTTTATTGTAGTTAAAGTTCACCTTGAACTACAAGGTGAAGAAGTGCAGTGCATTCCGATCCTCACCTATGGTTATGAGATTTGGCTCATGACCGAAAGAACGAGATCACGAGTACAAGCGGCCAAGATGAGTTTCCTCCGCAGGGTGGCTGGGCGCTCCCTTAGAGATAGGGTGAGGAGCTCGGTCACTCGGGAGAAGCTCGGAGTCGAGCCGCTGCTCCTCCACGTCGAAAGGAGTCAGTTGAGGTGGCTCGGGCATCTTTTCCGAATGCCCCCTGGACGCCTCGCTGGAGAGGTGTTCTGGGCACGTCCCATTGGGAGGAGGCCCCGGGGAAGACCCAGGACACGCTGGAGGGACTACATCTTTCGGCTGGCTTGGGAACGCCTTGGGGTTCCCCCGGAGGAGCTGGGGGAGGTGTGTGTGGATCGGGAGGTCTGGGCGGCTTTGCTTGAGCTGCTGCCCCTGTGACCCGACTCCGGATAAAGCGGAAGAAAATGGATGGATGGATGGATAAATGCAGTTATGTGGAACTAAAATAGTCCTGCCATTGTTGCATATCTCAAACGCAGGTCCTCACCTGGGATTTTGAGGGTTTCGTGCAGTATCTTAGCTATTCCTCAAATCGCACTCTTCTGGACATAGCCTGGATTCTGCTGGAGGCTTTATTTCACTTCAGGTGTTAGACCTCCTAATGGTCCTATTTCCACTGTGACTGCTCCATATCTGCTCTAGCTGTTCCTTTAGGCTGTGATGCTTCTTGATTTTTCTTGTGCTCCACCTTTCTGTAGGCTGGGATTGCCACATCTACAAGTACACTGTAAAACATTTGACCAATGGTTACTTAAAAAAATTGTGGCAACAAAGTGAGACATAATATAACTGAATAGACTTTTAAGTTCTGTAGAAACTGAGTTGGAAGCAATAAAAGGAGATGAGTTCTACATTCAAACATGCATAGCGTGTGTTTAATTCACAGAGAAGCAAAAACAGCAAAAAGACACATCTTAAATATTGCTTTCCTGACTTGAACTCCATGGCGGTGTGTCCGTGGAGGACAAAAGACCGGGCTGATAGGATACACATTCCTCAAAGCAAAAACAAAGCAATAACAAAGAAGTTGAAATCAAAGTGTTGCATGCAGCACATGAAAACCTTTTTTTTTTTCTTTGTGGCAATCCACAGAAGCATGTGACTTTGAGCACTGAGGTGTGAACAGGTTTAATCAATCAACAGCAATGGACATAAACGTGTGAACTGGTTTGATCCACACAGGTGTGACATGTGTCCCTGTGTAAGTCAGGAAACCCAGCGTTGTTGCAAGCGGATGCATTTCCTTCTGAACATCTGACTTGGTGAATTATGTACTAAATAGTCATTGTGTGTGCACATGCACGTGCTATATTTCTACAATTTTTGATTATAAAGTAAATGTTAATTAAAGCAATAGTTGAAATGTGTTGGATTTAGTAATGTCAAATGATGTGTTATATCACCAAAAAAAATTTAGTAAATCCTAGTCAAATTCACAAGAAAAGTATCCAGCGTAGGATTTACTCCGGATGCCCTTCCTGGCACAACATCCCATTACATGGAAAAATGTGGCAGGCGTTGGGTTTGAACCGGAAACCTTCCTCACTGAAGCCAAGTGCAGAAATTAAGGTATATGTAATAAAATGGAATAACACAGGAAAAAGGCTTGAACAAGCTGACTAAAATGTATTTAATGATTTGTACAAAGCGTTTGTTGGTACTGACAGCTTCAAGATGCCTCCTGTATGGAGAAACTAGTTTTGTGCATTGCTCAGGTGTGATTTTGGCCCATTCTTCCACACAAACAGTCCATGGGTGGTCCATGGACCTCATCTATGAACTCTGATCTTTAGTTCTTTCCACAGATTTTCTATTGGATTTTTACTAGCTTGGCCATACTAGCAGCTTTATTTTCATTCTCTGAAACAAATGAAAGTTTCCTTGGCAGTGTGTTTGGGATCATTGTCTTGCTGAATTGTCCGTCCTCATTTAATCTTCATCATATTGCTGGATTTCTACAAAGAATGTCTCTGTAGGTTTTTTCCATTCATCCTTCCTTCAATTATGTGGTGTTTGCCAGTGTTGTCTGCTGAAGAACAGCACCACACCATTATGTTTCCACCCCCAAACTTTAGCATTAGTATGGTGTTTTTGGGGTGATGTGCAGTGCCATTTGACCAAACATTATGTGTATTATGGCATCCAAATAGTTCAATTTTCATCTCATCTGACAAGACCATATTCTCCCAGTATTTCACAGACTTGTCTAAATGTTGCGCAGCAAACTTTAAATGAACTTTAACATGCTTTTTCTTCAACAGTGGAGTTTTGTGTGGTGAGTGTGCATATAGGCCGTACTGGGTGAGTGCATTACTTATTGTGTTAGTTGAAACATTTGTTCAGTTGCTCTCCACAAGTGGTTTTCAGCTCTTGGACAACTCTTCTGGTAATTCTTTTCACTCAGAAATCTTGTGAAGAGCACCTGGTTGTGGTTGGTTTACAGTGAAATGATGTTCTTTCAACTTTCGGATTATGGTCCCACACTGGAACATTCAGAAGTTTAGAAATACTTCTGTAACCACTGCTATCAGTATGTTTGGCAACATGTGAAGATCTTGAGAGAGGTCTTTGGTTTCCCCCATCATGAGATGTTTCTTGTGTTTTGGTTTGGAATGAACCAGCTGAAATTTATTTGCGCTGACAAGGGGGTGGATTGCTTTTTAATTACTGAGAGATTTCAGAAAAAAAGGTGCCGTGTTAAACACTTATTTTACCCGCTGTATATTTTACCCGCTGTAAAATCCACACAGAAAGGGCCAGCTGGGAAGTGATCCCATGACCTTCTTGCTGGAGAGGCAACAGTGCAAATCACTAAACCACCATGCCTCCCACACACAGTGATTTTCCTTCCATATATTTGCAGTGTAGGTATTTCGGCAATTAATTCAACAAATATTTCAACCAGTATTTACAGTGCCCTCCAAAAGTACTGGAACACTTGGTATTTCACACATTTTAATTTGATTATGCCAATTCAAATTTCAAAATTCAAATTTATTAATTTATATAGCGCTAATTCACGACAAAATTGTCTCAAGGCGCTTCACACAAAAAACAATTAAAAATTTAAAACACACACACACAAAAAAAGACGACCATAAAAGAAAGACAACCATAAAAGAATACAAGAATAAAAACACTTCATAATACTAATGATAAAACAGAGAAAACAAATGAGTCTTTAAACGTGAATGTGTGCTGGGAGATCATTCCACAGAGCTGGGGCACAGTAGGAGAAAGCTCTGTGACCGGCAGACTTTTTATTCACCCTGGGAACACACAGAAGTCCATTTCAAATACCAAAAAAAAAAAAGATTATTTCTAAAATTACCTTCCTTAAACTCAAACTGACAGCAAATCTGTACAACTTGATATAAATTAATTAAATATATAAAATGCAAGATGATGGGTTGCATAAGTAATGGAACACTTTGGTATAATACCTGTAAATAATCAGGGGATGGATACATGAACATTTACAGAAAATTATACAGAAATATGTGAAGATATATAAAATCTCCTTATAAGTACATCCAGTGTATATTGGTTTAATTCTTTGTTGAATTAGTTGTTGAAATCCTGCCCTTGCAAATTTCTATAAGGTCTGAGTGGCATTGTCTGGGCATCAACCTTTTTCTGCCATACTCAAATAACAGCAGTATATGCAAAACCTATTATTTGAAAGGTAGTGTCTAAAATACTGCTCTTGAGAAAGCCTCACAAACTCAACTGAGTAGTAGGGCTCCTATTTTTGTGTTCTGGGTATTATTTTGGCTTTCACCAGATGTTTTGTTCTATTACATGTCTTGTATCACCTGAAAATAAACTTAGTAGCTAAGCAGTTATTTTTGTAAAAAACAAACAAAAAAAAAATCTGTTGAACGATAACATACTGGTGCAGATGAAGGAGAGACAAAAGGAAAGGTACAGTAGTACTCTGAGCACCAATGATGCTTCAGTAACAGTAGTACACACACCATACCACGGCAGATACGAATCTAAAATCATATCTTTGAGCATAGCCCCAAACAAGGAGACAACATGCATGCCTCCATTTAATAACTCAATGGATAACACCTAATATAGTACTATTTCCTATGATAATGTGTTGCAAATGTGCAGCTAGCAAGAACACTGTACTCACTTTGCTTAAAAGTTCACCATTGGGTTTCCTCTAATGATGACTGGCTAGCAATACCAATATGAATCAATGTTGACAGTTCAAAAGAGGTATCTGAAAATCACAGGTTACGCACAAGCACAGTTCAGGACCACTAACAATGCTACATAAATAATATTAAATTCTGGATTATTGCCTAAAATTAAAGTGGTATAAAAATGCTGCCTCATCAAAAATAAATAAATAAAAATAACAAAATAATAATCAAATAAAAAATAAATAACTCAACAAATTCACAAATCAAATACGTTGTGACTGTTACAATTTCAGCAACTTGCAAAAATGTCTCCTCATTTTAGACCTGTACTTGGCTGGGTCTGGGTGGGGTGTATGGTGGGCAGAAAGGAACTGTCCACCATAACACATCAGCATGGGTGGATTTAACATTTCCTCTTATTCATCAAATCAACTATGTGACTATAAAGTCCCCAACAGATTTGACCAAACTTGCCTGATTGCTGAAGTAATCTTAAATAGGGTCTAAATCCACCCATGTTGATGAGGCATGGTGGCCAGTCCCTTCTGTCCCCACAATACCCCAACCAGAACCAACCACATACCTTGTTTACTGCTAGGTGGCCAGGAAGGAGGAATCAATGGCAAATCCCAGCTGAATCTTGAACCAGCCACATTGCACAGAGAACACACCACTCCCTCTATTTGCCTCATGATGTGTTACAGGCAAACAATCCAACACCTCATGAATTCAGATTAACAGTGACATTGTCACATTCAAAGGACTGAAATATGATGTTACTATAAACACGTCAGTTATCTCTGTGATAAATTATCTGACAAGTTCTGCCTAAGCACCAAAAAGTCAGAAGATTTTGATCAGCATTGACATTGTGCATTCATGCTGAAAATAAAGAACAGGTGAATTTAGACTTTGTGTTCAATGGGAGGCTTGTGCCTTTCTTGAGCTTGCTGTAGGATGGCTGGAATCTTTTATTTTTTGACAGATGTATCATCTCACTTGTGACATAATAAGAACAAGCCTAAAATTATTTTAGTCTCATGAGTTAAGGTCAGTTTAAGATATTTTTGGAAATGGGTAAAGTGGGAACAATTAATGTGAACATTAGAATGCCAAAAAAAAAAAAAAAAATCAGGCTTGTATACAAAATTTTTATCATGATGCCCTTTAAATTCAGAGGCAAATCTAACTGTTAAAACATGACATTAATGAAATAAAATTGAGAAGGTCAAACTGATTATATAAAAAATTGTACCCTTCAGTGTAACACAAACAAATCATGACTTTAACAGATAGTTTTCTTCAGACAAGTCAGGGGACACATGAACATTGTAAAGTCACGAAATACACATTTGACTTAATATAAAACCATACTTAAGAAATACAAACTGTATTGTACTGTGGCAATCTGCTCTGTGTAAGCCTGATCCCGTCAGCTCTCAGAAGCTAAGCAGTGTGGGGCCTGGTTAGTACTTGAATGGGAGACGTCTTTGGAACACCAGGTGATTTGTCTGTGTCTTCAGGTAAAACTGGAGTTGTCAGGAAGGATATCTGGCGGAAAACGTGCCAAGTACCATTGCAGATCTGGCTATATCCTCTGTGGCAACCTCAAATAAATGAGACCAGCCGAAAGGGTAACAACAACAAAGTGTGTTCTAGTGTACGGTAAATCTGCTTGAATGTGGCTGCTCTCAAAAACTGAGTGACAGTATCAGAAGCAGACTAGTCAGGAAAGCCACCTAGCGTGACAACTGGCCCTGAATTGGGCCAGATATTGGTTTCCATTTTGGAGTGGGAATTCCCACTCCTAAATGACCAGCAGGAGAGCAGTGCTGGCATTCCCACTCCTAAACGACTAATAGGAGAGCAGCGCTCATGCCACATCAAAGTGAGGCTGACGTCAGCATCTTGGCTGCCAACCAATCACAGGCTAGGAGAGAGATGCCAGTATCTGGCCCAATTCAGGGCCGGTTGTCGGGCTAGAAAGCCACCAAGACACCCAGACAACGCTGAAGAAATTATAGGCTTCAGTGGCTGTGACTAGAAAAGATGTGCATAGTTTTTGGATCACTGGTTACACAGCTTCATCATGAAGTGGTATGTGCCCATCCTAGTGATCTGTTTCACAGGTAATTTTACAAAAACATTCTGGTTGACAAGAAAAAGTTGCTGTTGAGAGTGAATTTAGAGCAGACTTATATTTAGCTCACTTTATACCACTGCCACACATAGCCGAGGTCAAGCACAGTGGCGTTGTACTTAGGAAAAGTGTCGTATTTCAGTTCCAAAAAGTTCTGACAGCCATCTGCGGCAGTCGACACAATTGGTCAAAATTGGCCAGCGGCCCCGAGTGTGATGCACATGTTCAAAACTCTCCGGGCACCGTCGAGATGGGACACCTATCCGCCGACAATCCATGTGTAATCTGACGACCATCTAACCGCAATTTACATATTCTGATGGCATCAAAACAGTATCTGAAATGATTAGATCATGGTGGATTGAGCTCTGAGATCAATCGGACACAGCAAAGCCTGTCAACATGTTGTGCCACATTTGTCCACCTCCACTGGACCCCGGCCAGGGAGGGTAAAGGAAAGGAAATGTTATGTAATAACATGTATGTGGCACTGTGCATGCATTAGAGGCTTGGTGCAGCCCCACAATGCAGCTGAACAGGATGTCACCGCTGTATCACAGGTATTATTACATGTACACGTCTAAGTGTGTAGGAGGTATGATGTGGAAATGTTTGCCCAGCACATGACAACATGAATAAACATGTAACTCACCTCCAGTACCCCGAGTTCCATAGCGCAGCATAGACGACTGGTCAAGTCCCTTTCACCCGACTGCACTGTGTGCTGGCAAAGTTGATCAGCTGACAAATGCATAATCCACCTCTGGTATGTATAAATCCCATGTGAAGTGCCGTCAACGATAATCTAACTGCAGTTGTGTTAAGATGCGTATCAAGTAAAATGACAACAAAAAAGTGTTTAACAAAGAGAATGTTCACTGGCTCCATCTGAAAGTTGCACACACGTGGGAAGTTGGCACACTGCCAACACAGTTCAACAGCACTTATGTAGTCCAGTCAGATGAATTAAAATCTAGCAGTACAAGTACATACTGAATGAACACCTAAAGGAATTTTTCACCGGACTAACAGTAGGCGATCACTGACAGCTGTCAGCCTGTTTGTGCACTCTCCGGATGGACAGCTACTGTGCTCGTGTGCACACATGCACCCCACGTGCGCACGCGGAGTGGCTGGTACAGTGTTTATGAACACACATATATGCAGCTGAGTGAACATTTCGGCCACACACTCGCACACAGCATTGATCACCTGTTCGACTTGTTCAGCCACTGTGAACACGTGCGCAGCTGAGTGGACACACACTCTTCACTTGGATTACCTGTTCTATGCACAATGTGAGGACAGGCAGAGATTTGATTGCATAGGTGAGTGACATCTACATCGGTGCCATCTGATAGCAGTCTGTGTCATCTGACTGTTGTCTGAAATATGTTTGGGCTGCATCCCAGGATGTATATTTTCTTCCCGCCTTCCTATGTAAGGATGGGGCCAGGGGTAAGTTATCTTGACTTGGATATCTCCCCACCCACCCCTGCAAAGCAAGTCTGCTGCAGTATTATCATCCATTTCATCCTACTTATATTGTACAGAATTCTTTATGTAGGGGTGCGGGGTGGGGGGATATCCAGGCCATGATATCTTACTCCCCAACCCATCATGGACAGATGTTCTATAATATTTCAGGGTGTCAATTAGGTTTATAAATTTGTAGAGTATATTTGGAAGGGTGATAAGATATTTCAGGAATAGGAAATATTACTACTGTACATAGCTATAGATGGATACAGAAAGAATACCAAGTTTGTTCGCTGTCAATCAAACTGCTTCATCTGGTATCAAGACATCCATGAAAAAATAATGTTTAATGGTCGCTCTATCCTGATTGGGCCTGTCAAGGCTTGCGCAAGATTTAAACAGTGCTGCTCTGTAGGAATGGTACCTTTCAGGGGTGGGGGGGAAGATATCCATGGGGGAGCAGGGAAGATACACTGTTACGCTGGATCACTTGAGGCCAGGTCTAACAATGACCTCAGCCAGTCCTACTGGCCAACAGGGTGTTGGTGGAAATTGGGCTTCTGCTGGGCGAAGAAGAAGAGGAGGAGAACTTGTCCAGAGTCAGTGATAGAAGAGGAAAACTTGAAGAGTGGAAGTGAGCATCGCCTCTTTGAATGTTGGCAGTATGGCGGGAAAATGGACAGAGCTGACTGACATGATGGAGAGGAGAAAAGTAGACATATTTTGTGTGCAAGAGACCAAGTGAAAGGGAAGTAAGGCCAGGAGCATAGGTGGTGTGTTCAAGTTGCTGTATCATGCTGTGGATAGGAAGAGAAATGGTGTTGGAGTCATTTTAAATGAAGAGTATGTTAATGAATGTCATCAGTGGCAGTGACAGTGGATAAAGTTAGGTGAGGTCATGGATAGTGTGCACAAGCATGAAAGAGTGGTGATAGAAGTGGACTTCAATGGGCATGTTGGTGAAGGGAACAGAGGTGACAAGGATGTAACGAGTAGATATTGATATCAAGGACAGAAATGTGGAAGGGCAGATGGTAGTTGATTTTGCAAAAAGGATGGAAAAAGCTATGGTGAATACCTACTTAAGGAAAAGGGTGGAACATAGGGTGACATCTAAGAGTGAAAGAAGGTGCACACAGGTGGACTACATTCTTTGTAGGAGATGCAAGCTAAAACAAATTGGAGACTGTATGGTGGTGGCAGCAGAGAGTGTAGCAAGACAACATAGGATGGTGGTTTGTAGGATGACTTTAGAGTTGAAGAATAGGAAGAGAGTCTGAGCACAACAAAGGATCAGGTGGTGGAAGCTGAAGGAGGAAGACTACTGTCTGAATTTCAGTGAGCAGGTCAGACAGGCACTGGATGGAGGGGAAGCAATTTTGCAAAAGTACTGCGGTGAGGGACACAGATAGGAAGGTACTGATTGTAACTTCTGGACAGTGGAAGGAAGACATGGAAACTTGGTTGGATAACAAAGATGTCCTGGAAAGCATAAAGAGAAAGAGGTTGGCAAAAAGAATTGGGATAGCCATCCATATGAAGAAATTTGGTAGGAGTACAGTAAGATGCAGCATAAGCAAAAGGAAAAGTGGAATAGGCATATAGCGAGCTGCACCAGAAGTTTAACAGTAAGGAAGGAGAAATGGACTTGTACAGAATGGACAGACAAAGGGACAGAGCTGGAAAGGGTGTGCAGCCGGTTAGGGTGACAAAGGATGCAGATGGTAATGTGCTTACAAGCAAGGAGAGTGTCTTGAGAAGGTGGAGAGAACATTTTGAGGAGCTGATGAATGGAGAAAATAAGAGAGAAAATGCTGGATGATGTGGGGAGAGTAAATCAGGAAGTGCAACAGATTAGTAAGAATGATGTGAGGGCAGCTATGAAGAGTGGAAAGGCAGTCGGTCCAGATGACATTCCAGTGGGGGCAAAGAAAAGTTGAGGGGAGATGGCAATGGAGTTTCTAACCATATCATTTAATAAAATTTTGGAAAGTGAGATAATGCCTGAGGAGTGGAGACAAAGTGTACTGGTTCCTAATTTTAAGAACAAGTGTGACATGCAAAGCTGCAGTAACTACAGAGGCATAAGGTTGATCAGCCACATCGTGAAGTCATGGGAAAGAGTAGTAGAAACTAGGCTTAGGAAACACATGAGGATCTGTGAGGAGCCATATGGTTTCATGGAGATTTGAAAGAGCACAACAGATACAATGTTTGCGCTGAGAATATTAATAGAGAAGTATTGAGAAGGCTAGATGGTATTACACTGGGTGCTTGTGGATTTGGAGAAAGCTTATGACTCGGTGCCAGGAAAAGTGTTGTGGTATTGTATGAGAAAGTCTGGAGTGACAGAGAAGTATGTGAAGGTAGTACAGGACATGTGGAAAGACAGTGTGACAGTGGTGACATGTGCAGTAGGAAAGACAGATTCATTCAAGGTGGAGGTGGGATTACACCAAGGATCAGCTCTAAGTCATTTCTTGTTCACAGTGGTGAAGGACCGGTTGACTGATGAGATCAGACACGAATCTCCAGGGACTGTGATGTTTGCAGATGGCATTGTGATCTGTCATGAGAGTAGACAGCAGGTTAAGTCTAGCCTGGAGATGTGGAGATACATTCTGGAGAGAAGGGGAATGGAAGTCAATAAGAGCAAGACTACGTGTGTGAATGAGAAGGAGCCCAGTGGAGTAGTGCAGTGAAGGTGGATGAGTTTAAATACATGGGGTCAGCTGTCCAAAGTAATGGAGAGTGTGGTAGATAGGTGAAGAAGAGAGTGTGGGCAGGGTGGAGAAAGGTGGCAGGAGAGATTTGTTGACCGAAGAATATCCACAAGTGAGAAGGGGACAGTCTACAAGATGCTATGTTGTACAGCTTAGAGGCAGTGGCACTAACAAAAAGGCAGGAGGCAGAACTGAAGATGTTGTGATTCTCTTTGGGAGTGACAAGGATGGAATGAATATATCAGAGGGACAGCTCAGGTGGAATGGTTTGGAGACAAAGTCAGAGAGGCAAGCTTGAGATGGTTTGGACATATGCAAAGGAGAGACCCAGGTTATACAGGAAGATGGATGCTGAGGATGGAGCCACAAGGCAGGAGAAGAGGGAGGTCAAAGAGGAGGTTAATGGATGTGGTGAACAAAGACATGCAGGTGGTTGGAGTGATAGAGAAAGCTGCCGAGGATAGGATGAGATGGAAACTACTGATTTGCTGTGGTGACCCCTAACAGGAGCAGCCGAAAGAAGAAGATCAACCACAGTATCATGGAAAAAAGACTGGGCAATGAATTATGGGATTGCTTCTGCTGTGAAGGATACACCTGCTGTATCCTTCATTTTGGGGGGAAGAAAGCTGTGAACACTGGCAGTTTCACAAGTAGTCTTTGAAATGGGACAGCCTAGTTGCACTACTTATGATGTAGGTGGCTGATGATTACAGCCTTCAATTTATGCACCTGCTGAATTGGTACAGAGAATGATGAATGACGAGTGAGAATGATGGCTCTCGGTAATCACTCTTTGTTGATTAGTTATTTTATATTCTGACTTATGTTTTTCCATCCCACAGGGATAGTTATCAACTTCATACTAACAAACAAATATATGAATTACACATCTTTCCCCAAAACTTGTAAATCTGTACATCTACTTTGTCAGTCAGTCACAGATCCCTATTTAATAAATCTGGATGACTCACTGAGTGAGCATTTAATAGACTGCAGCTTCACTGTGTTCTGGCAATGAGTCATCCAGAATTTTAGACACATCAGTAAGTGATTTATATGTATATATCAGGGGTGCATTAACCTTTTCTGAACCGAGACCTACTTCTAAAGTTGACAGTGTATCGAGATCTACCAAGCCACATCGAATGCCACAGCGTAGCCGCAATATATTGTGCACCAATATAATAACACAATTTTCTGGCATGTTTTAACAATAATAACGCATCATTGAAGTAAATGTGCATGGCAGAAAATAATAAGCACAAGTAGGTGTTGTGTGGGCCGCCAGAAGAGGAGGTACTGCTGGCCCACCACCAGAGGGCGCCCTGTCTGGAGTGCGGGCTCCAGGCACCAGAGGGCGCAGCCGCCTCACAGGAGCAGCCAGGGTGACAGCTGTCACGCATCACCCGCAACAGCTGTTACCAATCATCTGATCGGCAGGAGTACATCAGCAGGACGACGTCTCCACCTCTTTGCCGAGATATCGTTTCTACCGAGAAGGTAACGTACTCTGCTAGCTGATTAACAGTGATCTTTGTAACTTGTGCATTACTCTGAGAGAACTTCCCAACGAGAGGTGGAGGTAGCTTACCTGTCGTTCGGATTCCTGGGTGCGAACGCGCCCTCTTTTAACTGTTCTTTATTCCTCGCCAGCAGTACCAGGTCCGACACGCGGAGGCAGTGGCCACCTGGGAGTTCGGGACTTGGCGGCTCCAGTATTCCCGGGGTCTGGTGGCGGAGGACACCGTGTGGTTCCGGTTCTACTTTGGAGAGGTGTCTCCTATCTTCGAGCCTGCCCACACGACACCTGTGTGAATTTGACTTTGTCCCTTTATTGTGATCTGTTGTCCTTGTTGTGCGTATTCACAACAGTAAAGTGTGTTATTTGACCTATTCCATTGTCCGTTCATTTGCGCCCCCTGTTGTGGGTCCGTGTACTTACACTTTCCCAACAGGATATCTCGGCCAACGTCATGGATCCCGAGGGGCGTCAACCGGCTGTTGAACGGCCAATGGAAGAGCAGGGCGCACAGGCGTCTGCAGGAGGAATGGTCGGTGAGTTGCAGCGAATCCTCACCGCTTTTACGGCTCGGTTGGATCTAATGGACCGAGCAGAACGTCCTCCTTAACCGCAGGGTGGAGGCTCTCGCCGCGCAGGTGGAGGTGCGCCCTCAGGGCGCTGCTGCGGCTCTCCCTCCTGTCGATCCTGTGCGCAACAGTGACGTTCCACAGGTCGTTCAACGACCCCTCCCACCTTCCCCTGAAGCATACATAAGCCCTCCAGAGCCGTACGGGGGTTGTGTGGAGACGTGCGCGGACTTTCTTATGCAGTGTTCGCTCGTCTTCGCACAACGTCCCGTCATGTACGCGACTGATGCTAGTAAGATAGCTTATGTAATTAATCTGCTTCGCGGCAAGGCACGCGCTTGGGCTACAGCGCTCTGGGAGCAAAATTCACGGCTTCTTCTGACATATGATGGGTTTGTGAGGGAGTTCAGAACAGTGTTCGATCACCCAAATAGAGGAGAGACCGCTTCAGCCGTGCTGCTGTCAATGAGACAGGGGCGCCGGAGCGCAGCTGTTTATGCAGTCGACTTCCGCATCGCGGCTGCGAGGTCCGGCTGGAATAACACTGCCCTCCGCGCCGCCTTCGTAAACGGACTGTCGTTGGTCCTGAAGGAGCTCCTGGTGGCCAAGGACGAACCGCGGGATTTAGACGGGCTTATTGATCTCGTTATACGATTAGACAATTGGTTAGAAGAACGCCGTCGGGAACGAGACAAAGGGCGTGGCCGGGCACGCGCCGTCCCTCTCCCTTCCGGTTCCGACCGAGTTCCGCCCTCCCCACGCTCCACGGCCTCTACGCTCCGTGTGGTGACAGCTCCCCCTGCTGATGAAGCTATGGACACGAGCAGGGCCAAATTTAGGGCACCAGATAGACAGAGGAGGCTGGCCCGCGGAGCGTGCTTTGTTTGTGGCTCAGTAGAGCATCAAGTAACGGACTGCCCCGAGCAGTTAAAACACCAACACCCGCCCCTAGACACTGGGTTAGGGGTGGGCCAAAACATTCACATGGGACATACCCATATTGCCACACGACTCCCAGTGACAATCCTTATGAGGATTTAACCCTGAAGGCCCCAGCACTGGTGGACACGGGCTCTGAAGGGAATCTGTTAGACAGCAGATGGGCCAGGGAGATAGGGCTCCCTCTGGTGGCGCTTACCTCGCCTGTGCAGGTGCGGGCACTAGATGGCTCCCTACTCCCACCAATCACACATAAGACACCACCAGTAACTCTGGTGGTGTCAGGAAATCACCGGGAGGAGATCGAGTTTTTTGTAACTCCTACTACCTCCCGTGTGATTTTAGGGTTCCCCTGGATGTTAAAACACAATCCCCGGATCGATTGGCCATCCGGGGTAGTGGTTCAGTGGAGCGAGAACTGCCATCGGGTATGTTTAGGTTCCTCGGTTCCTCCCGGTTCCCAGGCTAAGGAGGAGGTCAGAATCCCGCCCAATCTGGGGACAGTGCCGGTGGAGTACCATGACCTTGTAGATGTGTTCAGTAAGGATCTGGCGCTCACCCTTCCCCCCCACCGTCCGTACGATTGTGCCATTGATTTGGTTCCAGGCGTTGAGTTCCCGTCCAGCAGGCTGTACAACCTCTCACGACCTGAGCGCGAATCAATGGAGACCTACATCCGGGACTCTTTAGCCGCCGGGTTGATCCGGAAATTCCACCTCCCCAATGGGTGCAGGTTTCTTTTTTGTGGGTAAAAAAGACGGCGGACTTCGTCATGCATTGATTATAGGGACTAGAACGAAATCACGGTTCGTAATCGATACCCGTTGCCTGGATTTTGTCACGGGCCTCCCGCCGTCCCAGGACAACACCACCATTCTCACGATAGTGGACCGATTCTCCAAGGCGGCCCACTTCGTGGCCCTCCCGAAGCTCCCGACGGCCCAGGAGACAGCGACCTCCTGGTTCACCACGTCGTCCGGCTGCATGGGATCCCAACAGACATCGTCCTCCGATCGCGGTCCCCAGTTCTCCTCGCACGTCTGGAGGAGTCTTCTG
Source organism: Thalassophryne amazonica (assembly GCF_902500255.1). Lineage (NCBI taxonomy): Eukaryota > Metazoa > Chordata > Actinopteri > Batrachoidiformes > Batrachoididae > Thalassophryne > Thalassophryne amazonica. Next base: position 31,815,865 of record NC_047111.1, on the reverse strand, counting down.
CCTGGAACTGGGGGCCACGGTGAGTCCCTCATCATCCGGGTATCATCCCCAGACCAACGGGCAAGCAGAACGGGCCAATCAGGAGATGGAGCAGGCCCTGCGTTGCGTGACAGCCGCGCACCCGGCGGCCTGGAGTACCCATCTGGCCTGGATCGAGTATGCCCATAACAGCCAGGTGTCGTCAGCCACCGGCCTCTCCCCTTTCGAGGTATGTCTGGGGTACCAACCTCCTTTGTTTCCGGTGGTTGAGGGAGAGGTCGGTGTGCCCTCGGTCCAGGCCCACCTACGGAAGTGCCGTCGGGTGTGGCGTGCCGCCCGTTCTGCCTTGCTGAGGGCCCGGATGAGGACGAAGGCCCATGCAGACCGTCGGCGGACCCCGGCCCCTACGTACCGGCCAGGGCAGGCAGTGTGGTTGTCTACCAAGGACATACCCCTTCAAGTGGACTCCCCTAAACTGCAGGACCGGTATATCGGTCCGTTCAAAATCATCAAGGTCATCAGTCCAGCCGCAGTGAGGCTTCAGCTTCCGGCCTCACTGCGGATCCATCCCGTTTTTCACGTGTCCCGGATCAAGCCCCATCACACCTCACCCCTCTGTACTCCCGGTCCGGCACCACCTCCTGCCCGGATCATCGATGGCGAAGCCGGCTTGGACTGTGCGCCGGCTCTTAGATGTCCGTAGGATGGGCCGGGGCTTCCAGTATTTGGTGGACTGGGAGGGGTACGGACCTGAAGAACGCTCCTGGGTGAAGAGGAGCTTCATCCTGGACCAGGCCCTCCTGGCCGATTTCTACCGCCGCCACCCGGACAAGCCTGGTCGGGCGCCAGGAGGCGCCCGTTGAGGGGGGGGTCCTGTGTGTGGGCCGCCAGAAGAGGAGGTACTGCTGGCCCACCACCAGAGGGCGCCCTGTCTGGAGTGCGGGCTCCAGGCACCAGAGGGCGCAGCCGCCTCACAGGAGCAGCCAGGGTGACAGCTGTCACGCTTCACCCGCAACAGCTGTTACCAATCATCTGATCGGCAGGAGTACATCAGCAGGACGACGTCTCCACCTCATTTGCCGAGATATCGTTTCTACCGAGAAGGTAACGTACTCTGCTAGCTGATTAACAGTGATCTTTGTAACTTGTGCATTACTCTGAGAGAACTTCCCAACGAGAGTGGAGGTAGCTTACCTGTCGTTCGGATTCCTGGGTGCGAACGCGCCCTCTTTAACTGTTTCTTTATTCCTCGCCAGACAGTACCAGGTCCGACACGCGGAGGCAGTGGCCACCTGGGAGTTTGGACTTGGCGGCTCCAGTATTCCCGGGGTCTGGTGGCGGAGGAAACCGTGTGGTTCCGGTTCTACTTTGGAGAGGTGTCTCCTATCTTCGAGCCTGCCCACACGACACCTGTGTGAATTTGACTTTGTCCCTTTATTGTGATCTGTTGTCCTTGTTGCGTATTCACAACAGTAAAGTGTGTTATTTGACCTATTCCATTGTCCGTTCATTTGCGCCCCCGTTGTGGGTCCGTGTACTTACACTTTCCCAACAGTAGGCCTAATACTGGCCTCAAGTTGGAATTGGGAATTCAGGCCCCAAGAGGAGGAAGCTGATCTCTCATTGTCCGGACAGTAGGAGTTGAGTGCAGCTGTAAGCAGGCACTCTCTGTCTGCATTGGATTCCAGATTTGGACATTCATGTCAGGTGCTGTTCTGGATTTGAGCTCAATGTGATTTTTCAGTGTGAGGATCCAGGTTGAAGAGTGATGCCACTTTGGACAATATACAGTCCACATCTATATTTCCCCAAATGGAAAACAGAAAAAAACTGACAACAGGCTCTTTGGATGCAAAGTCAGTGAAGCGCCTGTCAAATTCTGACAAGATGCTCTGCACATGATGGCAAGTAGTATGGTCAAGGGTTGAATGGTTTCCACAATTGATTGGGCAATTTCATATTGGCCAGTCTTAGTCTCAGTGTCCAAAGCTAGGACCCCTCACACTTAGCACAAATGAATGAATGAAGCCGACTCAGCCCTAATGGGCAAAAATTATAGACATAAATCGACCAACCATGTACAAATGCTGTGCGAATACCCAGAATGTGGGCTGACACCACCTCAACTGATTCACACATGCGGACATTGGATAGTGTGCCAATGTCCCGCCTTTCAATACTATCCGCTGTTACGGTCAATGTGGTCTGACCGCGGCCTATGCCCAGGCGGGTGGTTCCTGCCTCATCTGTGTTGCATTGGGAGGGCACTCGGGCATTTGATTCACAGTCATGTTGCATTGGGGAGCCACTTGGGACATTCAGCTCACAGTCATGTCGCATTGAGAGGCCACTTGGGACATTCAGCTCACATCGGTGTTGCAGTCGTCTCCCACTTGTGACATTGTGGGTGCACCCAGGGGTATTCTGGCTCATCTGTGCCACATCCAGGTATTCAGCTAGCCTCCACAAAGGCCCTGTTACCTCTAGTCTTTAGTTTGGTTTTTGGTACTTCCAACAACAACGGGTCACAACATATTAGGTCTTTGGTTGGTGTGTAATGGCGCAGGAGCTCAGAGAGGTACACAGGCCGGGCGATCAAGGGCTTTAAAAACAATTAAAAGAAGTTTCAAATCAATGCGTTATTGGACCGGGAGCCACTGTAGGGGGGGCAGGACAGGCGTGATGTGGTCGCACTTCTTTCTTTCCTGAAAGAAGATGAGCAGCAGCATTTTGAATTAGCTAAAGCTGGTAAAGAAAAGACTTGTACAAGGAGTTACAACAATCCAACCTGCTTGTAATGAAGGTGTGGATAACCTTTTCAAGGTCAATCCTAGAAAAAAATAGGACTTGGTCTTGGCTAAAAATAAAGTTAGGAAAAAAACTTGTTTTAAAAACAGTACTGATCTGTTCATCAAATTTAAAGATTCCTTAGGGCCCCTTCACACATAGTACAAATGTGGCTGAATTGCACATGAAGCAGGAATCGAATACAATACATGTAAAATTGGAGTGTTTTGATGCTGAAAATGGTACATGAAATGGTCTGTGTATTTGTACCAAACTGTCCTGAGAAGAACAGTGATAAGGGCCTGTTCACACATAGTACGAAGTTGGTCGAATTGCGCATTAAGTGCGCATGAAGCAGGAATCGTATGCAAAACTTGTAAAATTGTAGCTGCCTCCAATGCCTCGTGCACCTGTTGCTACAACTATTTGTGCACACCAGCAGCTGAAAGACAGAGAGTGCCCTGTGAGAGCACATTTGATCCCTCGCGTGGCAGGTGTCGGCCAAACTCCAGGTGACAAAACGAACATCTAACATGGGTTACTTGGCACTTAGAAAATGTGTGGCAATTTGCGCTGTTAACATGAAAATAATGAGCAGATGATCATTTTTAAACTGGCTGTGAAATCTGTCTAAGTGCCCCCACGAGTGTGGCGTTACAAAACAGCAACGCACATGTTGCGTGACAGAGTGCCGGCTTCCCCGCAACACATGTGTTGTCCATGTGAATTGCGCGTGTGTTGCCCCCACCCCATCCGCAAAATGTGGCGGATGTGTTGCACATGGGGGGATAACTAAATAGCAGTAAAAATAAAAGAAATGATCGCATGACACAGAAGAGTGACACATTGGTGTGTGTGCAGAACACGGCGTGCAAATTAACAGGACGGTCAGATGTCTGTTCCACATGACATCATTCATGATTTAACCTCGCTTAGACAGTCAAACAATGACTGCACTGAGTCAATGCCTTATTGGTTGATAAATCTGGACATCGTCAGCAACGCAATGAAAGGAAATTAGGTATTTCTTAAAAACACCACCAACGGGCAACATGTACAAAAAAAAAAAGAAGAAAGCCCAAGATGGAGCCTTGAGGGACTCTACAGGTCAGTGGGGCCACATCTGAAGAAAAGTGAACCAACTACACAGAAAAACTTCACAGAAATAATAATCAATTAAATAGTTTTGGTATTTAAAAAATAAAAATTCTGTCGGACACAAAACATAAATATGCAACTGTGTGATTTTGTTTTGCCATTACTTTTCTTCATTTATGTCAGAGCAAACGCAGTGAGTGAGTTCCTTCAGCTGCTCTCGTTTTCACTCGTGGTCACCACAGAAATTCGGACATGGATCTGCAATCTGGATTCGGCGTAAAACTTGTGCCAATTCACTTGCCCTTCCTGACACAACTCCATATTACATGTGGCAGGGGTGGGTTTTAATCCTGGAACTGTCAGCACTTAAGCCAAGTGCAATAACCACTTGTCCACCACCCCTACAGAGCTAACACATTACACACAAATTAATTTTAATGATATACAATTTAATGTACAAATGTAATGCATGTACAAATTCCATCTATCTATTATCTATCTATGTATCTATCTATGTATCATTCTGATCATTGGTGACTTTAACGTTCATATAAATAAGCCTTCTGATTCCCTCTTCCAACATTTATGGAAATTGTGGATGCATTAGGATTTCGGCAATGCATTCGGGACTCGATGCACATTAGTGGAAATACCCTGGATTTGGTTCTCACATGTGGTATTGCTGTCACGAATATTGACATCATGCCTCTTACATCACTGGTCTCTGATCACTCACTTATTAAGTTTACAGTTTTGCTGCTATGTTTCGTGGAACAACAACCTGATATATCACTACGGCGATGCATCAACTCCTCAACTAAGACTGAATTCGAAGCTAGACTACATGATGTCTTAGCTTCACATTTGGCAAATACCCAATCAGTAGACAGTGTTGTGGATAATTTAAACTCAGTGCTAAAAACTACACTCGACATGATTGCACCACCTGTGTTAAACGTCTGGATCTGTTCCTAAATGTTTCATATCTGCAGTGATTAAACCATTACTTAAGAAACCTAATCTTGACCCTAGAGTATTGAAAAACTATCAGCTGATATCAAATCTATCATTTTGCTCTAAAATTCTGGAAAAAATGGTGTCACGGCAGCTCGTGGACTATCTTACTGAGAATAATCTCTTTGAGCCACTGCGCTCTGCTTTTAGAAAATATCATTCCACAGAGACGGCTCTCACCAAAGTGGTGAATGATATTCTGCTTGCAATAGATTCAGACACCACTACGGTTCTGGTGCTGTTAGATCTCAGTGCTGCATTTATACCATGGATCATCATATTCTACTTGATAGGCTGGCAGATCGCTTGGGATTACTGGGATGCCCTTGCATGGTTGACGTCATACTTAACCAGTCATTTTCACTGTGTTTTGTACAGTAACACTACCTCTGACCTTATTGTTATGCAGTTTGGGGTTCCACAGGGCCCGTCTTTGGCCCCCCACTTTTCTCCCTTTATCTAGCATCCCTTGGGCACATATTGCGGTGTTTTGGGATTTCCTTTCAAAGCTGTGCTGATGATACTCAGCTATACATACCGATAACTGCTGGTAATCTCATTCACATAAAATCCTTAGAAGATTGCCTTGCATCGAGAGAAGTTGGATGTCTAGAAACTTCCTACTTTTAAACTCTGATAAGACTGAAATGATGGTTCTGGGCCAGTGAGGCATAGGCATCAATTTGACCAGTTAACACTTAGCCTAGGCTCGTGTGTCATATATCACACTGACAAAGTGAGGAACCTTGGGATAATTTCTGATCCTACATTGTCCTTGACCTCCACATTAGAGATATTAAGAGGACTGCTTTCTTCCACCTGCAAAATATAGTAAAGATTCGTCCCATCCTGTCTATGGCTGATGCTGAGACCCTGATCCATGTGTTTCTCTTCTAGATTGGACTGCTGCAATGTTCTATTTTCTGGTTTACCGCAGCCCAGCATTAGGGCTCTCCAGTTGGTTCAAAATGCTGCAGTGAGACTTTTGTCACGAAGCAGAAAGTTTGACCACATTACACCCATTTTGCATCCATTCACTGGCTTCCTGTCCCAGTGAGATCAGATTTTAAGGTTCTGCTACTACTCTATAAAATTGTTCACGGACTGGCACCTCCCTACCTAGCTGACCTAATTAAACCTTATGTACCGGCCCGGTTTTGCTTTCTCAGGGTGCAGGACCACTTGTGTCCCTAGGTGAATAAGAAGTTTGCAGGTCATAGAGCTTTCTCTTATCGTGCCCTTTAATCCCCTATTGCTCCCGGTGTGTAATGAGCGCCTTGTATGGCAGCATCCTGACATTGGAGTGAATGTGAGACATAATTGTAAAGCGCTTTGAGCGTCTGATACAGATGGAAAAGCGCTATATAAATGCAGTCTATTTATGTCACTTGCAGACCAACATACCCAAGTGGAAGTGCAAGTGGTCTCTTGATTTATGCCCCAGTGATGCGCATAAAACTGACAACTGCATTGGGTGGAAACTAGCAATGGCACGAGTGTTGCACTGTGCACCATTTTAGACTGGGGTGAATATAGCGCACTTAAAACTTTATTGCTGGAAGCCAGCAGAGTGAAGTGTGAAGGTGAGATGTGATAATGTCTTTTTGATGCTCTGAACCACAGAGGTACTCAGGAAGGAAGCACTGCTGTGTCATGCAGGTTGCCAAACTGTTGTTTCCACAGCAACTCAGATTCCTCTGAATGTGGCCTGACCTCTGGAGACATAACACAGTTGAGGTATCAGAGGAGTGTTGAAGAACAAATCATGAATATGTTGACAAAAAAAAAAAAAATCAGACTGGCTTCTGAATCCAAAAGAAAATAATAAATTAATCTTTTCATCTGATTGCCAGCTCCACGATTGAAGCCTTGAAATCAGTGATCATACAGAAGTGTCAAAACTACAAAATTTTCTAATTGAAGATTTTTTTTAATTAAATGCCGTTCTCACTGTTAACAGATTCTTTGTTCTGTTCTCACTTTCATATTAGGATCACTGCAAAAATGTAACATGGAATTAAAACCAAATCTATTTAGCAAGCTGTCAAGGATACAGGGCTGGGCTTGCCAACAGCATTTTGGATAAGACTGGAAAATGTAATGTAAATAGACAGGTGTTTCACAAAAGCATTGGAATGACATGCAGCATATGTACTCATACATGGGTGGACTTTGTACTGACTCCAGCTTTCAAAGATCCTGCATAGTTCAAGAGTTTTGCACTGGAAAACATGCACATTTTGTGGACCAAGCTGTAATTTAAAGGTAGTTCCAGAAGAAAAATGTATAGAATCACATACTAAATTGCAGACCAACATCCCTTCGAGAGAGAGAGAGAGAGAGAGAGAGAGAGAGAGAGAGAACATAGTGGTAACTCTGAGCTGACAGAAGAACATTCATTCATTTTCAATTCCAGTTTATTGTAGTTAAAGTTCACCTTGAACTACAAGGTGAAGTGCAGTGCATTCCGATCCTCACCTATGGTTATGAGATTTGGCTCATGACCGAAAGAACGAGATCACGAGTACAAGCGGCCAAGATGAGTTTCCTCCGCAGGGTGGCTGGGCGCTCCCTTAGAGATAGGGTGAGGAGCTCGGTCACTCGGGAGAAGCTCGGAGTCGAGCCGCTGCTCCTCCACGTCGAAAGGAGTCAGTTGAGGTGGCTCGGGCATCTTTTCCGAATGCCCCCTGGACGCCTCGCTGGAGAGGTGTTCTGGGCACGTCCCATTGGGAGGAGGCCCCGGGAAGACCCAGGACACGCTGGAGGGACTACATCTTTCGGCTGGCTTGGGAACGCCTTGGGGTTCCCCCGGAGGAGCTGGGGGAGGTGTGTGTGTCGGGAGGTCTGGGCGGCTTTGCTTGAGCTGCTGCCCCTGTGACCCGACTCCGGATAAAGCGGAAGAAAATGGATGGATGGATGGATAATGCAGTTATGTGGAACTAAAATAGTCCTGCCATTGTTGCATATCTCAAACGCAGGTCCTCACCTGGGATTTTGAGGGTTTCGTGCAGTATCTTAGCTATTCCTCAAATCGCACTCTTCTGGACATAGCCTGGATTCTGCTGGAGGCTTTATTTCACTTCAGGTGTTAGACCTCCTAATGGTCCTATTTCCACTGTGACTGCTCCATATCTGCTCTAGCTGTTCCTTTAGGCTGTGATGCTTCTTGATTTTTCTTGTGCTCCACCTTTCTGTAGGCTGGGATTGCCACATCTACAAGTACACTGTAAAACATTTGACCAATGGTTACTTAAAAAAATTGTGGCAACAAAGTGAGACATAATATAACTGAATAGACTTTTAAGTTCTGTAGAAACTGAGTTGGAAGCAATAAAAGGAGATGAGTTCTACATTCAAACATGCATAGCGTGTGTTTAATTCACAGAGAAGCAAAACAGCAAAACATCTTAAATATTGCTTTCCTGACTTGAACTCCATGGCGGTGTGTCCGTGGAGGACAAAAGACCGGGCTGATAGGATACACATTCCTCAAAGCAAAACAAAGCAATAACAAAGAAGTTGAAATCAAAGTGTTGCATGCAGCACATGAAAACCTTTTTTTTTTTCTTTGTGGCAATCCACAGAAGCATGTGACTTTGAGCACTGAGGTGTGAACAGGTTTAATCAATCAACAGCAATGGACATAAACGTGTGAACTGGTTTGATCCACACAGGTGTGACATGTGTCCCTGTGTAAGTCAGGAAACCCAGCGTTTTGCAAGCGGATGCATTTCCTTCTGAACATCTGACTTGGTGAATTATGTACTAAATAGTCATTGTGTGTGCACATGCACGTGCTATATTCTACAATTTTTGATTATAAAGTAAATGTTAATTAAAGCAATAGTTGAAATGTGTTGGATTTAGTAATGTCAAATGATGTGTTATATCACCAAAAAAAATTTAGTAAATCCTAGTCAAATTCACAAGAAAAGTATCCAGCGTAGGATTTACTCCGGATGCCCTTCCTGGCACAACATCCCATTACATGGAAAAATGTGGCAGGCGTTGGGTTTGAACCGGAAACCTTCCTCACTGAAGCCAAGTGCAGAAATTAAGGTATATGTAATAAAATGGAATAACACAGGAAAAAGGCTTGAACAAGCTGACTAAAATGTATTTAATGATTTGTACAAAGCGTTTGTTGGTACTGACAGCTTCAAGATGCCTCCTGTATGGAGAAACTAGTTTTGTGCATTGCTCAGGTGTGATTTTGGCCCATTCTTCCACACAAACAGTCCATGGGTGGTCCATGGACCTCATCTATGAACTCTGATCTTTAGTTCTTCCACAGATTTCTATTGGATTTTTACTAGCTTGGCCATACTAGCAGCTTTATTTTCATTCTCTGAAACAAATGAAAGTTTCCTTGGCAGTGTGTTTGGGATCATTGTCTTGCTGAATTGTCCGTCCTCATTTAATCTTCATCATATTGCTGGATTTCTACAAAGAATGTCTCTGTAGGTTTTTTCCATTCATCCTTCCTTCAATTATGTGGTGTTGCCAGTGTTGTCTGCTGAAGAACAGCACCACACCATTATGTTTCCACCCCCAAACTTTAGCATTAGTATGGTGTTTTTGGGGTGATGTGCAGTGCCATTTGACCAAACATTATGTGTATTATGCATCCAATAGTTCAATTTTCATCTCATCTGACAAGACCATATTCTCCCAGTATTTCACAGACTTGTCTAAATGTTGCGCAGCAAACTTTAAATGAACTTTAACATGCTTTTTCTTCAACAGTGGAGTTTTGTGTGGTGAGTGTGCATATAGGCCGTACTGGGTGAGTGCATTACTTATTGTGTTAGTTGAAACATTTGTTCAGTTGCTCTCCACAAGTGGTTTTCAGCTCTTGGACAACTCTTCTGGTAATTCTTTTCACTCCGAAATCTTGTGAAGAGCACCTGGTTGTGGTTGGTTTACAGTGAAATGATGTTCTTTCAACTTTCGGATTATGGTCCACACTGGAACATTCAGAAGTTTAGAAATACTTCTGTAACCACTGCTATCAGTATGTTTGGCAACATGTGAAGATCTTGAGAGAGGGTCTTTGGTTTCCCCCATCATGAGATGTTTCTTGTGTTTTGGTTTGGAATGAACCAGCTGAAATTTATTTGCGCTGACAAGGGGGTGGATTGCTTTTAATTACTGAGAGATTTCAGAAAAAAGGTGCCGTGTTAAACACTTATTTTACCCGCTGTATATTTTACCCGCTGTAAAATCCACACAGAAAGGGCCAGCTGGGAAGTGATCCCATGACCTTCTTGCTGGAGAGGCAACAGTGCAAATCACTAAACCACCATGCCTCCCACACACAGTGATTTTCCTTCCATATATTTGCAGTGTAGGTATTTCGGCAATTAATTCAACAAATATTTCAACCAGTATTTACAGTGCCCTCCAAAAGTACTGGAACACTTGGTATTTCACACATTTTAATTGATTATGCCAATTCAAATTTCAAAAATTCAAATTATTAATTTATATAGCGCTAATTCACGACAAAATTGTCTCAAGGCGCTTCACACAAAAAACAATTAAAAATTTAAAACACACACACACAAAAAAAGACGACCATAAAAGAAAGACAACCATAAAGAGATACAAGAATAAAAAACACTTCATAATACTAATGATAAAACAGAGAAAACAAATGAGTCTTTAAACGTGAATGTGTGCTGGGAGATCATTCCACAGAGCTGGGGCACAGTAGGAGAAAGCTCTGTGACGGCAGACTTTTTATTCACCCTGGGAACACACAGAGTCCATTTCAAATACCAAAAAAAAAAAAGATTATTTCTAAAATTACCTTCCTTAAACTCAAACTGACAGCAAATCTGTACAACTTGATATAAATTAATTAAATATATAAAATGCAAGATGATGGTTGCATAAGTAATGGAACACTTTGGTATAATACCTGTAAATAATCAGGGGATGGATACATGAACATTTACAGAAAATTATACAGAAATATGTGAAGATATATAAAATCTCCTTATAAGTACATCCAGTGTATATTGGTTTAATTCTTTGTTGAATTAGTTGTTGAAATCCTGCCCTTGCAAATTTCTATAAGGTCTGAGTGGCATTGTCTGGGCATCCACCTTTTTCTGCCATACTCAAATAACAGCAGTATATGCAAAACCTATTATTTGAAAGGTAGTGTCTAAAATACTGCTCTTGAGAAAGCCTCACAAACTCAACTGAGTAGTAGGGCTCCTATTTTTGTGTTTCTGGGTATTATTTTGGCTTTCACCAGATGTTTTGTTCTATTACATGTCTTGTATCACCTGAAAATAAACTTAGTAGCTAAGCAGTTATTTTTGTAAAAAACAAAACAAAAAAAAAATCTGTTGAACGATAACTACTGGTGCAGATGAAGGAGAGACAAAAGGAAAGGTACAGTAGTACTCTGAGCACCAATGATGCTTCAGTAACAGTAGTACACACACCATACCACGGCAGATACGAATCTAAAATCATATCTTTGAGCATAGCCCCAAACAAGGAGACAACATGCATGCCTCCATTTAATAACTCAATGGATAACACCTATATAGTACTATTTCCTATGATAATGTGTTGCAAATGTGCAGCTAGCAAGAACACTGTACTCACTTTGCTTAAAAGTTCACCATTGGGTTTCCTCTAATGATGACTGGCTAGCAATACCAATATGAATCAATGTTGACAGTTCAAAAGAGGTATCTGAAAATCACAGGTTACGCACAAGCACAGTTCAGGACCACTAACAATGCTACATAAATAATATTAAATTCTGGATTATTGCCTAACATTAAAGTGGTATAAAAATGCTGCCTCATCAAAAATAAATAAATAAAATAACAAAATAATAATCAAATAAAAAATAAATAACTCAACAAATTCACAAATCAAATACGTTGTGACTGTTACAATTTCAGCAACTTGCAAAAATGTCTCCTCATTTTAGACCTGTACTTGGCTGGGTCTGGGTGGGGTGTATGGTGGGCAGAAAGGAACTGTCCACCATACACATCAGCATGGGTGGATTTAACATTTCCTCTTATTCATCAAATCAACTATGTGACTATAAAGTCCCCAACAGATTTGACCAAACTTGCCTGATTGTTGAAGTAATCTTAAATAGGGTCTAAATCCACCCATGTTGATGAGGCATGGTGGCCAGTCCCTTCTGTCCCCACAATACCCCAACCAGAACCAACCACATACCTTGTTTACTGCTAGGTGGCCAGGAAGGAGGAATCAATGGCAAATCCCAGCTGAATCTTGAACCAGCCACATTGCACAGAGAACACACCACTCCCTCTATTTGCCTCATGATGTGTTACAGGCAAACAATCCACACCTCATGAATTCAGATTAACAGTGACATTGTCACATCAAGGACTGAAATATGATGTATAATAAACACGTCAGTTATCTCTGTGATAAATTATCTGACAAGTTCTGCCTAAGCACCAAAAAGTCAGAAGATTTTGATCAGCATTGACATTGTGCATTCATGCTGAAAATAAAGAACAGGTGAATTTAGACTTTGTGTTCAATGGGAGGCTTGTGCCTTTCTTGAGCTTGCTGTAGGATGGCTGGAATCTTTTATTTTTTGACAGATGTATCATCTCACTTGTGACATAATAAGAACAAGCCTAAAATTATTTTAGTCTCATGAGTTAAGGTCAGTTTAAGATATTTTTGGAAATGGGTAAAGTGGGAACAATTAATGTGAACATTAGAATGCCAAAAAAAAAAAAAAAATCAGGCTTGTATACAAAATTTTTATCATGATGCCCTTTAAATTCAGAGGCAAATCTAACTGTTAAAACATGACATTAATGAAATAAAATTGAGAAGGTCAAACTGATTATATAAAAAATTGTACCCTTCAGTGTAACACAAACAAATCATGACTTTAACAGATAGTTTTCTTCAGACAAGTCAGGGGACACATGAACATTGTAAAGTCACGAAATACACATTTGACTTAATATAAAACCATACTTAAGAAATACAAACTGTATTGTACTGTGGCAATCTGCTCTGTGTAAGCCTGATCCCGTCAGCTCTCAGAAGCTAAGCAGTGTGGGGCCTGGTTAGTACTTGAATGGGAGACGTCTTTGGAACACCAGGTGATTTGTCTGTGTCTTCAGGTAAAACTGGAGTTGTCAGGAAGGATATCTGGCGGAAAACGTGCCAAGTACCATTGCAGATCTGGCTATATCCTCTGTGGCAACCTCAAATAAATGAGACCAGCCGAAAGGGTAACAACAACAAAGTGTGTTCTAGTGTACGGTAAATCTGCTTGAATGTGGCTGCTCTCAAAAACTGAGTGACAGTATCAGAAGCAGACTAGTCAGGAAAGCCACCTAGCGTGACAACTGGCCCTGAATTGGGCCAGATATTGGTTTCCATTTTGGAGTGGGAATTCCCACTCCTAAATGACCAGCAGGAGAGCAGTGCTGGCATTCCCACTCCTAAACGACTAATAGGAGAGCAGCGCTCATGCCACATCAAAGTGAGGCTGACGTCAGCATCTTGGCTGCCAACCAATCACAGGCTAGGAGAGAGATGCCAGTATCTGGCCCAATTCAGGGCCGGTTGTCGGGCTAGAAAGCCACCAAGACACCCAGACAACGCTGAAGAATTATAGGCTTCAGTGGCTGTGACTAGAAAAGATGTGCATAGTTTTTGGATCACTGGTTACACAGCTTCATCATGAAGTGGTATGTGCCCATCCTAGTGATCTGTTCACAGGTAATTTTACAAAAACATTCTGGTTGACAAGAAAAAGTTGCTGTTGAGAGTGAATTTAGAGCAGACTTATATTTAGCTCACTTTATACCACTGCCACACATAGCCGAGGTCAAGCACAGTGGCGTTGTACTTAGGAAAAGTGTCGTATTTCAGTTCCAAAAAGTTCTGACAGCCATCTGCGGCAGTCGACACAATTGTCAAATTGGCCAGCGGCCCCGAGTGTGATGCACATGTTCAAAACTCTCCGGGCACCGTCGAGATGGGACACCTATCCGCCGACAATCCATGTGTAATCTGACGACCATCTAACCGCAATTTACATATTCTGATGGCATCAAAACAGTATCTGAAATGATTAGATCATGGTGGATTGAGCTCTGAGATCAATCGGACACAGCAAAGCCTGTCAACATGTTGTGCCACATTTGTCCACCTCCACTGGACCCCGGCCAGGGAGGGTAAAGGAAAGGAAATGTTATGTAATAACATGTATGTGGCACTGTGCATGCATTAGAGGCTTGGTGCAGCCCACAATGCAGCTGAACAGGATGTCACCGCTGTATCACAGGTATTATTACATGTACACGTCTAAGTGTGTAGGAGGTATGATGTGGAAATGTTTGCCCAGCACATGACAACATGAATAAACATGTAACTCACCTCCAGTACCCCGAGTTCCATAGCGCAGCATAGACGACTGGTCAAGTCCCTTTCACCCGACTGCACTGTGTGCTGGCAAAGTTGATCAGCTGACAAATGCATAATCCACCTCTGGTATGTATAAATCCCATGTGAAGTGCCGTCAACGATAATCTAACTGCAGTTGTGTTAAGATGCGTATCAAGTAAAATGACAACAAAAAAGTGTTTAACAAAGAGAATGTTCACTGGCTCCATCTGAAAGTTGCACACACGTGGGAAGTTGGCACACTGCCAACACAGTTCAACAGCACTTATGTAGTCCAGTCAGATGAATTAAAATCTAGCAGTACAAGTACATACTGAATGAACACCTAAAGGAATTTTCACCGGACTAACAGTAGGCGATCACTGACAGCTGTCAGCCTGTTTGTGCACTCTCCGGATGGACAGCTACTGTGCTCGTGTGCACACATGCACCCCACGTGCGCACGCGGAGTGGCTGGTACAGTGTTTATGAACACACATATATGCAGCTGAGTGAACATTTCGGCCACACACTCGCACACAGCATTGATCACCTGTTCGACTTGTTCAGCCACTGTGAACACGTGCGCAGCTGAGTGGACACACACTCTTCACTTGGATTACCTGTTCTATGCACAATGTGAGGACAGGCAGAGATTTGATTGCATAGGTGAGTGACATCTACATCGGTGCCATCTGATAGCAGTCTGTGTCATCTGACTGTTGTCTGAAATATGTTTGGGCTGCATCCCAGGATGTATATTTTCTTCCCGCCTTCCTATGTAAGGATGGGGCCAGGGGTAAGTTATCTTGACTTGGATATCTCCCCACCCACCCCTGCAAAGCAAGTCTGCTGCAGTATTATCATCCATTTCATCCTACTTATATTGTACAGAATTCTTTATGTAGGGGTGCGGGGTGGGGGGATATCCAGGCCATGATATCTTACTCCCCAACCCATCATGGACAGATGTTCTATAATATTTCAGGGTGTCAATTAGGTTTATAAATTTGTAGAGTATATTTGGAAGGGTGATAAGATATTTCAGGAATAGGAAATATTACTACTGTACATAGCTATAGATGGATACAGAAAGAATACCAAGTTTGTTCGCTGTCAATCAAACTGCTTCATCTGGTATCAAGACATCCATGAAAAAATAATGTTTAATGGTCGCTCTATCCTGATTGGGCCTGTCAAGGCTTGCGCAAGATTTAAACAGTGCTGCTCTGTAGGAATGGTACCTTTCAGGGGTGGGGGGGAAGATATCCATGGGGGAGCAGGGAAGATACACTGTTACGCTGGATCACTTGAGGCCAGGTCTAACAATGACCTCAGCCAGTCCTACTGGCCAACAGGGTGTTGGTGGAAATTGGGCTTCTGCTGGGCGAAGAAGAAGAGGAGGAGAACTTGTCCAGAGTCAGTGATAGAAGAGGAAAACTTGAAGAGTGGAAGTGAGCATCGCCTCTTTGAATGTTGGCAGTATGGCGGGAAAATGGACAGAGCTGACTGACATGATGGAGAGGAGAAAAGTAGACATATTTTGTGTGCAAGAGACCAAGTGAAAGGGAAGTAAGGCCAGGAGCATAGGTGGTGTGTTCAAGTTGCTGTATCATGCTGTGGATAGGAAGAGAAATGGTGTTGGAGTCATTTTAAATGAAGAGTATGTTAATGAATGTCATCAGTGGCAGTGACAGTGGATAAAGTTAGGTGAGGTCATGGATAGTGTGCACAAGCATGAAAGAGTGGTGATAGAAGTGGACTTCAATGGGCATGTTGGTGAAAGGAACAGAGGTGACAAGGATGTAACGAGTAGATATTGATATCAAGGACAGAAATGTGGAAGGGCAGATGGTAGTTGATTTTGCAAAAAGGATGGAAAAAGCTATGGTGAATACCTACTTAAGGAAAAGGGTGGAACATAGGGTGACATCTAAGAGTGAAAGAAGGTGCACACAGGTGGACTACATTCTTTGTAGGAGATGCAAGCTAAAACAAATTGGAGACTGTATGGTGGTGGCAGCAGAGAGTGTAGCAAGACAACATAGGATGGTGGTTTGTAGGATGACTTTAGAGTTGAAGAATAGGAAGAGAGTCTGAGCACAACAAAGGATCAGGTGGTGGAAGCTGAAGGAGGAAGACTACTGTCTGAATTTCAGTGAGCAGGTCAGACAGGCACTGGATGGAGGGGAAGCAATTTTGCAAAAGTACTGCGGTGAGGGACACAGATAGGAAGGTACTGATTGTAACTTCTGGACAGTGGAAGGAAGACATGGAAACTTGGTTGGATAACAAAGATGTCCTGGAAAGCATAAAGAGAAAGAGGTTGGCAAAAAGAATTGGGATAGCCATCCATATGAAGAAATTTGGTAGGAGTACAGTAAGATGCAGCATAAGGCAAAAGGAAAAGTGGAATAGGCATATAGCGAGCTGCACCAGAAGTTTAACAGTAAGGAAGGAGAAATGGACTTGTACAGAATGGACAGACAAAGGGACAGAGCTGGAAAGGGTGTGCAGCCGGTTAGGGTGACAAAGGATGCAGATGGTAATGTGCTTACAAGCAAGGAGAGTGTCTTGAGAAGGTGGAGAGAACATTTTGAGGAGCTGATGAATGGAGAAAATAAGAGAGAGAAAATGCTGGATGATGTGGGGAGAGTAAATCAGGAAGTGCAACAGATTAGTAAGAATGATGTGAGGGCAGCTATGAAGAGTGGAAAGGCAGTCGGTCCAGATGACATTCCAGTGGGGGCAAAGAAAAGTTGAGGGGAGATGGCAATGGAGTTTCTAACCATATCATTTAATAAAATTTTGGAAAGTGAGATAATGCCTGAGGAGTGGAGACAAAGTGTACTGGTTCCTAATTTTAAGAACAAGTGTGACATGCAAAGCTGCAGTAACTACAGAGGCATAAGGTTGATCAGCCACATCGTGAAGTCATGGGAAAGAGTAGTAGAAACTAGGCTTAGGAAACACATGAGGATCTGTGAGGAGCCATATGGTTTCATGGAGATTTGAAAGAGCACAACAGATACAATGTTTGCGCTGAGAATATTAATAGAGAAGTATTGAGAAGGCTAGATGGTATTACACTGGGTGCTTGTGGATTTGGAGAAAGCTTATGACTCGGTGCCAGGAAAAGTGTTGTGGTATTGTATGAGAAAGTCTGGAGTGACAGAGAAGTATGTGAAGGTAGTACAGGACATGTGGAAAGACAGTGTGACAGTGGTGACATGTGCAGTAGGAAAGACAGATTCATTCAAGGTGGAGGTGGGATTACACCAAGGATCAGCTCTAAGTCATTTCTTGTTCACAGTGGTGAAGGACCGGTTGACTGATGAGATCAGACACGAATCTCCAGGGACTGTGATGTTTGCAGATGGCATTGTGATCTGTCATGAGAGTAGACAGCAGGTTAAGTCTAGCCTGGAGATGTGGAGATACATTCTGGAGAGAAGGGGAATGGAAGTCAATAAGAGCAAGACTACGTGTGTGAATGAGAAGGAGCCCAGTGGAGTAGTGCAGTGAAGGTGGATGAGTTTAAATACATGGGGTCAGCTGTCCAAAGTAATGGAGAGTGTGGTAGATAGGTGAAGAAGAGAGTGTGGGCAGGGTGGAGAAAGGTGGCAGGAGAGATTTGTTGACCGAAGAATATCCACAAGTGAGAAGGGGACAGTCTACAAGATGCTATGTTGTACAGCTTAGAGGCAGTGGCACTAACAAAAAGGCAGGAGGCAGAACTGAAGATGTTGTGATTCTCTTTGGGAGTGACAAGGATGGAATGAATATATCAGAGGGACAGCTCAGGTGGAATGGTTTGGAGACAAAGTCAGAGAGGCAAGCTTGAGATGGTTTGGACATATGCAAAGGAGAGACCCAGGTTATACAGGAAGATGGATGCTGAGGATGGAGCCACAAGGCAGGAGAAGAGGGAGGTCAAAGAGGAGGTTAATGGATGTGGTGAACAAAGACATGCAGGTGGTTGGAGTGATAGAGAAAGCTGCCGAGGATAGGATGAGATGGAAACTACTGATTTGCTGTGGTGACCCCTAACAGGAGCAGCCGAAAGAAGAAGATCAACCACAGTATCATGGAAAAAAGACTGGGCAATGAATTATGGGATTGCTTCTGCTGTGAAGGATACACCTGCTGTATCCTTCATTTTGGGGGGAAGAAAGCTGTGAACACTGGCAGTTTCACAAGTAGTCTTTGAAATGGGACAGCCTAGTTGCACTACTTATGATGTAGGTGGCTGATGATTACAGCCTTCAATTTATGCACCTGCTGAATTGGTACAGAGAATGATGAATGACGAGTGAGAATGATGGCTCTCGGTAATCACTCTTTGTTGATTAGTTATTTTATATTCTGACTTTATGTTTTTCCATCCCACAGGGATAGTTATCAACTTCATACTAACAAACAAATATATGAATTACACATCTTTCCCCAAAACTTGTAAATCTGTACATCTACTTTGTCAGTCAGTCACAGATCCCTATTTAATAAATCTGGATGACTCACTGAGTGAGCATTTAATAGACTGCAGCTTCACTGTGTTCTGGCAATGAGTCATCCAGAATTTTTAGACACATCAGTAAGTGATTTATATGTATATATCAGGGGTGCATTAACCTTTTCTGAACCGAGACCTACTTCTAAAGTTGACAGTGTATCGAGATCTACCAAGCCATATCGAATGCCACAGCGTAGCCGCAATATATTGTGCACCAATATAATAACACAATTTTCTGGCATGTTTTAACAATAATAACGCATCATTGAAGTAAATGTGCATGGCAGAAAATAATAAGCACAAGTAGGTGTTGTGTGGGCCGCCAGAAGAGGAGGTACTGCTGGCCCACCACCAGAGGGCGCCCTGTCTGGAGTGCGGGCTCCAGGCACCAGAGGGCGCAGCCGCCTCACAGGAGCAGCCAGGGTGACAGCTGTCACGCATCACCCGCAACAGCTGTTACCAATCATCTGATCGGCAGGAGTACATCAGCAGGACGACGTCTCCACCTCTTTGCCGAGATATCGTTTCTACCGAGAAGGTAACGTACTCTGCTAGCTGATTAACAGTGATCTTTGTAACTTGTGCATTACTCTGAGAGAACTTCCCAACGAGAGGTGGAGGTAGCTTACCTGTCGTTCGGATTCCTGGGTGCGAACGCGCCCTCTTTTAACTGTTCTTTATTCCTCGCCAGCAGTACCAGGTCCGACACGCGGAGGCAGTGGCCACCTGGGAGTTCGGGACTTGGCGGCTCCAGTATTCCCGGGGTCTGGTGGCGGAGGACACCGTGTGGTTCCGGTTCTACTTTGGAGAGGTGTCTCCTATCTTCGAGCCTGCCCACACGACACCTGTGTGAATTTGACTTTGTCCCTTTATTGTGATCTGTTGTCCTTGTTGTGCGTATTCACAACAGTAAAGTGTGTTATTTGACCTATTCCATTGTCCGTTCATTTGCGCCCCCTGTTGTGGGTCCGTGTACTTACACTTTCCCAACAGGATATCTCGGCCAACGTCATGGATCCCGAGGGGCGTCAACCGGCTGTTGAACGGCCAATGGAAGAGCAGGGCGCACAGGCGTCTGCAGGAGGAATGGTCGGTGAGTTGCAGCGAATCCTCACCGCTTTTACGGCTCGGTTGGATCTAATGACCGAGCAGAACGTCCTCCTTAACCGCAGGGTGGAGGCTCTCGCCGCGCAGGTGGAGGTGCGCCCTCAGGGCGCTGCTGCGGCTCTCCCTCCTGTCGATCCTGTGCGCAACAGTGACGTTCCACAGGTCGTTCAACGACCCCTCCCACCTTCCCCTGAAGCATACATAAGCCCTCCAGAGCCGTACGGGGGTTGTGTGGAGACGTGCGCGGACTTTCTTATGCAGTGTTCGCTCGTCTTCGCACAACGTCCCGTCATGTACGCGACTGATGCTAGTAAGATAGCTTATGTAATTAATCTGCTTCGCGGCAAGGCACGCGCTTGGGCTACAGCGCTCTGGGAGCAAAATTCACGGCTTCTTCTGACATATGATGGGTTTGTGAGGGAGTTCAGAACAGTGTTCGATCACCCAAATAGAGGAGAGACCGCTTCAGCCGTGCTGCTGTCAATGAGACAGGGGCGCCGGAGCGCAGCTGTTTATGCAGTCGACTTCCGCATCGCGGCTGCGAGGTCCGGCTGGAATAACACTGCCCTCCGCGCCGCCTTCGTAAACGGACTGTCGTTGGTCCTGAAGGAGCTCCTGGTGGCCAAGGACGAACCGCGGGATTTAGACGGGCTTATTGATCTCGTTATACGATTAGACAATTGGTTAGAAGAACGCCGTCGGGAACGAGACAAAGGGCGTGGCCGGGCACGCGCCGTCCCTCTCCCTTCCGGTTCCGACCGAGTTCCGCCCTCCCCACGCTC
The DNA here is from genome assembly GCF_902500255.1 of Thalassophryne amazonica. Classification (NCBI taxonomy): domain Eukaryota; kingdom Metazoa; phylum Chordata; class Actinopteri; order Batrachoidiformes; family Batrachoididae; genus Thalassophryne; species Thalassophryne amazonica. The sequence continues at coordinate 31,795,162 of NC_047111.1, read as the reverse complement.
CACGGCCTCTACGCTCCGTGTGGTGACAGCTCCCCCTGCTGATGAAGCTATGGACACGAGCAGGGCCAAATTTAGGGCACCAGATAGACAGAGGAGGCTGGCCCGCGGAGCGTGCTTTGTTTGTGGCTCAGTAGAGCATCAAGTAACGGACTGCCCCGAGCAGTTAAAACACCAACACCCGCCCCTAGACACTGGGTTAGGGGTGGGCCAAAACATTCACATGGGACATACCCATATTGCCACACGACTCCCAGTGACAATCCTTTATGAGGATTTAACCCTGAAGGCCCCAGCACTGGTGGACACGGGCTCTGAAGGGAATCTGTTAGACAGCAGATGGGCCAGGGAGATAGGGCTCCCTCTGGTGGCGCTTACCTCGCCTGTGCAGGTGCGGGCACTAGATGGCTCCCTACTCCCACCAATCACACATAAGACACCACCAGTAACTCTGGTGGTGTCAGGAAATCACCGGGAGGAGATCGAGTTTTTTGTAACTCCTACTACCTCCCGTGTGATTTTAGGGTTCCCCTGGATGTTAAAACACAATCCCCGGATCGATTGGCCATCCGGGGTAGTGGTTCAGTGGAGCGAGAACTGCCATCGGGTATGTTTAGGTTCCTCGGTTCCTCCCGGTTCCCAGGCTAAGGAGGAGGTCAGAATCCCGCCCAATCTGGGGACAGTGCCGGTGGAGTACCATGACCTTGTAGATGTGTTCAGTAAGGATCTGGCGCTCACCCTTCCCCCCCACCGTCCGTACGATTGTGCCATTGATTTGGTTCCAGGCGTTGAGTTCCCGTCCAGCAGGCTGTACAACCTCTCACGACCTGAGCGCGAATCAATGGAGACCTACATCCGGGACTCTTTAGCCGCCGGGTTGATCCGGAATTCCACCTCCCCAATGGGTGCAGGTTTCTTTTTTGTGGGTAAAAAAGACGGCGGACTTCGTCCATGCATTGATTATAGGGGACTGAACGAAATCACGGTTCGTAATCGATACCCGTTGCCTGGATTTTGTCACGGGCCTCCCGCCGTCCCAGGACAACACCACCATTCTCACGATAGTGGACCGATTCTCCAAGGCGGCCCACTTCGTGGCCCTCCCGAAGCTCCCGACGGCCCAGGAGACAGCGGACCTCCTGGTTCACCACGTCGTCCGGCTGCATGGGATCCCAACAGACATCGTCTCCGATCGCGGTCCCCAGTTCTCCTCGCACGTCTGGAGGAGCTTCTGCCGGGAACTGGGGGCCACGGTGAGTCTCTCATCCGGGTATCATCCCCAGACCAACGGGCAAGCAGAACGGGCCAATCAGGAGATGGAGCAGGCCCTGCGTTGCGTGACAGCCGCGCACCCGGCGGCCTGGAGTACCCATCTGGCCTGGATCGAGTATGCCCATAACAGCCAGGTGTCGTCAGCCACCGGCCTCTCCCCTTTCGAGGTATGTCTGGGGTACCAACCTCCTTTGTTTCCGGTGGTTGAGGGAGAGGTCGGTGTGCCCTCGGTCCAGGCCCACCTACGGAAGTGCCGTCGGGTGTGGCGTGCCGCCCGTTCTGCCTTGCTGAGGGCCCGGATGAGGACGAAGGCCCATGCAGACCGTCGGCGGACCCCGGCCCCTACGTACCGGCCAGGGCAGGCAGTGTGGTTGTCTACCAAGGACATACCCCTTCAAGTGGACTCCCCTAAACTGCAGGACCGGTATATCGGTCCGTTCAAAATCATCAAGGTCATCAGTCCAGCCGCAGTGAGGCTTCAGCTTCCGGCCTCACTGCGGATCCATCCCGTTTTTCACGTGTCCCGGATCAAGCCCCATCACACCTCACCCCTCTGTACTCCCGGTCCGGCACCACCTCCTGCCCGGATCATCGATGGCGAGCCGGCTTGGACTGTGCGCCGGCTCTTAGATGTCCGTAGGATGGGCCGGGGCTTCCAGTATTTGGTGGACTGGGAGGGGTACGGACCTGAAGAACGCTCCTGGGTGAAGAGGAGCTTCATCCTGGACCAGGCCCTCCTGGCCGATTTCTACCGCCGCCACCCGGACAAGCCTGGTCGGGCACCAGGAGGCGCCCGTTGAGGGGGGGGTCCTGTTGTGTGGGCCGCCAGAAGAGGAGGTACTGCTGGCCCACCACCAGAGGGCGCCCTGTCTGGAGTGCGGGCTCCAGGCACCAGAGGGCGCAGCCGCCTCACAGGAGCAGCCAGGGTGACAGCTGTCACGCTTCACCCGCAACAGCTGTTACCAATCATCTGATCGGCAGGAGTACATCAGCAGGACGACGTCTCCACCTCTTTGCCGAGATATCGTTTCTACCGAGAAGGTAACGTACTCTGCTAGCTGATTAACAGTGATCTTTGTAACTTGTGCATTACTCTGAGAGAACTTCCCAACGAGAGGTGGAGGTAGCTTACCTGTCGTTCGGATTCCTGGGTGCGAACGCGCCCTCTTTTAACTGTTCTTTATTCCTCGCCAGCAGTACCAGGTCCGACACGCGGAGGCAGTGGCCACCTGGGAGTTTGGGACTTGGCGGCTCCAGTATTCCCGGGGTCTGGTGGCGGAGGAAACCGTGTGGTTCCGGTTCTACTTTGGAGAGGTGTCTCCTATCTTCGAGCCTGCCCACACGACACCTGTGTGAATTTGACTTTGTCCCTTTATTGTGATCTGTTGTCCTTGTTGTGCGTATTCACAACAGTAAAGTGTGTTATTTGACCTATTCCATTGTCCGTTCATTTGCGCCCCCTGTTGTGGGTCCGTGTACTTACACTTTCCCAACAGTAGGCCTAATACTGGCCTCAAGTTGGAAATTGGGAATTCAGGCCCCAAGAGGAGGAAGCTGATCTCTCATTGTCCGGACAGTAGGAGTTGAGTGCAGCTGTAAGCAGGCACTCTCTGTCTGCATTGGATTCCAGATTTGGACATTCATGTCAGGTGCTGTTCTGGATTTGAGCTCAATGTGATTTTTCAGTGTGAGGATCCAGGTTGAAGAGTGATGCCACTTTGGACAATATACAGTCCACATCTATATTTTCCCCAAATGGAAAACAGAAAAAAACTGACAACAGGCTCTTTGGATGCAAAGTCAGTGAAGCGCCTGTCAAATTCTGACAAGATGCTCTGCACATGATGGCAAGTAGTATGGTCAAGGGTTGAATGGTTTCCACAATTGATTGGGCAATTTCATATTGGCCAGTCTTAGTCTCAGTGTCCAAAGCTAGGACCCCTCACACTTAGCACAAATGAGCATGAATGAAGCCGACTCAGCCCTAATGGGCAAAAATTATATGACATATAATCGACCAACCATGTACAAATGCTGTGCGAATACCCAGAATGTGGGCTGACACCACCTCAACTGATTCACACATGCGGACATTGGATAGTGTGCCAATGTCCCGCCTTTCAATACTATCCGCTGTTACGGTCAATGTGGTCTGACCGCGGCCTATGCCCAGGCGGGTGGTTCCTGCCTCATCTGTGTTGCATTGGGAGGGCACTCGGGCCATTTGATTCACAGTCATGTTGCATTGGGGAGCCACTTGGGACATTCAGCTCACAGTCATGTCGCATTGAGAGGCCACTTGGGACATTCAGCTCACATCGGTGTTGCAGTCGTCTCCCACTTGTGACATTGTGGGTGCACCCAGGGGTATTCTGGCTCATCTGTGCCACATCCAGGTTATTCAGCTAGGTTCTTTATTGCCTGGTCATTGCAGTATGTCAACTGATCCCGTTCAGGTGTTTTGAATGCTGAGACTGTAATCATACTGCACTTTGACCACCATTCGAACTTTCCCCACCTCGAATGCACCCCCACAGTGGTGTGCATGTACTCTACATTTGGACTGGCCGTGTGAATGTGCCCGACTGTGTGGGATGTACTCAAGAATGCTGTATGAGGATGTCTAGTGCACCTCACATTTTCCCAAATGTAGGTGGGATGTCCATTCGTGCGGCACTTGGTCTCATTCGCCCTCATTCGGCCTCTAGTGTGATGGTGGTATATGTCTTACTCATGGGTTCACAAAGAAAAATTTTACAACAATATATGAACTAAATCTCTTTAAAATGGCAAGATGATACTTTGTGGTAAAAAGTTTGTTTTAAATGTGTACTGTATCTTGAGAGGATGACAAAAGGTGAGGAAGTGCACAATGAGCTGTGCAAGAAACTCCTGAAAGAGGATTTAAATCAATATTTCTACAATATGTGGTTATAGAAAAAAATCTAATAAAGATTGTAGATCAGTCAGGAGCACTCTAAACACTGCAGACGTTACCAGAAATCTGTACAACCTTTAACACAAAAGTATCGCACACACAGAACATAGAAATACTCTGACACATTCTGCTTCCTCTTGGAATGGGCAGCACTGTGGTTCAGCATCTCTGGATGGAATGCAGATGGCAAAATTAATTGTCTTTGTCTTCAGGCACGAGTAGTTTAATCATTTTCCCCTCCCTGTTTCTCTATCCTCTAATTTCATCTTCTCCACTGTATAATCTTTTCCTCCTGTCTGCTCTCGTTTGCATCCCCCTGTTTCAGTCGCACTTACAGTACACATGCACAAACATGGTTATGCTGCACATATGGAAACCTGCAGGTACTGATGTGTTCATTCAAGCACACCTGCCTACGACGCAGTCATGCATTTTAATCTAAAACAAATGGTGATTATACTGTAGGTTTTTACCCTTTAAAATCATATCACACGTGATAGGTTCTTGATTATGTTGCTTGATTGATGTGTTTGACTTTTTATTACAGTGGAAGTGAGTAAAACTCTTTGGCAGGAGGGTGAAAGTTGGTTTGATTTTACTGATATTTGACAGCTTTTATGCCCCTGTCCATTGAACTTCAGGGGCATTGTGTTTTCATCCCATCCATCTAGGACCCTGTCCATCCATGTCTTCATCTGGGCATCTGCCTGATAACGTGCAATACTGGGCAGGGAATTGGACGGCGTTGGTCTGGGTGTTACTCCTCCCATCAGTCTATGTAGCTAGTACAGCTGCCATCTTGATGTTCATTTCTTTACAATAAGAACACCTCATCTGATTGAAAGAATTTCTTGGGGGTGTATTGGGAAATGCTATAGGAAGGTACTTTTCAAAAATGCCTATTATCTGCTATCTAGTTTGGCTGCTTCCCCCTCGAACTGCCACCTTATCGTGGTGGGGGAGTTTGCATTCCCGGATGATCCTAGGAGCTACATTGTCGGTGGCTTTGTGGCCCTGGTAGGGTCTCCCATGGCAAACAGGTCCTAGGCAACGGTCCAGACTAAGGGCAGTTCAAAAGCTCCCATGACCGACACAAAATCAAGGACAGAGACATCACCCGGTATGGCGGAGCAGGGACCCACCCTGGAGCCAGGCCTGTGGTTGGGGCTCGCGCGCGAGTGCCTCATGGTCGGGCCTTAGCCCACGGGTCTGGCTGGGCTCAGCCCAAAAGAGCGATGTGGGCCCACCCTCCTGTGGGTTCACGACCTGCAGAGGGGCCATGGGGGTTGGGTGCAGAGAGGACTGGGTGGCAGTCGAGGGCGGGTGGCCCGACAGCCCAGTCTGTGCTCACAGCCTCTGGCTGTTGGGACGTGGAACGTCACCTCGCTGGGGGGGAAGGAGCCTGAGCTTGTGCGGGAGGTTGAGAGGTACCGACTAGAGATAGTCGGGCTCACCTCCATGCACTGCTTGGGCTGTGGTACCCAACTCCTGGAGAGGAGCTGGATGCTCCACTTTTCTGGCGTTGCTCACAGGGAGAGGGGGCGAGCTGGGGTAGCATTGCTTATTGCTCCACAGCTCAATTGCCATGTGTTGGAGTTCACCCCGGTGAACGAGAGGGTCGTGTCCCTACGCCTTCGGGTTGGGGACAGGTCTCTCACTGTTGTCTCGGGCTATGGGCCAAGCAGCAGTGCAGAGTACCTAACCTTCTTGGAGTCTCTGGGAGGGGTACTAGATAGTGCTGTGACTGGGGACTCCATTGTTTTCCTGCGGGAATTCAACACCCATGTGGGCGGCAACAGTGAGACCTGGAGGGGCGTGATTGAGAAGCACAGCCTCCCCGATCTGAACCCGAGTGGTGTTCAGTTGACTTCTGTGCTAGTCACAGTTTGTCCATCATGACAAACACCATGTTCGAGCACAGGGGTGTCCATAAGTGCACGTGGCACCAGGACACCCTGAGCTCTGAGGTCGATGATCGACTTTGTAGTCATATCATCTGACCTTTGGCCACGTCTCGGACACTCGGGTAAAGAGAGGGGCTGAGCTGTCAACCGATCACCACCTGGTGGTGAGTTGGATCCGCTGGGAGGGGAGGAAGTCCGTCAGACCTGGCAGGCCCAAACGTATCGTGAGGGTCTGCTGGGAACGACTGGCGGAACCCTCTGTCAGCGAGGTCTTCAACTCCCACCTACGGGAGAGCTTCTCCCAGATCCCGGGGAAGGTTGGAGACATGGAGTCTGAGTGGAACATGTTCTCCACCTCCATTGTCGATGCGGCCGCCTGCAGCTGTGGTCGCAAGGTCTCTGGTGCATGTTGCGGTGGCAAGCCCCGAACCCGGGGGTGGACGCTGGAAGTAAGGGATGCCGTCAAGCTGAAGGAGGAGTCCTACTTGTCTTTGTTGGTAGGTGGGGCCCCGGAGGCAGCTGACAGGTACTGGCAGGCCAAGCGTGCTGCAGCCTGCAGAGGCAAAAACTCGGGTCTGGCAGGAGTTCGGAGACGCCATGGAGGAGGATTATCGGTCGGCCTCGAAGAAATTCTGACAAACCCTCCAACGTCTCAGGAGGCAGAAGCAGCTCTCCGCCAACACTGTCTATAGTGTGGGTGGGGAGTTGTTGACCCTGACTGGGGATGTTGTTGTGCGGTGGAAGGAATACTTTGAGGATCTCAATCCCATCGTCACATCTTCCGAAGAGGAAGCAGAGACCGGGAACTCAGAGGCGGACTTGTCCATCACCCAGGCCAAAGTCACCGAGGTGGTCAGAAAGCTCCTTGTCAGAAATCCGTCCTGAGTACCTTAAGTCTCTGGACGTTGTGGGACTGTCCTGGTTGACACGTCTCTGCAACATCGCGTGGTGGTTGGGGACAGCACCTGTGGATTGGCAGACCGGGGTCGTGGTCCCTGTGTTTAAGAAGGGGGACCGGAGAGTGTGTTCCAACTACAGGGGGATCACACTCCTCAGCCTCCCCGGTAAGGTTTATTTCAGGGTGCTGGAGAGGAGAATTCGACCGATAGTCAAACCTCGGATTCAGGAGGAGCAGTGTGGTTTTTGTCCTGGTCGCGGCACACTGGACCAGCTCTACACCCTCCACCGGGTGCTCGAGGGTTCATGGGAGTTTGCCCAACCAGTCCACATGTGCTTTGTGGATCTGGAGAAGGCGTTTGACAATGTCCCTCGAGGCGCCCTGTGGGGGGTGCTCCGGGAGTACGGGGTCCGGGGTCCTTTGCTAAGGGCTATCCGATCCCTGTACGACCGCAGCAGGAGCTTGGTTCGCATTGCCGGTAGTAAGTCAAACCTGTTTCCAGTGCACATTGGCCTCTGCCACGGCTGCCCTTTGTCACCGGTTCTATTCATTACCTTTATGGACAGAATTTCTAGGCACAGCCAGGGTGTAGAGGGAGTCCAGTTTGGGAACCACAGAATCTCATCTCTGCTGTTTGCGGATGATGTGGTCCTGTTGGCTTCATCAAACCAGGACCTTCAGCGTGCACTGTGGCGGTTTGCAGCCAAGTGTGAAGTGTCCTGGATGAAGATCAGCACCTCCAAATCTGAGGCCATGGTTCTCGACCAGAAAAACGTGCCTTGCCCTCTTCAGGTCGGTGGGGTGTCCTTGCCTCAGGAGGAGTTTAAGTATCTCGGGGTCTTGTACACAAGTGAGGGACGGAAGGAGCATGAGATCGATAGACGGATCGGTGCAGCATCTGCAGTGATGCGGTCGCTGTATCAGACCGTCGTGGTGAAGAGAGAGCTGAGCAGGGTGACAAAGCTCTCGATTTACCGATCGATCTACGTTCCGACCCTCACCTATGGTCTTGAGATTTGGCTCATGACCAAAAGAACAAGTTCGCGAGTACAAATGGCTGAGATGAGTTTCCTCCGCAGGGTGGCTGGGCGCTCCCTTAGAGATAGGGTGAGGAGCTCTGTCACTTGGGAGGAGCTCGGAGTCGAGCCGCTGGTCCTCCACGTCAAAAGGAGCCAGCTGAGGTGGCTCAGGCATCTTTTCCGGATGCCCCCTGGACGCCTCGCTGGAGAGGTGTTCCCAGCATGTCCCATTGGGAGGAGGCCCTGGGGAAGACCGAGACCACGCTGGAGGGACTACGTCTCTCAGCTGGCTTGGGAACGCCTCGGGCTTCCCCCGGAGGAGCTGGGGGAGGTGTGTGTGGATCGGGAGGTCTGGGCGGCTTTGTTTGAGCTGCTGCCCCCGCGACCCGACCTAGGATAAGTGGAAGAAAATGGATGGATGGATGGATAGTTTGGCTGCAATTGATGCCATTTTGATTTTTGTTACTACACAATAACTAAAGAACTGTTCGTCTGATTGGAACTATTTCTCAGTGATGTATTTGGAGAGACTGGAGGAAGTATCCATTTGAAAATGGAGGTCATTCCACCACAAGACAAACTGTAAAATTGTAAATATTCACTATACAGGTAATATCCAGAATACATTATGACCTCTTCTATTAAACCATATACCATCAGAGCATATTTGTGGAGGCACATGCCACTCTTTCCATAGTCCTTGTCTGGCTGATGCTTTCATCTCCCTGCTGTATTTTTAACAAATACAGTTTATAGTCAGAGGTGTTGGAACAGGGTAGCCAAACTGGGCAATTGGCTCATGCCTTAAGGTGAAATGGGGCCGCAGAGAACAGTTTATTACCTAACAAAAACCATTGCATAGCAGCAACAATTTCAGCCTTGGAGATGGTAACATATTCTCAACTCCCAACTTGTCACATTTTTCCGCTTGGTCAGTGCCTCTTTCAGTCATCATATGATGAATATGGTTCCCCTGTTGTGTCATCTAGTGACGGATGATGGGTGGGGAGTCATATTTTTTTGACAACTGCATCATTTCTCTCTCACAGTATACCAGACTTCATCAGGGAACATTCATCTATATTTTGGTTATATTGTAGTTTGGGTTGGGTTGCAGCATCTCCCCGTGCATCCACAGCAGTGCAACAGGGTACAGGGCTCATCACAAATGGATGTTTTTCAAAATTAGCTACCTGAATCAAAACATGTGAGACTTCATTGGAGACTGCAGCAACTTCTCTGGAAACCCTGTAGGTTGCGTTCAGCACTATAACTCTAGTCTTCACAACATCCTCGAGTTACATGCACCAATCAAAACAAGAACAGTAACTTTTTCCAGGTCAGCTCCTTGGTACACAACAGAGCTCCAAAAAATGAAGACTGCTGGTCACGCCCTGGAGCACAGATACGTCTCCAGTGGCTTACACATACACAAACAGGCTTACCATGAACACCAAAAACAATACTCTAGAGCACTCGCCACAGCCAGGTCCCAATACTTCTCTCATAAAATTTCAAACTGTACGGGTACAAAACAGTTATTTTCATCAATCAACATTCTCCTCAAACCTCCCACGCACTCCGACACCGATGCCAGCACAGATCAGTGTAACAGGTTTTTGGACTTTTTCACAACAAAGGTAGCCACAATTCGGTCTCATCTCCCTGCTACAACACCATCTCACTTCAAACTCAGTATCTCCAACCCACTCCACACTTTTTCAGATTTCATGGACACCAATCTGACAGAGGTAGAGATGATCATAAAATGCATGAAAACATCTACTTGTTCATTGGATCCTCTCCCTACACCACTACTAAAGTCAAACATTACAGCTATTAGTCCTCTAATCAAAGAAATTATTAACCAGTCACTCAAATCCGGTCAGGTTCCTCCAGCTCTCAAATCAGCCATTATTCGTCCTCATCTCAAAAAACCCTCACTCGACCCGAAAATCCTGGCTCATTACCGCCCTGTCTCAAACCTGCCATTCCTTTCCAAAGTCCTGGAAAAAGTCGTATCAGTTCAACTCCATGATCACCTCCTAACCCATAGCCTATATGAAATATTTCAGTCTGGTTTCCACTCAGCACATAGCACAGAAACAGCTCTGGTCCGCATCATGAACGACCTTCTCATGACTGCGGACCAGGGCTCACCATCTCTCCTCCTCCTACTGGATCTATCAGCCGCTTTTGACACCACTGACCACACCATCCTGCTCCACCGCCTCAACACTGAAATAGGACTCACTGGCACAACTCTCAACTGGTTTCGCTCATATCTCACGAACAGGACAGAATGTGTTACACTCGGACAATCCAAATCCAAAACCCATACTGTCAGCTGTGGAGTGCCACAAAGGTCCGTCCTTGGTCCAACCCTTTTTACCATCTACATGCTCCCCCTTGGTCAAATCATCCATAAACACAAGATTTCATTTCATTGCTACGCAGACGACACACAGTTATACATCAAAATGGACTCCACATTCCCCTCAGCTCTGCCGTCTGCCTTTCAGGCTTGCCTGGAGGAGATAGAGGCATGGATGACTGATAACTTTCTTAAACGAAACACTGACAAAACTCAAGCCATCCTCATCGGTACCCCACATCAAACCCAGTCCTCCTCCCTCACCAGTACTCCCATTCTCTGCCACAACATTCCCCTGTCCACCTCTGTCACCAACCTTGGAGTCAGATTTGACCCACATCTCACCTTTGACACCCACATCTGCCACCTATGCAAAGTCTCCTTCCATCACCTCAAAAACATAGCCAAGCTCCGCCCCTCCCTTTTCCAACTAGATGCTGAGAGGTTGGTCCATGCTTTTGTCTCCTCCAGGTTGGACTATTGCAATGCCCTCCTCGTCAGGACCCCTGGTAAAAACCTGCAAAAGCTGCAGCACATCCAGAACTGTGCTGCCGGAGTCCTGACAAGGAGGCGCAAGTTTGACCACATCACCCCTGTCCTCAGATCCCTCCACTGGCTGCCCATCAAATACAGGATAGAGTACAAACTCTGCCTCCTGACTTATCAGTGCATGCACGGAACCGCCCCCTGCCTACCTCAGTGAACTCCTCACCCCACACACCACCTCAAGATCTCTCCGCTCAAAAATGGTTTCTACAAAATCTGTTTTTGAAATCTGTTTTAATTCTGTTTTTAAATCCTTGCTGTAGCACTTTGAGATTTCTTTGAAATGTAAGGTGCAATACAAATAAAATGTATTATTATTATTATTATTATTATTATTATTATTATGTAATTTGGTAGTACAAACCTGCAAAAAACCATGAGGAGCACTTTTCCATTGGCCAATCAAGAAAGAAACCAAATACGAAGAGGGTTTTAAAAGTAGACATTGCTGCCTCAAGAGCTATGGTATGGTGTTGAGGGGCATATTTAATTTAATTTAACCTTTATTTAACCAGGTTAGTGTTGTGAAAGTGTAGTGACACGGACCCACAACAGGGGGCGCAAATGAACGGTCAATAGATGAGCCAAAAAGTAACAATTTAATGTTGTGAAGGTGCACAACGAATACACAGACAATCTCAGAATATGACAACAGTCAATCCACAAAGGTGACGTGTGGGCAGGCTCGAGGATAGAAGACGTCTGTCCTGAGAAGAGCCGGAACCACACGATTTCCGCCGCCACCGAACCTGGTGAATACTGGAGCCGCCAAGTCCCGAATTCCCAGGTGATCACCGTCCCCGACTGTCGGATCTGGTACTGCTGGCGAAGAACAAAGACAGTCAAGTGTGGGTGTGTGTACACCCCGTAACAACAACGGTGGGAATGCCACCTCCACCTCTAACACACGTGCAGCTCCTGTCACAAAGCACTTATCTGGCGGGGTGTGAAGCGAAGCTGTCGCCGGTCACGCCAATCTCCAGACAATGCACTCCACAGGAAAAACAGCTGCAAAAATGAGTTCAGACTAAACACAGTTAGTTACTCGGCTGAGAATATTACCTCCAGTGAAGTACGATATCTCGGCAACGAGGTGGAGATGACGTCTGGTCTTTATGGAGTGAGATGATGTAGAGTAGATGGGTGACAGCTGTCAAGAGATAATGAGTGACAGCTGTCACCCCCGGCTGTGTCCGTGGCGGCAGCGCCCTCTCGTGCCTGAAGCCCGCACTTCAGGCAGGGCGCCCACTGGTGGTGGGCCAGCAGTACCTCCTCTTCTGGCGGCCCACACAACAGTTAGTCCCATTGAGATCTCTTCTGCAAGGGAGACCTGGGCAATTAAAAAGGTTCCAATTCACCTAATGTATGTGGGTTCTTGATATCTTTTGCATGAGGACCCAGGATTCCTTAATTATGCCACTCTTTATAGTTTCAACAGCAGGTGTATTTGAAAAACAGTAGGGTGGACATACCGTTGCTTTGTGCATTTCATATTTTAGTATTGTTGCCTCAAACAGTATGAAGACAGTGGCTTTGGATCAGCCAAATTGCAGTTCCTTTCAGTGCAGAGGTTGCATATTCTCCCCATGTCTGTGTGGGTTTCATTGGGAAAAAATGCACATTAGGTACATCAAGAAAAATAACATTCTACTCACTGCAAAACAGATGTGATACCACATGGTGGTGGAGACTGTAGGGTTATCCCCATAGCAATGTGGCAATGCACAAGTGAGTATGCACTATTCTTGTGTTTTGTTTTGTTTTTCTTTTTGTTGTAAAACAATTCTGACCTTTGGCAGCAATCACAGAGCAAAAATAAAATATTGCTCAATAATTATGTGCAAACAATAATTTATTGTTGTGTACAGCCTCCAATTAAAAATGATAAAAACTGGCATATCAGTTTATTTCATACAAAAGTGAGTGTAAGCACGTGTAATTATGCATGTAGCCTACAATTTTCTAGTACCATCTGTGACAGCACCTGTACTCTGCCATCAGGTGTTCTGTGTGTCTGCTGTGGCTGCTTGTGTTTTGCTGGTGCCTGACTGGAGAGTGACTGAGGCCATTAAGATGATGGGCAATAAAAATCTGGGCCTGGTGTGACTCATCCTTGCTTAAAACTTCCACATCCTTCTCCACTTCGGGATATCTGCTCTCCCACAGCAAGAGTGTAAGCAGCAGTATATGTAAGGGTACTGTTTTTAGTTTGTCCATGTGCTTGTATAAAATAACATATCATGTTCATTCCCAAACACAGAATATATTTTAACAAATGTTGCATCCCTGCACTGTATGGGCAGATTATCACCAGATCATCTGCATACATGAGATGGTTGACAATTTGTCAAAACACAAATTTCCAATCTTGTGTAAAGAATATTCTCTAAAACCTTTGAAAGAACAGATGCAAGAGCTATTTGCCTGTAGTTTTACAAGCTATTCAGTTTAGCTGCCTTGTTTTTAATGACAGGAACCAAAGCAACAGGTGTGATAGAACTGGGCAAGCGTCCATGGATTAAAAAAAAAAAAAAAACAGTAAAGCACATGGACAGCAGGGGACATAATCTGTAACTGGAAAATTTTAGATGCTCTGCTGTTATACAGTCAAGGCCACAAGCTTTGTTATTTCCAAGTTTCAGGGTTGCTTCAAAGACTTCGTTAGCACTAACGACTAAGCCCTCAATCAGTTCAATATTTTCAATAACAACATTTTCACTTTGCACAGAGTTAAATAAGTCATAATAATGTCTACGCCACAATTCCACAATATGTTCTGGGCCACATACTCGTTCTATATTTGATGGTAAGGGAGTTTTAATATTATTTCAATTTAATTTCAATTTCAATTTATTTTCATTTATATAGCGCCAAATCACAACAAGGTTGCCTCAAGGCGCTTCACGCAAGTAAGGTCTAACCTTACCAACCTCCAGAGCAACAGCGGAAAGGAAAAACTCCCTCTGAGGAAGAAACCTCAAGCAAACCAGACGCAAAGGGGTGACCCTCTCCTTGGGCCATGCTACAGACATAAATTACAGAACAATTCACAAAATGAACATACAGGAAACGTTGCCGGTGCACAGGATGGTTTCTGAAACAGATACCACACCCATCTCTTGGGTGTAATTTCTCAGCATTAAGCAACAAGAAAAACAGAATAAATACTAAGGTGATCACCGGCCACTGGCGCTAAGCTTCACTAAAAGACCCAGAATTTAGATAAAGTTGAGGCCGTGCCTGCTCCGTTTACTAATAAAATGAATTAAAAGTGTAAAATGCATAGTAACATACTATACCAGTATGGTAGCCATATGAAAGGGAAAATATGTGTCTTAAGTCTGTTGCAGGGTTACTTCAGACCACTTGCAGCTGCATTTCAACTTGTTCTTGTATACTTTAGAGTATTTCTATGATTTGAATTCTAGTTTTTTTTTTGTTTTTGTTTTACAGTCAAAGGTATTTTTGCCAGTAGTGGTGGTTGCTGATGTGTGTGCCCATTTTCTCGCACTATTACTCTCACGAACACACAAACACGGGGTCTGCTCCCAGCTCAGTTTTAACGCTGTTTTCCACACTTGCCACCAGCTGCTGCAGTCTGCAAATGAGTAGCAAAGCAGTTGCTGAATTATTGAACAAATCAAGGTCCCGGGCAATGTATTTATATGATTTTGGTAATGAGGCCGCTGGAGATGCTGTCAGTAGACAGAAATAAGATCTTTATAAGCTCTGCAGTGTGTGTGTGTGTGTGTGTGTGTGTGTGTGTGTGTGTGTGTGTGTGTGTGTGTGTGTGTGTGTGTGGACCTATACGGCACTGAGCCTGAGCACGGCTGATGACTTTACTTACCACACTTTGGCCGATTCCCATCATGCTTTGGAGCATCCACCTGTAAGAGGAGCACTTTTAAAAGTTTCACTAATGACATCTTTATTTGTGTTCCAATTTTTTAAGGATGTTTGTTTTAACACAGGAGAATTATGAACCGTGTTCTGATGATGCTGAACTCAACAGACGTGAGGAAGAAACTTTCTTTTTGTTGCATTGTTTTGTTTTTTTTGTTTGTTTGTTTTTTTTTTAATTGTACAACTTACAGAAAGCTTAGAGTGCATCTGTCTCAGACATTTCCTCGGGAGTGACAACACTGGACAGAATTCTCTATATCACATATCGGCAGAAATCGACCCGGAATGCATTACGTCATCAACGTCTGGGTCATTTTTGCAGACGGCTGAGCTTCCAGTCACTCATGCAGTGAACAGTTTCCCTTAGCAGCATATGGCAGCTATGTTTAGTTGTACATGTCTACAAGAAAGCAATGCAGATTTGTCTTAATTTGAAAGAGCGTGAAGGTATGTCAAAGAAGCGGGGGGCTGTTGACTACAGCGATGGCGCTGCTTGACAGCTCAGTGGGAGAGCTGTGGTGAAGACACACAGCCCAGTCTCACCTTATTTTATTTTTGTTTTGTTACTTCCGCCAAGGAGGTTATGTTTTCGGTCGCGTCCGTTTGTTTGTTGGTTGGTTTGATAGCAGAATTACTCAAAAAATCCTCAATGGATTTCAATGAAATTTTTTACCAGGGGTGTATCTTGGCCTGACTTAGAAGTCATTAAATTTTGGTAATCATCCGGAACACGATCTGGATCCAGTAATTTTTTTAAGGATTCTTTATCATTGCATGATAGGGCCAATTTCAACAGTTTTGCATCTAACTTCATGAAGACGGGTCACAAAGGCTGAACAAAAATTAAGATACGACACAACAATAATTTAGCATTTGTTTCTCCTCATTGAATAAACTTATTAAAAAAAATAAAAATGTGTAGTTCATGCAGTTTCTCTTTATAAATACATTTGCTGAAGATCTAAGGGTTAACCACTGAATCTGAAACATGACAGTAGAATGCATGAAACGACGTGGATTAAGGCTCTTTGCCAAAGGGTATTCAGTGTGACATTAGTGATCCTATGGCCTTGGCGGAGGGATGCGCTCTCCGAGTGCTTTTAGTTTTACTTGTGATACAGTCACAAAATGTAAATGGCAAATGGACTGCATTTATATTGTGCTTTTGCCATCTGTATCAGAAGCTCAAAGCGCTTTATAATGATGCCTCACATTCATCCATTCATACAAACACACTCACACACCGATGCCAGGGTGCTGCCATGCAAGGCGCTCACTACACATTGGGAGCAGCTTGGGGATTAAGGAACTTGCCAAAGGGCTCTTAGTGATTTTCCGGTCAGGCTGGGGTTTGAACTGAGGATCCTCTGGTCTGAAGCCCAATGCTTAACCACTACACCATCACCTCCCCAATGTGTTAAATTTTCATGATGCGGTCAAGTTACAGTTAGTATTTTTAACCGTAACCCTAACAATGTTCCCAGTGCCCCCCCGTGTCACCCCAAATTTCATGACACATCATGAAATTGTAACACATTTCATAATGGTATCACAAACTAATAGATTGAATCACTCAGTGATGTGTATGCTAAACTGCTTACTGACTGTGGTTGGACAAATGAAAGAATCAAGAAACACATATGTGGCCATCAGATGTTTGCTGGCCATCATGTCAAACTTGCAGAACTTGGAACTATCCAAGTCAGACAGCACCACAATATTCTGTGTTTTTTGTGCACCACTTCAAGAGAGGTAAAATCAGTAGGATGTGGTTGTGTTGCAAGGTATTTATTACTTTGTATGAGCATTCTCCTTTAGACTTATTTGATGCATTTTCAACACTGACTGTAAGTATGGATGACTTTCGTTTTTAGCAAAGTAAGGCAATATTAATCATGCACCCTAGTTGAACATATTCAGTGCTGGTAATTAGGAATGAGTATATCATTGCAGGTAGGACAGTTTCGAGACAAAGTCAAGGAAACCCTCATTCATCCTGATCTAGTATGAAACATCAAATGTACTTTGTGATGGCTGACAAAAACCCATTTTGGCATCCCTTCACTGGCTTCCTGTCCCAGTGAGATCAGATTTTAAGGTTCTGCTACTAACCTATAAAATTATTCATGGACTGGCACCCTCCTACCTAGCTGACCTAATTAAACCTTACGTACCGGCCCAGGCTTTACGTTCTCAGGGTGCAGGACTACTTTGTGTCCCTAAGGTGAATAAGAAGTCTGCGGGTCACAGAGCTTTCTCTTATCGTGCCCCTGTTCTGTGGAATGATCTCCCTGCATCAATAAAACAGTCAGATTATGTGGAGACTTTCAAGTCCAGACTTAAGACGCACTTATTTTCCCTTTCATATGGCTAGCATACTGGTACAGTTCTTTTTTACGCTTTTTACTCTTTTAATTCATTTTATTAGTAATTGGAGCGGGCCGCAGCCTCAACTTTACCTAAATTCAGGGTCTTTTAGTGAAGTTTAGGGCTAGTGGCTGGCGATCACCTTAGTATTTCTGTTTTTCTTGTTGTTTAATGCTGACAAATTATACAGTATTTCTTGTCTTTCTGATGCCTGATTCTGTTTTTTCTCTCTGCTTAAGGTGCAGCTCCATTCAGAGATGGGAGTTGTGTTCGTGTTGGCGATCCTCCTCTCCTGTGTGCCAATAGCATTTCTTGTATATTCGTCCGTGAATTGTTCTGTAATTTATGTTTGTAGCATGGCCCAAGCAGAGGGTCACCCCTTTGAGTCTGGTCTGCTTGAGGTTTCTTCCTCAGAGGGAGTTTTTCCTTACCACTGTTGCTCTGGGGGTTGACAAGGTTATACCTTACCTGTGTGAAGCACTTTGAGGCAACTCTGTTGCGATTTGGCGCTATATAAATGAAAATAAATTGAAAAATTGAAATTGTGATGAGATGAACACATTGGCCAATTACAACCCCAATTCCAATGAAGTTGGGATGTTGTGTAAAATGTAAATGAAAACAGAATACAATTTGACAATCCTTTTCAACCTATATTCAGTTGAATACACCACAAAGACAATATATTTAATGTTCAAACTGATAGGCTTTGTTGATTTTGTGCAAATATTTGCTCATTTTGAAATGGATGCCAGCAACACGTTTCAACAAAAGACTGGGGAAGTTGATGAATGCTCAAAGAACAGCTAATTGGAAACAGGTGAGTGTCATGACTGGGTATAAAAGGAGCATCCCCAAAAGTCTCTGCCGTTCATAAGCAAAGATGGGGTGAGGATCACCACTTTATGAACAACTGCATGAAAACACAGTCCAACAGTTTAAAAACAATGTTTCTCAATGATCAATTGCAATTAATTTTAGGAGTCCATCATCTACCATCCATAATACAGTATAATCAGAAGATTTAGAGAATCTGGAGAACCGACATTGAATGCGCGTGACCTTCGATCCCTCAGGCGGCACTGCATTAAAAACCAACATTGTGTAAATAATCTTACCACGTGGGCTCAGAACACTTCAGAAAACCATTGTCAGTTAACACAGTTCGTCGCTACATCTACAAGTGCAAGCGAAAGCCATACATCAACAACATCCAGAAACACTGCCGCCTTCTCTGGGCCCGAGCTCATTTAAAATGGACAGACGCAAAGTGGAAAAGTGTGCTGTGATCTGAATCAGGCCCGGTGCCAGAAAAAAAATATTAAGGGGGTGATGAGTTTATCACAGAAAAAAGTGCGCACCGGAGGGTACCTGCCTCTGAGCGTGCGTAATGAATTGGGTGTGCTCCTAGAAAGCTCGTGTATTTAGGCTACACCGTTGTAAGAGACTGATTGAGTAAGAGTAAAGAGTGATGACAGTATTTTTTAATTAGTATTTGAATGTATAGACCCTCGGTCAAGTGATCTCCTGCATACCACAAAAACATAATCTGAGAAATGACACGAGACAGTAGATTAACCACACATACAGCCCTCCATCACAAGCACAAATACAGTGCAATTGGGCATGACAGTCACACAGTGGGTCAAAGATAAACCTTTCATGTAGATATACAGTGGTCCCTCGTTTATCGTTCAGGTAACTTTATTTGTACCCGTAGGTAGATTTGGCTTGCAGCAAACAGAAAACAGAAAAAAGGCGTCCAGCATTATTTTTTACAATTATTATAGACGTTTTAAGGCTGTAAAACCCGTCACTACACAGTTTATACACTCTTCTCAAACAGGCATTAACATTTTCTCACTTTTCTCTCATGTGTAAACACTCTCAAAGTTCAAACCTTAGTAGAAAAATAAGACCAACCTGTTTTCAGGCCCAAACATTTGTTTGAGAAATAAAAATAGAACATTTTTCTATAAATAATTATGATGGCTTTTAGAACTAATGAATTTAATTTTAACGATCAACCTACGAGGTTGGACACATAAGAAATTATTAATAGTGACTGACCAGTATTTCAATGTTCCTCTGATCGCGCAACTTCGTCCTGTCACGCCTTTTTCCACTCACACCTCGCTGCAGGTGTCTTTTTCCGAGTGAAGAACACAGTTATGGGTAGTTGTTGGCGCTCTTTTTCCTTCTGAGCGAAAAGATTCTTATAAACAGACATGCAGAACACAATGCGCGTACTCTCCCTTCGCAGTGCCGCAGCAGGTGTCCTGTCATCTCGACAGAACATCGGCGTGCTTGATGAGGACGCAGAGCACAATGCACTGTAAAAAAAAAAAAAAACATGCAAAATTGGACTAAAAAAATCTGCGAAACTGTGAGGCGCTGTATTTTCCAGTATTTCTTTTTCTTTCTTTTTTATTTTTATTTTTGAAAACTCTCACATCCGAGGGGGCAAGGTTGATGACGTGAGGGGGCGCCCCCTCGTGGTGCCGGGTCTGGTCTGAGTCCACATTTAAATTGTTTTTGGAAATCATGGACGTCGTGTCCTCTGGACAAAAGAGGAAAAAGACCATCCAGATTGTTACCAGCACAAAGTTCAAAACCCAGCATCTGTGATGGTATGGGGGTATGTTAGTGCCCATGGCATGGGCAACTTACACATCTGTGATGGCACCATCTATGCTGAAAGGGCCATTCAGGTGTTGGACCAACACTTGCTGCCATCCAAGCAACGTCTTTTTCAGGGATGTCCCTGCTTATTTTAGCAAGACAATGCCAAGTCACATTCTGCACGTGTTACAACAGTGTGGCTTCGTAGTAAAAGAGTGCGGGTACTAGACCAGCCTGCCTGCAGTCCAGACCTGTCACCCTTTGAAAATGCGTGGCGCATTCTGAAGCTGCAAAATACAACAGTGGACACCCCATACTGTTGACCAACTGAAGTCGTACATCAAGCAAGAATGGGAAAGAATTCCATCTTGTCACGGCCCTCCTGAGTGGTGGCACCTGTGCTGTTAAATTGTTTGTGCTGTGCTCATTCACTCTCTCTGCTCTCTCCCCACCAGGTAACACTTTTGGTTTGTTTTCGGTTCATCTTCTGTTCCAGTTATCTTTGGTTTTCACACGCCAACACATTTGCATCCACATATTCATTCGCATTCATGCACTGCATACACCACTGATCTTTACTTACATTTGCATGCCTTGTATTTATGTTGCATTTGATTATTGTTATTGTTTATTAAATAAACCATTTTAATTGGCCTGAACCTCTTGAGTTATTCCCCTCCCCCAGTTAGTTTTGTTGGGTTGTGACTTGCCGTCGAGCCAGGCTTGTTACACATGGGGGCTCGTCTAATTTAAAGTTAATTTAATTTAATATTTGGGTTAAATTTTGGTCAGTTTGTTTATTTTGTGGTTTTGCATTTGTACTTTGGCCTTGTTTGACCTAATTTGTAATTAACTCTGTTTGCAGTAGTTTCAGTAGGTTACTTTGATTGCCAGTTTGGTATGGGGAAATTTGGTTTAGGTCCGGTTGGGGTTGAGAGCAGTTCGCATTTTTCTTTTGTGCTACGATGGTTAGAAGCTCACATCTGGGCCTAGTACTGGGTTTAGTCTGGTGGGAGTCCTCTCCTGCTAGGTTTATCAGCGGGTCACAATAGGTGTCTCGTGGTGTTTTTTGTTTTTTTTTGTTTCTTTTTTTGTAGGCTGCAGCGAGGTGGGTAGAGCTTCCCTATCCCCTCTCCGCTTTTGTCGGCTCGGGTTCACGTCCGTGGGATCCTGGGGAGGGCTGCATGTGCTGGAGCTCACAGCCCCATTGGTACAGTGGCCTTTAGGGTCACTGGAGATTAAAACCCTCCTGCCAGACTGCACGAAGACTAGGGGGCAGTTAGTTAGGTTTTTTGGAGTTTAGTGGGGTGGGGCTTTTTACCAATAACCTAGTTGGGGCAGCAGGTGAGTTTTCTAAATTTTAGTTAATTTGGTTGGTCTTTATGACATGATGTCCTCCATGTTGGCTAGTTTTGTTCAGTCACCTTCAGAGTTGGCTTTAGAATTGTGCACAAAAGAACAGTTATTGGAGATTAAAGATGTCTCCTACCACTGTTATGCGGATGACATCCAGCTGTACATCTCATTCACTCCTCAAACGGTCTCTAGGGTATCTGCTCTTCAGAACTGTGTTGAGGTTATTGGTGACTGGATGGCGGCCAACTATTTGTCCTTAAATATAGCAAAGACTGAGGTCCTTGTTTGTGCCCCTGATGAGTTTGTTCCCACTGTGGTTGGGAATCTTGGTTCTCTGGCCCCTTTTGTTCGTTCAGCAGTGAGGAACTTGGGTGTTACGTTCGATCACTCCCTCAATTTTGACGCGTATGTTACCCGCCTGGCACAGTCTTGTTTTTTCCATTTGCACAATATTGACCATCTGCGCAGCATTGTGTCTCGGGCGGAGATGGAGATAATCATTCATGCATTTGTGTCATCACGTTTGGATTACTGTAACTCTCTATTTTTTAGCCTTAGCAAGTCCTCTTTGGACCGCTTACAAACGGTTCAGAATGCGGCTGCGAGGCTGCTGACGAGGTCATCAAAGAGGTCACATATAACCCCAATCCTCTCCTCCTTGCACTGGCTCCCCATCCATTTCAGACTCCAATTTAAAATTCTAGTACTGACTTTTAGAGCTCTGCATGGTCAAATGCCATCTTATATCACCGAGCTATTACATTTATATGTGACAAGTAGGTCTCTGAGGTCTTCGGACTTGGGCCTATTGGTTGGGCCTAGGACAAGACTGAAGACCAGGGGAGACTGTGCTTTCGAGGTGGTGGCACCTAAAATGTGGAATGCATTGCCTTTGGACCTACGCTCCGTGGACTCTGTTGAAACATTTAAAGTGAAGCTAAAGACCCTTTTGTATAGGCTGGCTTTTACCTAGTTTTTGTGGTTTTATGTTTCTGCTGTTTTTAATTTCTCTGTTCTTATGTGAAGCACTTTGTGATTTCTATCTTGAAATGTGCTATATAAATAAACCTTACTTACTTACTATTGCAGACCATTACAAAATTGGTATAGTGGATAGGAAGTTAAAGGAAACGGTTAGGGATTCATTAAAACAAGGTCTTTTGGAAGCTGGTGTTCTCTTTCAGTCGGGTGCCAGTCAAGGGGCAGCTGTTCAGCCTAGTCCAGTCATGTTAACCTTTGAGCAGCAGAGGGAGCTGTTGCAGATGCAGCTAGAACTGGAAAGGCTGAGAAGTGGCAATAGACCAGGGGTTGAAAGGAAGCCTCAGTTTGTTTCACAGAATCTTCATTTATTACCTAAATTTGATGAATCAGATCCAGATACGTACTTTATTTTGTTTGAACGCATTGCTGATGCTTGGGCCTGGTCAGACGTGGATAGAACTACTTTGTTACAGTGTGTGTTTACAGGGAAAGCATTGGAGGCTTTTTCAGCATTAAATGTTGCAGATAGTAAAGTTTATGCTACTGTTAAAGCGGCAGTCCTTAAAGTTTATGAGCTGGTACCAGAAGCGTATCGTCAACGTTTTCGGTACAGGAAGAAACAGGATTCACAGACTTATTGAGTTTGTAAGGGACTTGTCAAATGCCTTTAGTCATTGGTCTACAGCTGCTGAAGTGGTTACTTTACAGGATTTGTCAGATTTAATTGTGTTGGAGCAATTCAAAAATTCTGTACCTGATTCTGTTGCCACATATGTTAACGAACGGAAAGTCAAGTCTCCTAGTGAAGCAGCTATCCTGGCAGATGAATGTGTTGACCCATAAAACTAATTTTGACTTAAATAGGGGAAGTCGTAATAAAAGTGAGTCTATGCTAAAACATAAGTCACCACTGCCTGGGGTTTCTTTCCAAAAACCTCAGCAAAAGTTTGCTAATGTTGGATCAAAAGGACCAGTTAATGCAAATACCTGTAGATACTGTTTGGGTGAGGGACATTGGAAAAAAGATTGTCCTTTGCTTAGCTCCAAAAGGTCAGAACAAGTAAAGCCGGCTGTGATGGCAGCTCCGGTTACAAGTCCTGTTGCCACACCTGTCCACCAGGGTGAGCTCTACCACCAACAGGTTAAGGCTGGTTCTGAATCTACCCAGGGCGAGTTTTCAGCTTTCATTTCCGATGGTGTTGTCTTTGTTAGATGGGAATCAACAAGTTCCAATTAAAATTTTGAGGGACACAGGAGCTTTGGATTCTTTTATTTTAGAGTCTGTGTTGCCATTTTCAAAACTGTCAGACACAGGAAGTTGTGTTCTAATCCGTGGAATGGTTTTGGTTCCTTTTTCATCCCCTTTACATAAAGTTAATCTTGTGTGTGGTTTGGTCGAGGGTGATGTTGTGGTTGGTGTCAGACCCAGGTTGCCAGTGGATGGTGTCCACATGATTCTGGGAAATGATCTGGCAGGGGGGAAAGTGTGGGCAGATGGCAAGCCTAACATTTTCAAGGAGTTAACAGTGCCCTCTGCTGGTGTGTTCCCAGATTGCAGTCTAGATGTTTTCCCAAGTTGCGTTACTACTCGTGCTGTTTCTCAGCGTAAGGAGGCAGAGAGCCGGCCTGATAATCTTGAGTTGCCAACTGATCTTCACATTGGAAGCTTGACAAATTCTAGAGATTCCTTGATAGCAGAGCAAAAGGGTGACAAATCTTTGGTTGAACTTTTTGATAAAGTTGTTCCTGAAGCAGCAGTGAGGGATAGTGCTCAATGTTGTTTTCTTTTTGATGGACTATTGGTTAGAAAATATGTTCCACATAATGATCAAGGTTTGGGAGAAGCAGTTTTTCAAACAGTTGTACCGACCTCTTTGCGCAGTAAAGTCCTTCAGACATTGCATGGTGGTGTGGCTGGTAATCTAGGTGTGCGGAAAACTTATGACAGAATTTTGCGTCACTTTTTCTGGCCACGCTTAAAGAGGGACGTATCAAGGTTTATTAAAACATGTCATACTTGTCAACTTACTAGTAAACCTAATCAAGTTGTTAAGCCAGCACCCTTGTATCCGATACCGGCAATTGGTCAGCCATTTGAGCATCTCATCGTTGATTGTGTTGGGCCTTTACCACGTTTGAAATCAGGTCATAGTTACTTGCTGACGGTAATGTGTCAAGCAACTAGATATCCTGCTGCCTTTCCTTTGCGTACTATCACTACCAAGTCTGTAGTTAAAGCTTTGACTCAGTTTATTTCTACATTTGGTATTACGAGGATCATTCAATCAGATCAAGGTTCAGATTTTACTTCCAAAATGTTTGCTCAGATTCTGAAGCAGTTAAAAGTTAAGCATAACAAGTCAACAGCGTATCATGCTCAGAGTCAAGGAGCATTAGAGCGTTTTCACCAAACATTGAAGTTGTTGCTTCGTGCATATTACACTGAACTATCTGCGGATTGGGAAGAGGGTTTACCTTGGCTTTTGTTGGCTGCTCATGAGGTAGTGCAGGAAAGTACAGGGTTTAGCCCTAATGACTTAGTGTTTGGGCATAAGGTTAGGGGTCCTCTAGCTGTTCTCCAGGAGGTTTGTTTACCTGAGGAGCCACCACAGAACCTTATTGCTTTTGTAAATGGGTTTAGGTTTAAGTTGTATCGAGCAGGTGAACTTGCAAAACAAAAATTGGAGTGTTCTCAAAACAAAATGAAGCAAGAGTATGATAGGGAATGCGAATTGCGTGAGTTTTGTCCTGGGGACAGGGTGCTTGTTCTGTTGCCGTTGGTTAATTCTCCGTTTCAGGCAAAGTATTCTGGTCCTTATACAGTTCTGCGAAAAGTGTCTGATCTAAACTATCTCATTGAAACTCCTGGACATAGGAAAACTTCTAAATTGTATCACGTAAGTAAAATTTATTTCTAAAGCACATTTAAACACAGTTTACACTGACCAAAGTGCTGTATATAGTTAAAAATAAATAAATAAATAAATAAGCAAGAAATATTCAAAGAAACAAAACAACTGATTACAACATCAGCAGCCAGATACAAACACAACAATCATTGACATGACAAGACATGGCATAACCAGTTAACGGTTAATTAGTTGGGAATGCTAGTGTAAAAAGGTATGTCTTGAGCTTGGATTTAAAAACATTAATAGATGGGGTATCTCTGATATCAGGAGGCAGATGGTTCCATAGTCGGGGACCAGTGACTGCAAAAGTTCTGTCCCCTTTTAACTTGAGACGAGTTCGGGGGACATGAAGGAGACCTTTTCTGGAAGATCTCAGAGACCTGGGAGCAACAGCAGGATGAATGGCAGTAGCTATGTAGTTAGGGGCCAGGCCATGAAGAGCTTTAAAAACCATTAACAGTAATTTAAATTGGATCCTGTACTGGACAGGAAGCCAGTGTAATGTGGCTAGGACAGGTGAAATATGTTCATGTTTTTTCCTGTTAGTAAGCAACCTAGCAGCAGCATTTTGGACCATTTGAAGCCGTGACACCAGTGTTTGAGGGAGACCAAAGTAAAGAGAGTTACAGTAGTCTAGACGTGAAGTTATAAAGGCATGGATAACTTTTTCCAGGTCACTGTAACACAGAACAGATTTGAGTTTTGCAATAATTCTTAATTGATAAAAGCTAGTTTTAACAACAGAAGAGATTTGTTTGTCAAGATTGAGTTGGGAGTCTAGAATTACACCCAAGTTTCTTGCATAAGTTTTGACAAATGGAGTGAGGGAGCCAACATTCCTGGAGATGGAGTTAATGGATTTTGGGGGGCCAAAAATTATAACCTCAGTTTTATCCTCATTTAACTGGAGGAAGTTATTGGCCATCCAGATTTTAATTTCTTTCAGACAATCCAGGAGAGGCTGCAGGGAATTTCCAGATTTGAGTGGAAGATACAACTGAGAATCGTCAGCATAGAAGTGGAATGAAATATTAAATTTTCTGATTATGTTCCCCAATGGAAGCATATATAAACAGAAAAGAACAGGACCCAGGATGGACCCCTGAGGGACCCCACAAGACACAGGGGCAGGGAGTGAGGAGTACTGGCCTATAGACACAGAAAAGGTTCTTTGCTGGAGGTATGAATGGAACCATTTTAGTGCAGAACCCTTAATCCCAACCCACTGTTCAAGCCGTTTCAGCAAGGTTGTGTGGTCTACAGTGTCAAATGCTGCACTCAAATCCAACAGGATAAGGATAGCATTGTCACCAGAGTCGAGAGTGAGCAGCAGGTCATTTGTTACTTTTAACAAGGCTGTCTCAGTGCTATGGCAGGCCTTAAAGCCAGATTGAAATGGCTCCAGGATCTCTGCTGAATTAAGAAAGGAAAGCAGCTGTGTTAACACAACTTTTTCCATAATTTTGGAAATGAATGGTAGTTTGGAAATGGGCCTAAAAATTTTTAAACACTTTGGGTCAAGGTTATGTTTTTTAAGCAGAGGCTGAACTACCGCATGCTTAAAACAGGTGGGAACAAAAGTATTAGTAAGGCAGGAATTTAAGATGATTTGAATGCCTGGACCAATGACATCAAATGCATCTTTGATAATTCGGGAGGGGATAGGGTCATGAGGAGCTGTTAAAGTTTTCATGTGTTTAACAATATCCCACAATTCAGTGTATGAAACTGCTTCAAAGTGGTCAAAGATAGGTGTGGCACTGAAGAAGTGTGGGAGGGTTTCAGATACAGCAGGAGAAAACTGTGCCCTAATGTGGTTAATTTTCTCAATAAAAAACTTCAGAAATTTGTCACAGAGGTCAGTGGATGCCTCGACCTCTGGGGACCCCTGGGGGTTAACAATGGAATTGATGCAATTAAACAAAATTTTTGGCCGGTGGGAGTGTTTTTCTATGATGTCAGAATAATGCTTAGCTCTAGCTTTCTTAGCAGCAGACTGAAAATCTAACAGAGAAGTTCTGAAAATTTCTAGGGACACAATAAGGTGGTCTTTCTTCCATTTCCGCTCAGCTCTACGGCAAACCTGCCTGAGGAGGCAGGTAGATTCATCAAGCCACTGTTGGGATTTGAAATTGGCACGTCTGAATTTAAGAGGGGCCGCAGTGTCTAAGATGGCAACACAGGAATTATTGAAAAGAAGCATCAACTCCTCTGGACTAAAGAGGAGCTGATGTGCAGTGGAAAGACAAGTGGTAATGTCATTTGTTAAATAAAATTCAGAGAAATTCTTTACAGTGCAAGAGTTAATATGATGGGAGTAATGGCCCAAGGATCTGGTTGTAAACAAGGGATGACATAACTTTACATTGAACACAATAGGCGTATGATCTGAAATAGATATGTCCTCAAAGCACATGGAATCAATGGAAAATCCATAGGTTAAAATGAGATCTAAAGTGTGAACATGAGTTGGCTGATTGTGTTGGGTAAGGCCAAAAGATTCCAATAAAGAACAGAACTCACTAACCATGGGTTTTCCAGGGCAGCAAACATGAATATTAAAATCACCTAAAATCAACAGTCGATCATAGAATGTAACATAATGAGACAGAAGAGTTGAAAACTCATTTATGAAGTTTTTATCTGATTTTGGCGGTCGGTATACAAGTACACACACCAATGGGGTTGTCACAGAGTCAACTTTTACGCACTGAACTTCAAATGATGAAATGCGCTGAACAGGAGTTGACTGTACCTTGAATCGGTTTTTAAAAACCAAAGCTACGCCACGTGAATCTATTGAAATCTTACCACTCTCGAGATTCTGATCAGAGGGACACTGGTCATGTGGAGAGGGCAGCGTTGGCTGCTGTGCCTGTTACTGCCCTTGGTGGTCTTGATCGTGAGGAGGGGGGCGAGGGTGCTTTGGATGCAGATGAGATTTTGAGAGGACGGTTAAAGAATTCGCAGACTTTGGAAAATCGTGGTACTTTAGTTGACCACTTGGATGTTGAGAAGCATACTCAGTTGGACTAATTAAAAAGTATCTAGCTTTATTTTCTGATACCCCAACTCAAACTCATTTAATTGAACATGACATAGACATCGGAGATGCTAAGCCTATTAAACAAAAATTTTATAGGGTTTCTGAGGAGAAGAGGTGGCAGTTGGACTCTGAGGTACAGTATATGTTAAATAATGGTATTGCAGAACAATCCAATTCTGATTGGGCTTCACCTTGTTTGCTTGTTGAAAAGCCAAACTCTACTTTTCAACCATGTACAGATTACCGAAAAGTAAATGGCATGACAAAAGCAGATCTCTATCCCTTGCCTAGGATGGTGGACTGTATTGATCAGGTTGGGTCTGCCAAGTATGTAAGTAAGTTTGATCTTTTGAAAGGATATTGGCAGGTTCCACTTTCTCAATGGGCACGTGAGATTGCTGCTTTTATAACACCATCTGGTTTATTTTCATACACAGTGATGCCTTTTGGACTCTGGAATGCTCCCGCCACCTTTCAGAGGCTGATGAATCGTGTAGTCTGTGGTTTAGAAGGGTGTGCAGTGTATCTTGACGATGTGGTTGTCTATTCGGATTCCTGGGAGGAGCATGTCCGGAGAGTGCAAGCCTTGTTTGATCGGCTGGTGTGGGCCAGGTTGACTGTAAACTTGCCAAAGTGTGAGTTTGCCAGAGCCACAGTCACCTACCTTGGTAAAGTGGTGGGTCAAGGTTCTGTCCGTCCCGTGGAGGCTAAAATACAGGCCATAAAGCAGTTTCCTCCTCCGACTACTAAAAAGGAGCTTATGCGCTTCCTTGGGATGGCCGGGTACTACCGTTCCTCTGTAAAAACTTTTCTATGGTAGTTGCCCCTCTAACCAACCTGTTGAAAGCCAAGGTTGAGTTTTTCTGGTCCACGCAGTGTCAGGAGGCCTTTGATTTTGTTAAGGCATTGCTGTGTTCCGCTCCGGTGTTGGCAGCACCAAATTTTAGTAAATCTTTTAAATTACAGGTCGACGCCAGTCAAATTGGTGCAGGTGCTGTACTTCTACAGGACAATGATGATAATTTTGAGTGCCCTGTAAATTTCTTCTCCTGGAAATTTAATAAGTATCAGTTTAATTATTCTGTAATTGAATAAGAGGCTTTGGGTCTGATTTGGGCTTTACAGCACTTCAAGGTCTATGTAGGTTCCAGTTTGACTCCGTTGACTGTATTCACTGATCATAATCCACTGACGTTTTTGAAGTCTCTGCAGAATCCCAACCAGTACGGTTTTTACAACCGTACACCCTTGACATAAGACACATCAGTGGTAAAGACATTATTGCTGATGCTCTTTCCCGTGCTCCTCTAACCTAATGTGTTTCTCTGCTCCTGTCTGCCTCACTGTTTGTCCTCCTGCTCTTAAACTGCTCCCCAGGTACCAGGGCTGCTGGGTGGAGGTATGGACAGCTGGTGGAAGGGTGCAGAAATTATTGTATGCACAGGTATTATTTTGGTTGGGTCTTATGTACATAGCCCTATTTGGATGAGAGTAGTACCCTCATTTTAAGGAGGGGGGTGTCACGGGCACCCCTGCCTGCCATGGTGAGCCTCCCACAACAGGCAGGGGTGCCTGAGTGGTGGCACCTGTGCTGTTAAATTGTTTGTGCTCACTCTCTCTGCTCTCTCCCCACCAGGTAACACATTTGGTTTGTCTTCGGTTCATCTTCTGTTCCACTTATCTTTGGTTTTCACACGCCAACACATTTGCAGCCACATATTCATTCGCATTCATGCACTGCATACACCACTGATCCTTACTTACATTTGCATGCCTTGTATTTATGTTGCATTTGATTATTATTATTGTTTGTTAAATAAACCATTTTAATTGGCCTGAACCTCTTGAGTTATTCACCTCCCCCAGTTAGTTTTGTTGGGTTGTGACTTGCCGTCGAGCCAGGCTTGTTACAACCTACAAAGCTTCAACAATTAATGTCCTCAGTTCCCAAATGCTTATTGAGTGTTGTTAGAAGGAAAAGTGATGTAACACAGTGGTAAACATACCACTGTCCCAGCTTTTTTGAAATGTGTTGCAGGCATCCATTTCAAAATTAGCAAATAGTTGCACAAAACAAAGTTTATCAGTTTGAACATTAAATACGAGGGCTGTCCGTAAAGTATAGGTCCTTTTTATTTTTTTCAAAAACTATATGGATTTCATTCATATGTTTTTATGTCAGACATGCTTGAACCCTCGTGCGCATGCGTGAGTTTTTCCACGCCTGTCGGTGACATCATTCGCCTGTGAGCACTCCTTGTGGGAGGAGTCGTCCAGCCCCTCGTCGGAATTCCTTTGTCTGAGAAGTTGCTGAGAGACTGGCGCTTTGTTTGATCAAAATTTTTTCTAAACCTGTGAGACACATCGAAGTGGACATGGTTCGAAAAATTAAGCTGGTTTTCAGTGAAAATTTTAACAGCTGATGAGAGATTTTGAGGTGATTCTGTTGCTTTAAGGACTTTTCACGGTGCGAGATGTCGCGCAGCGCTCTCAGGCAGCGTCATCAGCCTGTTTCAAGCTTAAAACCTCCACATTTCAGGCTCTGTTGATCCAGGACGTCGTGAGAGAACAGAGAAGTTTCAGAAGAAGTCGGTTTCAGCATTTTATCCGGATATTCCACTGTTAAAGGAGATTGTTTTAATGAAAGACGTGCGGGCGGATTGCAGCGTCGGCTCGCAGCCGCTGCGACGCTCCGTCACAGGAAAAACACCTCTGCTGGAAGCCTTAAGGACAAGTTGGAACATCTCCAGCTGATAAACAATTTCTCATATACTCACTCCACTGAAAGCCATCAAAAGCCAACTGGATTTTAACAAATGGTTATCAACACAGAGGTGTTTTTCCTGTGCCACCGCGCCGCGTCGGCTGCGTCCTGACGCGCGGACCCGTCCGCACGTCTTTCATTAAAAAAATCTCCTTTAACAGTGGAATATCCGGATAAAATGCTGAAACCGACTTCTTCTGAAATGTCTCTGTTCTCTCACGACGTCCTGGATCAATAGAGCCTGAAATGTGGAGGTTTTAAGCTTGAAACAGGCTGATGACGCCGCCTGAGAGCGCTGAGCGACGTCTCGCACTGTGAAAAGTCCTTAAAGCGACAGAATCACCTCCAAATGTCTCATCAGCTGTTAAAATTTTCACTGAAAACCAGCTTAATTTTTCAAACCGTGTCCACTTCGATGTGTCTCACAGGTTTAGAAAAAATTTTGATCAAACAAAGCGCCAGTCTCTCAGCAACTTCTCAGACAAAGGAATTCCGACGAGGGGCTGGACGACTCCTCCCACAAGGAGTGCTCACAGGCGAATGACGTCACCGACAGGCGTGGAAAAACTCACGCATGTGCACGAGGGTTCAAGCATGTCTGACGTAAAAACATATGAATGAAATCCATATAGTTTTTGAAAAAAATAAAAAGGACCTATACTTTACGGATAGCCCTCGTATCTTGTCTTTGTGGTGTATTCAATTGAATATAGGTTGAAGAGGATTTGCAAATCATTGTATTCTGTTTTTATTTACATTTTACACAACGTCCGAAACTTTATTGGAATTCGGGTTGTTGTAATCTAACTTGGTTACTCTTAAGATTGAGTAATCAGCAAAGTTACTAAACAGCTAAGTAGGTAATAGTTACTTTCCTGAGTACTCAATCTTCAAAATAACCAAGATAGATTACTAGTTACTTTATTAGTTACATGCAACAGCTGCCGGCAAGTTGTCTGCAGCTGTTACTGAAGTAACTGCATAACATAACCTAAAAATGTAACTGTATAAAGTAACCAATAAAGTAATTTTTCAAAGTAACAATAGCAACACTGGTACCCATGCACCCTGAGATCTGTTAGTGACAAATGGGACAAGAAGATAAATGAAGATAAATGTACCAAATATACTGTTTGCACCCATGCACAATCATATGCACATCACATTTTGCTTTTGAAAGTGAGTGATCCATCCATCCAGGCACCACTTTGTGTATTTCATTTTATTTTATATTATTTTCTATGTATTAATGTGATGGCAGCATGGAGAATAGAGGTTGGCACTGTTGCCTCCCAGCAAAAATGTTGTGGGTTCGAGTCCCACCTGTGGCCTTTGTGTGGAGTTTGCGTGGAGTTTGCATGTTCTCCCCGTGTTTGCATGGGTTCCCTCTGGGTGCTCCAGCTCCCTCCCATATCCAAAAACATGCATGTTAGGTGAATTGTAATCTTTAAATTAATTGTAGGTGTGCATGCTGGTATGAATGAGTTTGTCTATATGTGGCCCTGCGATAGACTGGCGTCTTGTCCAGGGTGTACCCTACCTCACGCCCTGTGATTCTTTGGATAGTCTCCAACCCCCCCCCCCCCCCCCCCCCCCATACCTGCTTGGAATAAACAGGTATACATAGAAAATGAATGGATGGATTAATATGTGATAGAAACTGTTGCTTCATAGTAAGAAAGTCCAGGGATGTCTTCCTGTCTGGTTGTTTGTGTCAGCTCCCTCCTGGTGTTCTGGCTTCCTCCTAATTCCAAAGACATACAGGTTCGTTTGGTGACTGTCTTGACTGCAGGTGTGAGTGTGAATGTGTTTGTCTATGTTTGGACCTGCAATCCAGAGTGTACTCTGCCTCTCACCCAATGACCACTGGGATAGGCTCCAACTCCACCCGTGACCTTTAACTGCAATAAGTGGGTGTAGAGAATGACTGAATACCCACTTATTGGTATTTTTTTTAAAACACTGATCAAGATTTACAGGACTGTGGTAGGATTTCACAAATGTAATGAGTACCACTGGACCTGAAAAAAATAAATGAATCAATGAGTAAATAAATAAAATCCTTGGGGAAACATGGTACAGACATTGCATTCAGTGGTAAAAAAAAAACAATAAAATATAATTGTGGAAAAAACATCAGATGGCTAGACTGATGGATGAATGCACAGATGAACGGACAGATGTTTATGCATGCATATACGGCACTGAAAATATCAGCATGCAGTAGCTACATTGTTTTTCCTCTTTAGACAATCAATACATTTTTCATTCACTCAATCAGTTCACTTGTCAGAGTTTGCATTTCATCTTCTTCTGTCTGCACGACAGAACAAGTCCTTGTTTTACAGCAGCAGAATGTTTGCTAGCTGCTCTGATTGGCAGACATGTTGGAGGAGCATGTAGTCTGCTTGTGTCAGTGCCCGCTTGGTAATTAGATCTGGATCTCCATAACAGCACCAGGTGGGAGATTTGTGATTCACCGTGAAAGCTTTCATGAAGATGAAAGGTGTTACGAATATCACAAACATTCCAGTTGTTTATCTTGCACATTGTTCACTCACACAGACCTCTGATGTCTACACTCATGCACTCATTGGCCACTTCATTAGGTACATCTGTTCAGGAAGGGTCAGGCCTGGGAGGATGCACTGATGCTGCCAAGTGCCACATTCACCACATGATGGAACTGTTTCAGGTCCTGGATAGCAACCACCCACACAGACAATGAAGCTATCCACACCTCCTCAAAGTAACTATTAATCTGCCACAGCCAGGTGAAATGTGGACATCCTCTTTACCTGTTCCAGTTATTGAAGTCCTCAACACTGAGGCAATGACATGCTGGTTCATGCTCAGAGAAATGCGCCACATGGTCAAAATGTCATGTTACATTGCCTCACCATCCAAGTAGTACTCCTTATTTGACACAGGCATTTCAGTGGTTCTGTAAGATCCTCTGTTTTGACTGAAATACGACATACAGTCCTTTATATTAGGCTATTTGTTCCTCTCAAAGTCTCACAACCATGCAATTAAACAGGAAGCAGTAGGGGAGAATGAAAAACTGGAAGACTTGAACTTGATCTTCCTTGAAAGATATTGCAACACCAAACACCTCAAGTCAAGGGACCCTATGACTGCATAAGTTCATCCCAAGCTTCTCTCAATCTCAAAGATCATCAGAGCATCACCTGCAAAGTCAGTGACAGTAAACCTTTGCTGACAAACACATGTAAGCTGCTGCTTTCCACACATCCTCTGAATATCCAAATTTACTGGGAATAAGTCGGAGTCTTTGCCCCGACTCCAAACGGAATTCACACTACCTATGTACAGGTCAGCTCTGATGTCCAAGAACTTGTTGGGGGTCCAAGCAAACCTTCAGGATGTCCCAGAGAACAGCCTGTTCAACCACATGAAATGCATTATGAAAAATAGTAGAGGTTGCAAAGAAGCAGGGCTGATCTTCTTCCTTGTGTTCAATGAGTATTCACAAAGCTATGAAGCAGTTGATGGTTGACTTCTTGGGTGTGAAATCAGACTGCTGTAGTTGCTGTGTCATATATAACTGGAACTGATCAACATCTGTTCAAGTGTACATTAAAGCAAATGTCAGGTCAACCAATTACGTGGCAGACACTTAATGTATTTAGACATGTAGACATGGTCAAGAGGATCTGCTGGACTTCAAGACAAAAATTAGACTTAGGAAGGAAGGTGACTGAAGTGGCTTTGAATATGGAAAGGTTATTGGTGCAAGGTGGGCTGCTTTGAGTTTTTCAAAACTCCTCATTTATTGGGATTTTCACACACAACCATCTGTAGGGCTAAAACAAAATCAAAAAGATGCATTCAGTATGCTGTAGCCCAGCATTCAGCCATCTGAAATGAAGCCTGTCCATAAGAGGAAAAAGTTCCTCCCAAAGCTTGCACATTTCCATAGAAGCTCATGTTAAACATCCAACTTTAGATGAGCAACAAGAGCAATTACAGATTTCTCAAATCTGCCAATCCAGATCTGGATCACCTTCAAAATTCACTGGAGACATCCATGCCCTCATATCTATCTTTGGTGAAAATGTGTTGAGAATCTGTGAAGTAGTTTAGAAGTAATCCTTCAAAGCTCGTATAAAGTGAAATCTTGATCCACCACCCTAGGGAGGTGTTTCAGGCATGTTCATCTGAGAGGAGACCCCGGGGAAGACCCAGGATGAGGTGGAGAGATTATATCTCCACACTGGCCTGGGAATGCCTTGGGATCCCCCAGTCAGAGGTGATTAATGTGGCCCAGGAAAGGGAAGTCTGGGGTCTCCTGCTGGAGCTATTGCCCCCGCGACCTGATCTTGGATAACCAGTTGAAGATGAGTGAGTGAGAGGCATTTATTGACAGGTGCATCTTACACTCCAGTACAACCCTGAATAATACAGCAATTGTTTTAGATTGACAGGTTTCAGCTTCTTGTTAAATTTTCCATTTTCTATCTTTGTTTCTTTTCATTTCAGTGTCCCACATCATCTTCTCATTCCATTGATGTGCCTGCTTTTTCTCTTGTGCCTCCCCATGCGTTTCAACTGACCTCTTTTGTTTCCTTGTGCCAGATTGTCTTTTGTTTCCTCATGTACATGGCTCTCCCACGTTTTCTTCCTTGTGCTTTCTCAGTATTTGACCTGTTTTGCTCTCTCTGTCTCTCTCTCTCTCTCTCTCTCTCTCTCTCTCTCTCTCTGTGTTTACTGAATTTTAGATGCCCCTTAGGACTTGCTTTGTGGTAGGTAGTATGACCTTTTCTTATGCATTGATTCTCCTTTTTTGTATTGCCCTCTGGACACTGTTGCCTTTGCAGACTGATTTTTGTGTACAGAACAATTGTCTAATTAAAGACCTTACCCTTTTGCCAATTCCTGTCTCTACAAGCTTAAAGACTTAAAGCATCTTGCGTTGGGTGAATAATTTGGGCTGGTGGTCTTGGAGTGGTGCTTCAACTTGTTTCCAGAACCTTGTTGAATCTAAGCCACAAAGTGTTGACAGATGAAACGGTGAGCTGACTGATTAATGACGATAATACATTATTTTATCCTGCTTCGTCACACACATGAAGTCTTTTTTGGACACATTCCATCTTATCTTCTACTCGGCACAAAGCGGTGCACAGTACCACACATTGCCATTATGGTTTAAATGCACCAACCTTCATATGGGCATGTTAGTGTAAAATTGACATCTGGTCAACCGCAGAGCTCAATTTAATTTTGGGCTGAATTGCTATCCAATAAATACATGTAGCACCAGCTCAAAAAAAAAAAAAAAAAGAACATCCAAACATTTTAATTCAATTTAATTTGAGTTAGTGCTGTACACCTGTACTGGATGGGAATCATGCACAATATTGAATGAACACAATGAGTCTATTTGTTTTAGAAATAGCAAAGCTCCGTCAAAAAGTGCATGCTGATTTACTGGCATACTTGCAGCTTCAGGGAAAAAGGTATTTTTCAGTCTTGTGGCATGTGTGTCTGTAGGTGTGGGTGGCTATGTACGTGTGTGTGTGCATGCACACGTGTTGTCCTGTATCCCCTGACAGAGGTGAATAGTTTAAAGGAGTCGGCAGGGTGAGTCGGTTCACAAATGATGTTATAAGCTTGTCTCCGACATTGGGCCTGATCAATGTCTTCCACTGCTGGTAATTGAGTGCCAGTGATGTTTTACGTCCAACTGATGACCCTCTGAAGAGCCATTTCCTCCTTCCTGGTGTCATTGGCCCACGCTGTTGTAATGCAGTATGTCAATCCAGTGTCCACTGTGCAAAAATAAAAGTTCACAATGATGCAGTCTGTGCAGTCTGGCCTTTCTCAGTTTTCTCAGAGAGGTGTTGTAGTGTCTTCATGATGACAGTAGAGATGTGAATGGCTCAGGAGAAGTCATTGATGATGCGTGTGTCCAGGAATTTAATCCTGGAGACCTTCTACACAGCCTTGCCATCAATGCACACTGGATTAGGATCAGTTCTCCTTGACTTGCTGAAATCCACCACAATCTCTTCATAGTCCATAGGACGAGCAGGTTTGTATACCGTGAGGAAAATAAGTATTTGAACACCTGTGAAAATCAATGTTAATATTTGGTACAGTAACCTTTGTTTAAAATTACAGAAGTCAAACGTTTCCTGTAGTTTTTCACCAGCTTTGCAAACACTGCAGCAGGGATTTTGGTCCACTCCTCCATACAGATCTTCTCTAGATCTTTCAGGTTTGGAGTTTCAGCTCCCTCCAAAGACTTGCTATTGAGTTCAGGTCTGGAGACTGGCCAGGCCACTCCAGGACCTTGAAATGCTTCTTACAGAGACCCTTCTTAGTTGCCCTGGCTGTGTGTTTGGGGTCATTGTCATGCCGGAAGACCCAGCCATGACCCATCTTCAATGCTCTTACTAAGGGAAGGAGGTTGTTTGCCAAAATCTCGCAATACATGACCCCATCCATCCTCCCTTCAATACGGTGCCATCGTCCTGTCCCCTTTGCAGAAGAGCACCCCCAGAGTATGATGTTTCCACCCCCATACTTAACGGTTGGGATGGTTTTCTTGGGGCTGTTCTCATCCTCTAAAGATGGTAATTGGAGTTGATTCCAAAAAGCTCTATTCTGGTCTCATCTGACCGCATCACCTTCTCCCATGCCTCCTCTGGATCATCCAGATGTCACTGGTGAACTTCAAACGGGCCTGGACATGTGCTGGCTTGAGCAGGGGGACCTTTCTGCCCTGCAGGATTTTAAACTATGACAGCATCATGTGTTACTAATGTAATCTTTGTGACTGTGGTTCCCAGCTCTCTTCAGGTCATTGAACAGGTCCTCCTGTGTAGTTCTGAGCTTTCTCAGAATCATCCTTACCCCACAAAGTGAGATCTTGCATGGAATCCCAGACCGAGGGAGATTGACAGTCATCTTGTGTTTCTTCCACTTTCTAATAAATAATCATAACAGTTGTTGTCTTCTACCAAGCTGCTTGCCTGTTGTCCTGTAGTCCATCCCAGCCTTGTGCAGGTCTACAGTTTTGTCCCTGGTGTCCTTAGACAGCTCTTTGGTCTTGGCTATGGTGGACAGGTTGGAGTATGATTGATCGAGTGTGTGAACAGGTGTCTTTTATACAGGTAACAAGTTCAAACAGGTGCAGTTAATACAGGTAAAAAGTGCAGAATAACAGGGCTTCTTAAAGAAAAATTAACAGGTTTGTGTGAGTGAGAATTCTTGCTGGTTGGTAGGTGATCAAATACTTATTTGCAGCAGTAACATACAAATAAATTATTAAAAAAATCATACATTGTGATTCCCGGATTTTTTTTTTTTTTTTAAGATTATGTCTCTCACAGTGGACATGCACCTAAGATGAAAATTTCAGACTCCTCCATGATTTCTAAGTGGGAGAACTTGCAAAACCACAGGGTGTTCAAATACTTATGTTCCTCACTGTATATGTATAATTAAACACACACACTCAGCTTCTGACCCTACAACACTTGATACTGGTAGTAAGTGTAAAGACATTAAATAAAGTACTTTAATCCAGTAGTGAGTGTAGAAAGTCTGTCTTGGATGAGATGTCTCCCCAACATTTGGTTGAGGTCTGGGACAATGCCAAAGGAGTGGCAACCTGGGATGGTGGGCCTTACTCAGCTCTCTGGTAGGTCAGCTTATGACATAAGTAATTGCTGTGCTATGACAAATCAGCAATGAAAGGGCCTTTCATACCTGTGCCCCTCTCCTGCGGAATGATCTGCTTGTGTGACGATCATGTTTTTGAACATATGAAATGTAACTATGTAGAATCTTTAGTCAAACATGAGATTTGACGGTATACTAAAATAACTCAAATGACCGAACCATTACACCAGATTCATTGATAATATCAATGCTGACTTCATTTCTGCAAAAAAATGCACACAAAGTTCAAACCGCCTTCTTGTCTTTCTCCTGCTTTAGGACACTTTTACCACTGATCGGGTTAGCTGTCACTACTGTCACATACGTCGATCTGCCAAACAGTGTGACACGCTGTGTTGAATGTTCAGCAGCAACAATTCTGACACCACTGATCAAACAGTAGATAGACAGCTTACACGTACACTGCTGCTTATCAGCAGCAGGCAGCTCAGCTCTGTACTCACGCTCACTGTGTTAACTTCATTTCAATAGACTGTAATTTCAAAAGGCAATTCAGTTCACTCCAGTTGAAGTCTGTTTAGTGTGATTCCAGTCGATGCGGTTCAGTTAAGCTCAGAAAATGTTAATGCAATTGTTGACTTTGCTGATTCTTGCCATCCATGGATGGACTCGACAATGCAGATGTGTAAATTGTGCCAGCACAGCAGTCTGTGTATGTTGAAAGCTATGTGAAGTCACAGGTGTTCCAGCCTGGATTGTCAGCCTTGCTGAATTAAATGCAGACAAGATGTTAATGTGAAACACATTTCTGGTCAAACACATGCACTCACTGCACTGTGGAACCACACTGGATATTTTTATACTGGCAACCGAGGAAGACCATTGGTCTACATTCACTTCCAACAAAGTAGTCATGTATTTGTTACAGCTTTGTAATATGTGAACACCCGATGTTTATTTATTTATTTTTTTTTCAGGGGTTGGGGCCTTCAGCGTGAGGCACTCGCATGCTGGGTTAGGGTTAGTAATGCACACCATATGGCTGTAGTGTTATGGCTGACAGTACTTAA
This sequence comes from Thalassophryne amazonica, assembly GCF_902500255.1. NCBI lineage: Eukaryota > Metazoa > Chordata > Actinopteri > Batrachoidiformes > Batrachoididae > Thalassophryne > Thalassophryne amazonica. The sequence continues at coordinate 31,755,540 of NC_047111.1, read as the reverse complement.
CAACTCAAGCAGGATGCCTCATTTTTTTTTTTTTTTTTACACTTAGGACCTGGTTTACTCAAGGTAAACCACAGTGACAATAGACTAAGTTTGATCTGCATCTGATCCATATTGGGATTTAGCGGATTTTGATTTTAACACTGAAATGCACTTTTGACCTATAGCTTAGCTTATGAAAAGCCACTGGGGTTTGAACTTGAAATTTTTCTTCAAGGTAAATATTTGTGGAATTGAAAACTAGTTTTGGTGGACGTTTGCACTCCACAAGTGTGGTGCTCTAGTTTTTAATAAAATTGGAAGAATTCAAAAACAAGTTTGTTTGTTTTTTTTATGCTGTCATTATGGAGTGTTGTCAGCTGAATTTTGAGGGATTTTTTTTTTTTTTTTTTACTCCATTTTGGAGTATCATTGTGCCTTGAGAGTCATCACTGGTTGTAGCAGCTTCACCCACCACTGTGAGTTGTTTGCCAAAGTGGGCATGCCCTCCTTGTCTGTTAGGTGATATACACAATGGATGATTCTGGTTTACAAAATTCTTATTGGTCTGGTTCTGACCATTCTATCCAGTTTACTTCAGTGATCTGAAAGCCGTTATGCTCTGTGCTTGAAAGACATGTTATGTTTTCATGTACCTCGTGTCTGCACTGAAGCGGGAAAGAATGCCTTGAGTTGATTCAGCCCCCTCTTTTTTAACCTTTATTTATCCAGGTTAGTCCCACTGAGGTCAAGACCTCTTTTTCAAGAGAGACCTGGACAATTATAAAGTTTCCAATTCACCCAACCTGCATGCCCGTAAATGTGGGAGGAAACCCGAGCACCTGGAGGAAACCCACTCAGACACGGGGAGAACATGCAAACTCCACACAGAAAGGCCACAGGTGGGAATCAAACCCATTGCCTTCTTGCTGTGAGGCAACATTGCTAACCACTAAACGTTCTCCAGTCTGAACTGAAACTGTCTAGACTGACTTCTTTGAACACTATTTTAGGATATCACGATTGGGATTTTTTTGCACAATGCCTATGTTTCTAAATCTAAATCTGTTTGAGACTTAACACTGTGTGCAATGTTATTATGATGATGATGATTGTATTTTATTAATCACCAACATTCTCACGTTGATGTTACCCTGTCGATTATGACGTGTGCTGCTGCGTCTCTTGGCCAGGTCATCATTGTAAAAGAGGTTTTGATCTCAATGTGTTTCTACCTGGTTAAAAAGGTTATTATTATGATTAATGTTATTATTATTATTGGAATAAGACAGTAATATAACAATGTATAAAAAAAGTGAAGCACTGTGTATGCTGCCAGATGCACTGTACTACTTTATAGTATGACCAATATTAGAAAGAATGTGATACACCTTAGTGGTGTTAGTCATCCTCAATGTGCAATGTGTTCCTTCTGTGGTACAACCCCAATTCCAATGAAGTTGGGACATTGTGTAAAATGTAAATAAAAACAGAATGCAATGATTTGCAAATCCTCTTCAACCTATATTCAATTGAAGACACCACAAAGAGATAATTGATAAACAAGATAAACAAGATATTGAATGTTCAAACTGATAAACTTTATTGGTTTTGTGCAAATACTGTTTGCTCATTTTGAAATGGATGCCTGCAACACGTTTCAAAAAAGCTGGGACAGTGGTATGTTTGTTGTCAACTTTCCTTCTAACAGCACTCAATAAGTGTTTGGGAACTGAGGACACTAATTGTTGAAGCTTTGTAGGTGGAATTCTTTCCCATACTTGCTTGATGTACAACTTCAGTTGTTCAACAGTCCGGGGTCTCCATTGTCGTATTTTGCGCTTCATAATGCGCCACACATTTTCAATGGGCTGCAGGCAGGCCAGTCTAGTACCCACACTCTTTTACTATGAAGCCACACTGGTGTAACACGTGTAGAATGTGTCTTGGCATTGTCTTGCTGAAATAAGCAGGGATGTCCTTGAAAAAGACGTTGCTTGGATGGCAGCATGTGTTGCTCCAAAACCTAGATGCACCTTTCAGCATTGATGGTGCTATCAAAGATGTGTATGTTTGGGCACAAACACACCCCCATACCATCACAGATGCTGGCTTTTGAACTTTGCGCTGGTAACAATCTGGATGGGCTTCTTCCTCTTTTGTCCGGAGGACACGACGTCCATGATTTCCAAAAACAATTTGAAATGTGGACTCATCAGACCACAGCACACTTTTCCACTTTTGCGACTGTCCATTTTAAATGAGCTTGAGCCCACAGAAGGTGACGGCATTTCTGGATGTTGTTAATGTATGGCTTTCTCTTTGCATGGTAGAGTTTTAACTTGCACTTGTCGATGTACCGACAAACTGTGTTAACTGACAATGGTTTTCTGAGGTGTTCCTGAGCCCACGCGGTAAGGTCCTTTACACAATTATGTCAGTTTTTAATGCAGTGCCACCTGAGGGATTGAAGGTCACGGGCATTCAATGTTGGTTTTTGACCTTGCCACTTACATGTAGAAAGTTCTCCAGATTCTCTGAATCTTCTGATTATATTATGGACTGTAGATGGTGGAATCCCTAAATTCCTTGCAATTGAGCATTGAGAAACATTGTTCTTAAACTGTTGGACTATTTTTTTTCACACAGTTGTTTACAAACTGGTGAACCTCGTCCCATCTTTGCTTTTGAACAGCTGAGCCTTTTGGGGATGCTCCTTTTATACCCAATCATGACACTCACTTGTTTCCAATTGACCTGTTCACCTGTAGAATGTTCCAAACAGGTGTTCTTTGAACATTCATTAACTTTCCCAGTCTTTTGTCACCCCGTCCCAGCTTTTTTGAAATATGTTGCAGGAATTAATTTCAAAATCAGCAAATATTTGCACAAAAACAATAAAGTGTATTCAATTGAATATAAGTTGAAGAGGATCTGCAAATCATTGTATTCTGTTTAATTTATATTTCACACAATGTCCCAACTTCATTGGAATTGGGGTTGTAATTATAAGAGCTGACTCAGATCATAACATAAAACCTGCTGCTCCTCCTTTGTGTAAGAGCTTCAGGAAATAACCAAAACGTGAAATTGGAAATGGTGTGTAAAGAACAGAAAATTATTTGTGTATAAAGAAACCTTTGAGGCTCAAATGTTACAATAAAAAGCTGAATATCTACAAAGTCCTGTGGACGCATTGCTACTTTCAAAAACAGCTTATACTTCACAGCCCATTTCCTTCAAGAAAGTTATAAACCTGTGCACATAAACACAAATCCTGTTGAAAAGAGACACACAAGCCCACACACACACATATGCAACACTTTGAATTCCATTTGCCCTGTAAAGCTCCTAAAACTCCTCTTTTTAATTCTTCCCTTCAAAAGCAAAGTCGGGAGCAAAATCCACAATCTCAGGATCTTCTCTTTTTAACTTCCAAATGCAAATGGAAATCCTTGTTCCGCAAACGGCTTATTGGAGGGCTCGTCCAAGTTCTTGTCATTGTTTTTCATGCAGAGAACAAGTCACAATACCATATTGTGTTTATAAGACATCCACATGAATGAAGGTGTTTTGTCAAAAAAGATTTTAAGAATTTTCTGAAAATGCATTTGATTTTTTCTTTTTTTCTGATTTTGAGCCAAACTATTTCTGCACACATTTTGATATGCATCAAATGGGCAACTTCCCCCCCAAAAAACCCTACACTTAATATGATGATTAAAGGGGGAATTATTGAAATATGATAAAATCAAGAAAGAGCACTTGAACCCAGAAGGTTAATGCTGCCATCACAGCAGTATAAATTAACTCTTCTTGTGGCACTGACCCAACCCCATAGAATGACAAACCCTTGTGTTTGGAATTGTTGCTGTCTGAATGTTCCTTTTTATCTTTGGTCTTTCCATTTATTCTTCTTAAAAAAAAATGATACCCCTTTCTACCATGTCCAACTCTGAGCCAAGACATGATGATGCTGCTTTTACATGTTAACATAAGCCTTTTTTTTTTTTTTTTTTTTTTTTTTGCATGGTAAAGTTTTTGGTTGCTTTTGTGAATGTAATTCCATGTTGTGTTGCTTGAAAAGGTTTTGCAAAGTAACCCTTTTCCCATATGGTTACATCAGCTATTAATGTGTAACATTTCTTCATGCAGTGCTGTTTGTGGGGAGATCATGTGTGATCAGTTTGGTATTATGCTCTTGCCCATTACACACTGACATTATTCCAGTTTTTGTAAATTATTTAATGGTGTTACCCACTGCAGAGGGAGAAATATGCAAATTAAATCTTTCTTCGAGTAACATTATTTTTAAACATTTCAAAAAAAATTATCATGCAAACCTCAGACTCTCATCCTTTCATGGATTCTGCTTTTGTATGACATTGTAACTTTAATCACCTGTTGACATCACCTGTTTGAAATAACATCATCATTTTAACATCTTATATGACTCATTCATCTTCAATCACTTATTTAAAATCAGGTCGCGGGGCTGGAGCCCAGCAGTCATAGGGCGCAAGGCGGGGTACACCCTGGACAGGACGCCAGTCTGCCGCAGGGCCATATATAGACAAACACCCGCACACACAACTTCAGACAATGCTAAAGTTTCCAGTTCACCTAACCTGCATGTCTTTAAATGTGGGAGGAAGCCGGAGGGACCCCATGCAAACACGGGGAGAACATGCAAACTCCACACAGAAAGGCCACAGGTGGGAATCGATCCCATTACCTTCTTGCTGTAAGGCAACAGTGCTAACCACTAAAGCCCTGTTTACACATAAACGGTAAGAGCTCACGGAAGCGTCCCGGAAGAGTTTTTGGCCGTCTTAAGGATCACACGCCGTTGTTAACGCCAGCACTAGGGGACATGGCTTAGTTCCGGCTTTACCAGGAATCATCGAAAAAATTATTCAACATGTCGAATGATTCCGGGATCACTCCCGGATAATTCGCGTGACGATGGAGACAACGCGAACAACGGCGTTTGATACTTTTTAATCGCCGTTTCATCCTGCCCCTTCCTGTAATGCTGCAGTTTACACCGCTGTAAATGGCGGCCGGCGTTGTATCCCTAATCAACGGCGTGTAAAACGGTGATAGAGGCCACATCGGTGTCCTCAAGGGCGTTTTAACCGGCGACAGAGGCAGACAAAATGGCGGCGCTAGCGGACAGTACGCCGTTCTAAACGCCACCTCCCGGTTAACGGTGTTCCAAACGGCCGATAGGTGGCGGTCAATATAAAAACGCTATCGCGCTGCATGCAGGCCTCTCACTCGCGGCCAGCTCCAGATATTTTTGCAGAGAAGCTCCAGTATGCCTCCTAAAAGAAAATTGGCAGCGGCAAGGACTTACCAAGAGGTCTGGTTCAGAAGCAGAGGGGAGGCGGAGACAGAGCAACACATTGAGGAGGGTAAAAGGAAGGAGAAGAAAAGGCTGAGTATGATCTCCCTCCCCCTGCAGTGACAGAGGCATGTATTCCTGCTGCTTCAGCCTATTATACTCTGGGGGCGGTGCCTATATGCAAAAGTTCCTGGAGTAACGCAGGATTTGCCTGGATAAATCCAGTGGTACACAGGGCATTATCGGCGGCAGCAGAACACCGCCGTTCTCACGTGCGTCTTAACCTGCGATTGTAAAGGATAGAACTGAGTATTAACCCCCATTGCGTGACGTGTGCCGAATGCTACGGCGTCAAAACGCTGCTTTATTCAGCGGATTTAGTGCCATTTTATCCGCGTATTTGCGGATAGTATGGCGGCCAAAACGCTGGTGAAATGCTCCGCCCCTTTCCACCGCGAAAACAGCCGGAACTACCGCGAACTTCGGTCTACGTACTGCCCGCCAACAAAACCGTCTATGTGTAAACTAGGCTTAAGTCTCCATGCTGCCCGTCTTCTATGACTATTACTATTACTATTGCCCATCCCAATGTTAATGAAATAGTGAAATAGAAGTCAAAGTAAATGTAAGGATCATGGCAGGGTTTTGATTATTTGCATTTTCCATATCATCCCAACTTCTCCTGATCTCAGGTTGTACTTAACATTTTTGAAACATGATGTGCCTTAGCACTTCAAATCCTTCAGCTAATGTAATGTACAGCATGACTGGTGGATCAATGATGACCTTTTTCCGCAAAAAGAGCCGGTCAGCATGTCGAATCTCCAACAAGACAATGGGCAATTCAGAGATGCATCACTGACATTAAAATGATGAACATCCCTGAGTCCATTCAGGGTTAATGTATTTATGTCATTATTTTGACAGACAGAAAGATGTAGAGGCAGGAAGATCGATGAAAGATGATGAAATTACTGAGTAGAGGGGGGAGAAGCTGACCTGCAGGTTGAACTGGGAACTGTCCTCTAGATTGTAACATGAGTTGAGCTTTCTGGAATCCAGTGCTGCTGCGTTGAATGAAGTGAGGTTGAGAAACTGAAAAAGAAGCTGAGCATTACATACTCCCATTGAGTGAGGTGTGCACTGAGGACCTGACTGCAGATATGGTGTGGTAGTCAGGAGTTGCAGGCTGGATGCAGGTGAGGATTGTGGACACTGGGTATTAACTATGATTTAACCAGAAACAGGTTAGCTCAGAGTAACTATGAGTTTGCACACATACCAAGGGTGCAAATCAAATGATCTGGTGAAGAATGGTTAACCACCGGTAGGTGAAATCCTGCAGATGGAATGAAGAAGAGCAGGTCTGCAGCCAAAGAGATGTGCAGCCTGAGGAACATTTTCCAGACAATTCTCTGACACAGGTTTAGGACTGCAAAATCTGCTCTACCAGTTAGCACAATATAAATAAAGTCCATACTGTAGAGCAAATTCATTGAGGTGGAATTTGAATACCATCTACACCACCCACCTCAATTTAGCAGGCTTTTTTTGTTGATAAATGTGAAACATTACTCTCACACGACTGTTTGTTGGGCAAGAAATTTCATAAAAATAATAATAATAATAAAAATAAAAAATCAGATTTTGCAGAACAAGCTCAAATTTTCAGGATAGCTCCAGAAAATATGTAGAATCACATATTAAAAGATCTTGAAAGTAATCCTTGTGTTTATTTATTTATTTATTTTTTCTAAACTCAAGATGGTGCTCAAAATGTCTGCCATGTCACCTGTTGTTTTTTTTTTAACATATATTTGCTTCTGGAAAGGACAAAAACCTAGTTCAAATGTCTAAATGTTTGTATTTAGATATTTTGATATTCTTAGCAAGGATTATCTAGCAGCAGTGTTGCCACAGTTACAATGAAAAGTTACATTTTTAGTTACTTTATACAGTTACTTTATTAGCAGCTGCTGACAACTTGTAACTAATAAGTAATGTAACTTATAATGTATCTAGCATTCTAATTTGGTTACTCTTAAGACTGAGTAATGAGCAAAGCAACTAATAGTTGCTTTTCTAAGTATTCAATCTTAAAAATAACCAAGTTAAATTACTAGTTACTTTATTAGTTACATTCAGCAGCTGCCAACAAGTTGTCTGCAGCTGCTAATGAAGTAACTGTATAAAGTAACTAATAAAGTAACTTCTCAAAGTTACTATGGCAATACTGTCTAGTGGTTTCAAGTATTGAGAATGTCGGAAACTAATATGGTGGCCATATTGGAATCTAAAGTGGCTGCCTTTTTCATTTATTAATTTACACAATTTTGCTTTTAGAAAGGTGAGATACCTGATTTAAATGTTATAGTACATGGTAAGGCATGGAAAACTCTGGAATTGGAGTCTCCCACAGAGAATTAAAGTGCAAAGTAATAGTATATACTGCACAGAATAATAAGAAGGCCATTTGGGACTTTGCTTTGGTAATGATTATGCATAAGGTGACATCTGTATAACACCTGACAGCCAAGTCCATGACATCAAGATCTAAAATATTGAAATCTGAATATTGTCTAAGGAGTTGACATGTAAAACAACCCAATAATCAGGGTAAACAGGTTTCTTGTGCTCTAAAACATATTAAGCCACTTACCCCTTTTTGTACTGTTTTCAGTTTTGGGACCCTCTGATATCCTATGGGTCAAATTGACACAGGAGATATTTGGGGTTTGAAAAACAATTCTGATGGAAAATTTTACTACATGACCGTTAACATGTATTGTCTTTATCTCAATTTCAACCAATAGAGATAACATATACGAGGGCTGTCAATAAAGTTACGGTCCTTTTTATTTTTTTCAAAAACTATATGGATTTCATTCATATGTTTTTACGTCAGACATGCTTGAACCCTCGTGCGCATGCGTGAGTTTTTCCACGCCTGTCGGTGACGTCATTCGCCTGTGAGCACTCCTTGTGGGAGGAGTCGTCCAGCCCCTCGTCGGAATTCCTTTGTCTGAGAAGTTGCTGAGAGACTGGCGCGTTGTTTGATCAAAATTTTTTCTAAACCTGTGAGACACATCGAAGTGGACACGGTTCGAAAAATTAAGCTGGTTTTCAGTGAAAATTTTAACGGCTGATGAGAGATTTTGAGGTGATTCTGTCGCTTTAAGGACTTCCCACGGTGCGAGACGTCGCGCAGCGCTCTCAGCCGCCGTCGTCAGCCTGTTCAAGCTGAAAACCTCCACATTTCAGGCTCTATTGATCCAGGACGTCGTGAGAGAACAGAGACATTTCAGAAGAAGTCGGTTTCAGCATTTTATCCGGATATTCCACTGTTAAAGGAGATTTTTTTTAATGAAAGACGTGCGGACGGGTCCGTGCGGACGGGTCCGTGCGGACGGGTCCGTGCGGACGGGTCCGTGCGGACGGGTCCGTGCGGACGGGTCCGTGCGGACGGGTCGCAGCCGCCGCGACGCTCCGCCACAGGAAAAACACCTCTGTTGAAAGCCTTAAGGACAAGTTGGAACATGTCCTGCTGTTAAACAATTTCTCATATACTCACTCCACTGAAAGCCATCAAAAGCCGCCTGGATTTTACAAATGGTTATCAACACGGAGGTGTTTTTCCTGTGCCGCCGCACCGCGTCGGCTGCGTCCCGACGCGCGGATCCGTCCGCACGTCCTTCATTAAAAAAATCTCCTTTAACAGTGGAATATCCGGATAAAATGCTGAAACTGACTTCTTCTGAAACGTCTCTGTTCTCTCACGACGTCCTGGATCAATAGAGCCCGAAATGTGGAGGTTTTCAGCTTGAAACAGGCTGATGACGCTGCCTGAGAGCGCTGCACGACGTCTCGCTCCGTGAAAAGTCCTTAAAGCGACAGAATCACCTCAAAATCTCTCATCAGCTGTTAAAATTTTCACTGAAAACCAGCTTAATTTTTCGAACCGTGTCCACTTCGATGTGTCTCACAGGTTTAGAAAAAATTTTGATCAAACAACGCGCCAGTCTCTCAGCAACTTTTCAGACAAAGGAATTCCGACGAGGGGCTGGACGACTCCTCCCACAAGGAGTGCTCACAGGCGAATGACGTCACCGACAGGCGTGGAAAAACTCACGCATGCGCACGAGGGTTCAAGCATGTCTGACGTAAAAACATATGAATGAAATCCATATAGTTTTTGAAAAAAATAAAAAGGACCGTTACTTTATTGACAGCCCTCGTATGTTTAATGATTGCACTCACTGTCTATTACATCACAACTAACAATGAAAATGTGATTTTTCTTTTTTTTTTTGAAGCATAGTCCTTGTAACAGGGGGTGGTGTCTAGCAGGTCATGATTCCCTGTCATCAAATCTAATGATCCTTGAGAATACATACATAGAAGATGTTCAGAGACATTGTGGCTCTAAAAATCACTCACCCTGTCTCAGCATTCCATAGACTTTCAGACAACTTCCTCTTTGACCTGCAGACACCAGCATGGATGAGGATGCCAAAGTAGACATGCAGATGCATGATGTCCATCTCTTTCCACTGGCTCTTGGGCTGCTCCAGTGGCCACCTGCAGTGCTCCTTCTATTGCATATTCTGAATGAGGGCCATCTTCAAACTCACTTTCAGAATCAAAATACTCTGAAATGATATTTAAATTATCTTCAAATTTGGCAACGTCATCCTCTTCCACATCACTGTGTGCCTGAATCTCTTCAAATATGAACTCGGAAGCCCTCTGACAGATAAAGCTTTTGATTATACTGAGGGTGGAAGATTTCGTACTGTGATGTAGAGGTATTTATCTCTTTTGTCCCACCCCCTTGATGTGCAGGTGTGAGGCACATAGTGTGAGAAAGTGTTTGTTGCAGGTGGATACATGACAGAGGGTAACAAATGCCGGAAAGAGACAGCAAACAGCTTCTATGTGCTTAGATTATTTTTTAAGTAACATTACACTGGTTAACATGATTTTTCTTGAATGGCGTTTTTCCATTGGATCTTGGGTAATTTGCGGAATCCGAATCTAGTGTTAGGTTTTGCCAATCACCGCACATTTTTGAGGTATGACAGCATATTTCTTGTATCAAACAGTGAAGCATAATCTTCAGTCTCGCACCCCTCTTCGGTGCCATAAACAATATTATGGCTCTTGTTCACATTTCGCGAACCTGATTTAAAAAATATTCTTTTGAAGCTACATTTGTGCATGATTAGGGGTGTCAAAATCTTGAGTGAATGAGCAACCCTTTGCTTAATCCATCAATACGGAACATGCAGATTGCAAAACAACAAAAAAATGTGATGGATGGAGAAAATTTGAGCTCAGATTCTGATTCAGCACCCCAAAATTACATTAAATCAGTTCTCAAAGTCCATGCAAGAAAAAAAAAATGTTGACCAATGTTTTGTGTGTGTGTGTGTGTGTGTGTGTGTGTGTGTGTGTGTGTGTGTGTGTATGGCCATGCTTCTGTGTGTCTCTGTGTATGCAGTTCCAACTGACCTGAGGACCACATGAAGGATGTAAAAGTATTTGGTGTAGTAGCATATGTGCTCAATAATTTATCCATCCATCCATTTTCTTCTGCTTTATCCGGAGTCGGGTCGCGGAAGCAGCAGCTCAAGCAAAGCTGCCCAGACCTCCCGATCCACACACACCTCCCCCAGCAACTGGCTCCTTTCAACGTGGAGGAGCAGTGGCTTGACTCCGAGCTCCTCCCGAGTGACCGAGCTCCTCACCCTAGCTCTAAGGAAGCGCCAGCCACGCTGCAGAGGAAACTCATCTCAGCCGCTTGTACTCGCAATCTTGTTCTTTCGGTCATGAGCCAAATCTGATATATATACATATTTATCAAATCAATTTTATTTATATAGCGCCAAATCACAACAAACAGTTGCCCCAAGGCGCTTTATATTGTAAGGCAAAGCCATACAATAATTACGGAAAAACCCCAACGGTAAAAACGACCCCCTGTGAGCAAGCACTTGGTGACAGTGGGAAGGAAAAACTCCCTTTTAACAGGAAGAAACCTCCAACCTCTATATACGAGGGCTGTCCGTAAAGTATAGGTCCTTTTTATTTTTTTCAAAAACTATATGGATTTCATTCATATGTTTTTACGTCAGACATGCTTGAACCCTCGTGCGCATGCGTGAGTTTTTCCACGCCTGTCGGTGACGTCATTCGCCTGTGAGCACTCCTTGTGGGAGGAGTCGTCCAGCCCCTCGTCGGAATTCCTTTGTCTGAGAAGTTGCTGAGAGACTGGCGCTTTGTTTGATCAAACGTTTTTCTAAACCTGTGAGACACATCGAAGTGGACATGGTTCGAAAAATTAAGCTGGTTTTAAGTGAAAATTTTAACAGCTGATGAGAGATTTTGAGGTGATTCTGTCGCTTTAAGGACTTTTCACGGTGCGAGACGTCGTGCAGCGCTCTCAGGCAGCGTCATCAGCCTGTTTCAAGCTTAAAACCTCCACATTTCAGGCTCTATTGATCCAGGACGTTGTGAGAGAACAGAGACGTTTCAGAAGAAGTCGGTTTCAGCATTTTATCCGGATATTCCACTGTTAAAGGAGATTTTTTTTAATGAAAGACGTGCGGACGGGTCCGCGCGTCGGGACGCAGCCGACGCGGCGCGGCGGCACAGGAAAAACACCTCCGTGTTGATAACCATTTGTTAAAATCCAGTTGGCTTTTGATGGCTTTCAGTGGAGTGAGTATATGAGAAATTGTTTATCAGCTGGAGATGTTCCAACTTGTCCTCAAGGCTTCCAACAAAGGTGTTTTTCCTGTGACGGAGCGTCGCGGCGGCTGCGAGCCGATGCTGCAATCCGCCCGCACGTCTTTCATTAAAAAAATCTCCTTTAACAGTGGAATATCCGGATAAAATGCTGAAACCGACTTCTTCTGAAACTTCTCTGTTCTCTCACGACGTCCTGGATCAACAGAGCCTGAAATGTGGAGGTTTTAAGCTTGAAACAGGCTGATGACGCTGCCTGAGAGCGCTGCGCGACGTCTCGCACCGTGAAAAGTCCTTAAAGCGACAGAATCACCTCAAAATCTCTCATCAGCTGTTAAAATTTTCACTGAAGACCAGCTTAATTTTTCGAACCGTGTCCACTTCGATGTGTCTCACAGGTTTAGAAAAAATTTTTGATCAAACAAAGCGCCAGTCTCTCAGCAACTTCTCAGACAAAGGAATTCCGACGAGGGGCTGGACGACTCCTCCCACAAGGAGTGCTCACAGGTGAATGACGTCACCGACAGGCGTGGAAAAACTCACGCATGCGCAGGAGGGTTCAAGCATGTCTGACGTAAAAACATATGAATGAAATCCATATAGTTTTTGAAAAAAATAAAAAAGACCTATACTTTATTGACAGACCTCGTGTATATATATATATTTTTTTTTCTTTACATGTTTATCAAAGAAAACAACTAATGCCCCGTCACAGGGTTACTGTTATGATTGGTTAAACTCAGTGATAATTGGCCAAATTTGGAACAAAAGCCCCAGTTATTGTACAAAATTGCATGGTCATACAGAATTCATAGGGATACATTGAATTTACATTAATTGTGGCATTTGTGACATCAAAACCACCTGTATGGAATTTTGTATTTCCTTGCGTTTTGGAAATTTTATTTTTTGTTTTTCTTAGTCTGATTTTCTAATGCTGGAGTGGGCGGTACAGCTCATCAGAAAGCCATTTCACATATGATCAGCACTTTAAGTTGAGGGATGACCTTATCAGAAAAACCACCTGCTCAGGTGACTGGTATAGCTCAATGGCCACCTGCGTGGATAATCAACTCGAATGACGGCTCTTACACGCAACATATGAAGAACAGAGCCCAGGTGCGCAGCCAAATTGAATTGTAGCTGGGAGATATCAGTGAGTGCTACAGGTACAAAGCTGCTATACATACATACATGGGAAAGGAAGGACAAGGGAAAGCCAGAGGACATGGAGAAAAGAAAACAAAGGGGACAAAAGGGCACAGCCCAGGCAATGACCATGACAGCCCTATAAATAAGAGAGGCACTACATAAAAAAGATTGTGAGCCTCTCTGGTAAGCCACCCAAGGCGAGAGTGACACTTATTAGCCGAATAGATAACATCAACCTTTTTTATTTTCTACCTGTGTCTGTAAAGGCAGAGTAGGTCTAGGAACTGCCAGACTCTAGGCAGGTTGTATTTCTTTGTTGTTTTTCTTTGTGTTTGCAAGCGTGTGTGTGTGTTTAATTTGCAAGATGTTATTAATGCAACAAATTCTTAAATTTGTACAGATGTCTTTGCATTTGTACATGCTTTTTTTTTCAATACCAGTGTTGTCTTAATTTGGAAGCCAATTTACAACCCCAATTCCAAATTGTGGTTGAAATTGGGACATTGTGTAAAATGTAAATAAAAACAGAATACAATGATTTGCAAATCATCTTCAACCTATATTCAATTGAATACACCACAAAGACAAGATATTTAATATATACGAGGTCTCTTAGATAATAAACCGACCCTTTTATTATTTTTTTTTAACTATATGGATTTGAATGACATGCGATTACACCAATCATGCTTGAACCCTCGTGCGCATGCGTGAGTTTTTTCACGCATGTCGGTGACATCATTTCCCTGTGGGCAGGCCTTGAGTGAGATGTGGTCCCGCCCTCTCGGCTGAATTCCTTTGTTTCACACGCTGCTCGAGACGACGTTTCCGTGACGACTCGGCAAATCTGTGTGCGCCGCGACAGGAAAAACACCTCCGTGTTGAAAACCATTTGTAGAATTCAGGCGGCTTTTAATGGCTTTCAACAAGTGAGTAACTGAGAAATTGTTTAACAGCTTAGGCATGTTCCAACTTGCCCGTTAAGATTTCCAATGGAGGTGTTTTTCCTGCCGCGACCCCTCGCGGTCGGGTCCAGCCCGACATGCGACTCTGCCCGCACGTTCTTTCATTACAAAATGACCGTTAACAATGGAATGTCCGAATAAACTCCTCATGCCGACTTCTTCTAAAAGTTCTCTGTTCTCTGACGACTTACTGCGTCAACAGAGCCTGAAATGTGGAAGCTTTCAACTTGAAACGGCGAGACGCTGCCGCCTCGAAGCGCAGATCGCCGTCAGGCGCCGTGGACCGTCCTTAAAGCGACACTACCAGACCAAAATCTCTCATCAGCCGTTAAAAGTTTTACCGAAAACCAGCTGAATTTATTGAATGGTGTCCACTCAGTTGTGCCTTACAGTTTTGAAAAATTTTTTATCAAACAAAGCAACAGTCTCTGAGCCATTCCTAAACAATGAAAAAAATCGACGAGCGGGTGGACGACTCCTCACTCAAAGACTGCCCACAGGCAAATGACGTAACCGACAGGCGTGAAAAAACTCTCGCATGCCCACGAGGGTTCAAGCATGTCTGATGTAATCACACGTGATTCAAATCCATATGGTTTTTGAAAAAAATAATAAGGTTGGATACTTTTCTAATAGACCTCGTATATACGTGTATATACAGGGTTGGGTGGGATTACTTTGAAATGTAATCCAAAAGTAATCAGATTACAAGTAATCCAAATGTATGTACATACATACATGTAATCCACATGTATTCTTTCAAAGTAATCCTACCCAACCTTGTGTGTGTGTGTGTGTGTATATATATGTATATATATATATATATATATATATATATATATATATATATATATATTAGTGGTGTCTATGGAACAATGGGACCTCCATAAATAATCCATTTTTTTTCACATTAAAAAAGTAAACATTTGCATGTACACGCTGTCTTTAAATCAGACACACTGTCGATTGCTGCTACAATGCATTATGGGAGTCTGGGGTTTGGGTATTTTTTTATTATTATTGTAGTACATGTTGGTTTAGCAGTGTTGTTAGTGTTATAGATTTGTTGTGGTTTTATAGTTCAAGTAGTGAAGTAAGTTTGGTGAAGAGTTATGTTGTGACCCTGAGTGAAAAGTGCCTTGCGTTTGATGCATTCTGCCACTATCTGTGTTGTTATGTGAGAAAAGTAAATGACGTATTTACAGCAGACGGCAGCTGTCCTGCCCCCCTTCTGCTGGGGGAGGGCTGAGCTCCTCAAAGTGACCTGACTGTTGCAAGACACAGAACAGACAGGGACTAACATGTATGAGTTTAGGGTTTACAAACAAGCTTTATTCACACTGCTAGCAAAAAAAAAAAAAAAAATTAGCAGACTGAAAGTTAGCAGAACTAAATTTAGGGGAAGCTAACTGGTCCGTTGATGGTTTTCAAAGGTAGCTGAAAAGCTAATCCACAAATGAAAAACTTAGCTTCGCGAATAAGCGGTTAGCGAATTAGCAGAACTGTGCCCACCACTGGTGTGTACCATAAAGTGTCTGCCAGACATCCAGGGTTTTCATGTATCCCATAATCAGTGGTGGGCACAGTTCCGATAATCCGATAACCGATAATTATCGAAGATAATGTTTTCATTATCAAATTATCTTTTTAGATAAGTTTAAAAACATTATTGGACTAATTATCTTGCGATAAATTTTTGTCCTATAATTTTTAGACCGATAACGTGATAAATAAAGCTGAACAGCTACAAATATTTATAAAACTTAAAATCAATTGAGTACCTACCTGTTAAATGTTTCGTAGTTGATATGTAGTTCTATCCTCTGCAAAACAGAGAAGAGCTGCTTTAAGAAGAAAGCGCAGGCAAAGGAGAGCTTATCCCAAAACAAACAAACAAAAAAAACTAATTTCTTTTAATCCCATACTGATACGCAGGCAATATCACCCAAGTCATCCAGAGACTTATCGTTCAACTTTTAACCAAACTAATTTCGGACAAGTTATTTAAATTAATGTCATGTTTGAAGCTTTATAAAGAGAAAATATCAGATATATGTTTTAGTTTTAAAGTAATGCACTAATTTTTAAGGTTTTAGTGTGGATATATGCTGTGCCCAGTAGTGCATTATGGGTAGGATAGGGTAATCTCAGTATGTTCACGACATGAGAAATGCATTTCAGACACTCTGATCAGGCTCTACAGACAACAGCATTAAACTCTAGTGTCTAAAACTCTCATGAATATATTCTCTGGGTTTATAGATATTGTTATTGTGTCTGCGTTTATTAAATTCCACACATCTTAAACGTAGCAGACACAGAATATCTGGAATTTTGTTTTGGCAAGGTCTCTACTGCCATCTACTGGCCAGTAGTGTTCATTCACCCTATTGACGTATCCAGTAACCCCTTTCGTGCCAGAGAGTCACTCCAGTCAAACAATATAGAGACTCAACACGATGACAGTTGTAAATTAATATTATACTACAAAAATGTAATTTTTTTATGCTTTTCGTCACGTTAATAAGAGATTGCTGCATGATACCCTGAAAACTTGCTAAAACAATTATAACAAATGATCCGTGTCTGTTACTTTTAATCTGTGTGGAATTTAATAAATGCAAACTGAATTTCAGACATACTATATAAATTAGTCTGGAACAAAGATGACAAACAGTGTTGTAAAAAACAATAAAGACGTTAAAGAGCTAACTTCACTTTCCTCCAGAACGACATGATTAGGAAGCGAGCGTAGCTCACAGCAGCTCCCATTGAAAATAACGACGAGACAGCCTGTGATTCTCGCATGTTTACATAAAATAAATGCAATAACAACGTGTAAAAACCCAGAGAATATATTCACGAGAGTTTTAGGCACAATATAAATATAATTTTATCTTGTGATGTTAATGGTGTTGTCTGTGTGCAGCGGTTCAAGTGCAGCGTGATCAGAGCGTCTCAATGCAGTTCTCAATGTTACTGAGATCTCGCAGCGTGGCGACTTCTTCGAAGTTTTGCGGGATTTGAAACGTCAATAGGGCGAATATTGAGTGCACGTTTTACAATATAATAAAACGTGCGCACTACATCATAAAATGTGCGCACAATGTAATAAAATGAGTGCACATTCTCTCCACATGCAAAACATTTTGCGATGACACTTCCAGGGCTCCGTAAAAATGCGTGTTTTTACAAATAAAAAAAGGAATCTTATACAAAAGCACATTTATCTGTAAACACCAACACACGACACACGTCACATTAACGTGTTGGTTTACATAATGAATGACTCAACCAATCAGTGTTTTGCAGAAGAGGCACATTTTACCCAGAATCCTTTGCGATCTAGCTGTGTTTTTTACAAAACTTCAGAATTAGTGGATTATTCAACATTAAAAGATATATGTTATATTTTTACTTTGTACAAATGACAGAATTGACATTAATGGAGTTATTCTATCAATATTCATTTTATTTATACACCAAACCATAAGTCAGCATGGCTTTATTTTCCAAGACCTCCGCCTGACCGGAGCATTGTGATTGGGTAGAGAGCTGGGCTTTGTGGCTGCGCTCAGCTTCTGTCTGTGCTGGAAGCCATGTAGTAAACAAGAGCTTCCAGCAAGGGGCAAGATGTTCAAAGACAGAAGTGCAGGCTCATTGTTTCGGTTTGTTGTCACTTTTTGATACTACCAGAAGTGATCTTGGTGTTAAAACTCAAATTCAGTTTGTTAGTTGTTGCAAATGTACCAGAGACAATACTGGAATTTATCGGTTAGCTGTAACTTCCAATACATTTTTGGGTGGTTTATCGTTTTATCTTTATCAAAGATAACTTTTCAGTTATCTGATTATCTGTTATTGAAGTTAATTTTTTGGTTATCTGTGCCCACCACTGCCCATAATCCCTTGTGCGCCAGAGAGTCACTGCAGTCAAAACAACATAGAGAATCCACATGATGGCAATTATAAATGAATATTATACTACAAAAATGTTTTTTTTATGCATTTTGTTACGTTTTGTTACGTTACGTTAGAGACTGCATGCATGATACCCTGAAAACTTGCTAAAACAATTATAACAAATAATCTGTGTCTGCTACTTAATCTGCGTGGAATTTAATAAACGCAAACCGGATTTCAGACATATCATATATATTAGTCTGGAACAAAGAGGACAAACAGTGTTGTAAAGAGCAATAATCAAGACGTTAAAGAGCAAACTTCACTTTCCCCCAGAACGACATGATGAGGAAGCGAGCGTAGCTCACAGCATCTCCCATTGAAAATAACGGAGAGACAGCCTGTGATTCTCGCATGTTTACATAAAACAAACGCAATAACAACATCTATAAACCCAGAGAAGATATTCATGAGAGTTTTAGACACAATATAAAAATAGTTTGATGTTGCAATGTTAGTGGTGTTGTCCGTGTGCAGCGGTTAATGTGCAGCACGATCAGAGCATATCAATGCAGTTGTCAATGTTACTGAGATCTCGCAGTGCGGGGACCTCTCAGAAGTTTTGCGGGATTTGAAACCTGAAAATGGCGGATGTGAGCTCACCAACACACACGTTTTGTGGCAGACATATTTGGTAAAAAGGACCATGTTTCAGCATTATGGACAGCTGATGGCAAAAAAAGGATGACAGTCTCAAGCACAAAAAGACACAAGTGCATCAGTTCCTGGGGATGAACATACAACACAAAATCCTCATTTATATACTGCTGTCTATGTCACATTGCCACCCACTGTCACTTAGTAAATCTGCAAAAAATGCATCCACCCCAATGTGCAAAATATTGGAATGGACAAGCAATTTAGTACTCATAAGGTACTTTAGTAAATCAGGCCCTAAATGTTCCTCATCTTTCAACAAGCATTTACTGCTGGAGCTATTCTGCACGGCTCTGTGGAAAATGTAGCCAAGGGCAATGTGTGCAGGAGCTACACAGTCGAGGAAGTGAATGGCTGCTTTCTCCACTTTGAATTATGTTCATGTCCTTGTTGTTTGCAGGATTCAGTGGTTTTATTCAATGTCTCATTCCATTTGCTGCACATTCTGCATTCCAATCCCACAGAAATATTACTCCGAAAGCTTTCTCCTCTGTGTCCTCTTCAGACAGATCCTGTGAGCTCAGTCAGCAGACAGCAGAAAGGACTTCTATGGCTGAGTTACGAGGTGAAAAGATGAAAGCTTTGTTCCAATTATTTGTGGTTATTCCTCACATGCTAAATCCTTCCAGCTTATTGTCTTCAACAAACTGTAATGGTCGTCAGTGTCACTTTGCATTCTATGAAGCTTCTTGGGCATCATGGCTGCATTCAAAGTACGCCTTTGTGAGATTTTGATTGATGCAGAACATGTTTTGTTGAGTCTGACAGCAAGTGTTAAGCCTCCGTCACACATAGTAAGAATATGCAGGATCCATGCCATAATACCATATTGCCATAATCTGACTCAGTTGGGAGGAAAAGACACGTGGTCAGCAGTGTCAGAATGCATCCAGATTACCTCGTCCACACCTGCACAATGGCATCCAAAGCGCATGTAGACAACAGGTAGATCACACAGACTGCTGTCAGATGGCCATAAAAGGCCCTGAAGACTGCCCGATGTCCAAACATCTGGATGGCAAACACAGGACCGGACAGCGCTACTGACCTCGTGTGTGTATGCGTAGAGCAAAGGTGCTGAACTAATGTTGTGATCACTGGGTGTGTGTGTGTGTTCCCAATGGTTGAAAGAGCAGCTATGTGAGCGCGGCACACGTGCGGTTTGTTGCCAGCTGCTGGACACTGCTGGCAGTGCTCCATGCTGTCCAGGGAACGCTTTTCCAGGGAACTTTAATTTATTTTTTTAATGTTTTGGCTCACTTCAGCAGCACAGTGTAACTCTGGACACCGCAATGGTTGGATTATCACATGGGATTTATTTTTGCGTGGTTGATTCCAGCACACAGCAGCCAGGTGAGAGGATGTTAACCACAGGCTACGGTCTCAGTCCCACATCCACCCTGAGCTGTGAAACACTCATGGGCTGTTGTTGGAGGTGAGATTCATGTTTATTCATGCTGTCACGGCCTGGCACAACAGTTCCATGTCATGTCTCCTACAGAGTTAGAAGGTGATCATATATTACAGCCGTGAGATCCGTTCAGCTCCAAGCCTGACGCGTGCAATGACGCGTTATTGCGCACCATGGAGAGGGGCAGCTGCCCGTGTTATATACAGATATGATTGAGACAATAGTTCACATTATTTACATCACCCATGGGAAGGAATTGACAAATATCTATTCTGAAAGGTCTGTTGTGGATACGTCAGCCTGTTCAGATTTGCGGCAGTGTGCGCACATTAGCACACAGTGCTGCTTTCGGTTTCATAGCCGCTGTTCACTGTACATGATAATTCATCATTATTATCACGATGAAGCATGCCACATACATAGAAACAGTTCCTTTGCGCTCCGGGGGGACATTATTATGTGTGACACGTGCAGGCTATACCAGCAGGCTTTGCCATACCAGATCCATCTCAAGGTTTCTTCATATGCACTCAAATCATTTCGGATCCTGTTTTTCCGCCATCAGAATATGTAAATTGTGGTCAAATGGTGCTCAGATTACACATGGACCGCCATCGGATAGGTGTCCCATCTCGACGTCGCCTGGAGGGTTTTGAACATGTGTATCCCACTTGGGGCCACCGGCTGATTTTGACCAACTGTGTGGACTCTCGCAGATGGCTGTCAGAACATTTTGGAACTGAAACCCAACACTTTTCGGATGTGTGCCGATTTGTCATTGATGCCACTCTGCATGATTCTGGCGATGTGTGATGGGGGTATTAGATCACTAGGTTTTACCACAGCCTTTGTAGAGGTGCTCTTATTCTGGTTGCCCTTGACGGGACACAATTGATATGTATTGCACAGCAAGTGTAATAAAGACCTCCTCTCCTTCTTTTGCTGTTAAGTTGGACTGTAGCTGATGCATCATATGATGCTGACTTTGAATGCAAGCACAGCTCCTCGTAAAGCAGTAGGTAGATATCAGTGAAACCATCCACAGTTGTAGCACACCATATAAAAAGGTGCATGAATGACACAATTCTGCTTGGCCGACTTCAATCATTGGACATTTTAAAACACATCATAATTACATGCAGAAACAGACCTGTTAGGCTCTTCAGTATAGAGGTTGACCAGTATTTTAATTCAGGAATTTCATCACATACAATTTTCTAACAGCAACGTTTACCAGAGGTGGAAAACCCCGGCTTCAGTGAATAAAACACCTTCCATGTATTTGTTCCATCCACTAAACCAAGTAATTCCAATGAATTCATGTCTCCAGTGCTGTATAATAAAAATGTTATTGTGCTGTTTTGCACCTGTCTTAACGTAACCCTGAGAATGTACTTGTTGTTCAATTTTGTTTTAGCACTCTGGGGTCAGTCTGAACTGGGAGCGAAGAGCTGGATGTACTTGTTATTATTACACTGATAGCACGACTTTGTTTTTGTAGCCACTAACGACTGGGAGTGAAGCATGCTGGGATCATTCTGAACTGGGAGTGAAGAACTGCTTTTATTATGTCTTTGTAATAGAGAAAATAACTTTCAGATGCCTGTTGATTAAAGAAATTATGTGCGCCAGGGAGGTTGAGTTGGCCACTCACCCTCCCTTTGCGGACACACTAGAAAAGAGGGAGTAGAACCATGCTTCAACAGAGTCTGCTGCGGGTTAACGTACGAACACCCAGCCGGTTGACAGGCGCACTCTGCTGAAGGTGTTGGCTCTCCACCTTAAAGGCGTCACGGTAAGAGAGAAAAATGCGCTGCAACCACTTGTTTGATGTAACTGCTTTTGTGGGGAATAAATATACGCCTTTTTATTCTAGCAAAATGCAGTCTGTGTGATCATTTCTGTGTGCCGATCTGACCGAACCTTGTGTTTCAAAACAAGTGCACAACTCCTCCAATCACAGTCACATAAGCTTATAACTTCTTCTGGGTTGTCTGGTTGTCTTGGTGGCTTTCCTCACTCTTGTCTTTCTTGCACCGTCACCGTCGGTTTTTGAGAACTATCTACTCCATGCATACTATCATATACTCAACAAAAATATAAACGCAACACTTTTGGTTTTGCTCCCATTTTGTATGAGATGAACTCAAAGACCTAAAACTTTTTCCACATACACAATATCACCATTTCCCTCAAATATTGTTCACAAACCAGTCTAAATCTGTGATAGTGAGCATTTCTCCTTTGCTGAGATAATCCATCCCACCTCACAGGTGTGCCATATCAAGATGCTGATTAGACACCATGATTAGTGCACAGGTGTGGCTTAGACTGCCCACAATAAAAGGCCACTCTGAAAGGTGCAGTTTTATCACACAGCACAATGCCACAGATGTCGCAAGATTTGAGGGAGCGTGCAATTGGCATGCTGACAGCAGGAATGTCAACCAGAGCTGCTGCTCGTGTATTGAATGTTCATTTCTCTATCATAAGCCGTCTCCAAAGGCTTTTCAGAGAATTTGGCAGTACATCCAACCAGCCTCAAAACCGCAGACCACGTGTAACCACACCAGCCCAGGACCTCCACATCCAGCATGTTCACCTCCAAGATCGTCTGAGACCAGCCACTCGGACAGCTGCTGAAACAATCGGTTTGCATAACCAAAGAATTTCTGTACAAACTGTCAGAAACCGTCTCAGGGAAGCTCATCTGCATGCTCATCGTCCTCATCGGGGTCTTGACCTGACTCCAGTTCGTCGTCGCAACTTCGCACAGCCATTGAAGAGGAGTGGACCAACATTCCACAGGCCACAATTGACAACTTGATCAACTCTATGCGAAGGAGATGTGTTGCACTGCATGAGGCAGATGGTGATCACACCAGATACTGACTGGTATCCCCCCCCCCAATAAAACAAAACTGCACCTTTCAGAGTGGCCTTTTATTGTGGACAGTCTAAGGCACACCTGTGCACTAATCATGGTGTCTAATCAGCATCTTGGTATGGCACACCTGTGAGGTGGGATGGATTATCTCAGCAAAGGAGAAGTGCTCACTATCACAGATTTAGACTGGTTTGTGAACAATATTTGAGGGAAATGGTGATATTGTGTATGTGGAAAAAGTTTTAGATCTTTGAGTTCATCTCATACAAAATGGGAGCAAAACCAAAAGTGTTGCGTTTATATTTTTGTTGAGTATAGATTGCCATACTGTTTGTATATACTGTTCTACATAACTGATGTAAATAAGTCCAATACATATTCAGTGGCAGCTTTACCATCAGAGAACCTCATCCACAGCAACCACAAATGACACCAAACTGTCACTGATGTTAAAAGGGGCAATATACAATATTAAGGACAGCGTATGTCAACGTTTGATCAGGGTCATTTGGGTAGTTTCTGTTGCCATTATGATTTAAAAATAGTAAACAGTTGTTTGACAAAAAAATGGCTTCACCCAACCACTAACCATGAACGAATAAACACAAACTTTTTTGTTATCATTCATATTCTATGAAAAATGGCCAATAAAATAAAAAAACTCTGCTCAAGTAAAGTTGTATGTAAAAGTTTAGGCATCTCTGATAATTTTCATGATTTTTCTTTATAAATCATTGGTTGTCTGGATCAGAAATTTCAGTTAAATATACCATATAGCAGATGAACACACTGATATGTGAGAAGTAAAATAAAGTTTCTAGCATTTACAGAAAGTGTGCAATAATTATTTAAACAAAATTATGCAGGTGCATAAATTTGGGCACCCTTGTCATTTTATTGATTTGAATACATCTCACATGAATTATTCAAACATAAAATTGGTTTGGTAAGCTCACTGACCCTTACACAGGTGAATCCGATCACAAGAAAGGGTATACGAGGTCTGTTAGAAAAGTATCGGACCTTTTTTATTTTTTGCAAAAACCATATGGATTTGAATCAAGTGTGATTGCATCAGCCAAGCTTGAACCTTCATGCGCATGCGTGAGTTTTTTCACGCCTGTCGGTTGCGTCATTTGCCTGTGAGCAGTGGTCCACCTCTCTCGTCGGATTTTTATTGCGAATAAATGTCTGAACGATTTGGAGCTTTGCTGCATCAATTTTTTCCAGAAACTGAGAGACCTCCAGGTGGACACCATTCGGAAAATTCAGATGGATTTCAGGGACCATTTTATGGGGATTACACAGATTAAGGAGTGCTCCAGCTGGTTTAAAGACCGCCCACAGCGTCTGAGAGCGCGGCGCACTCCAAGCGCCGATTGACAGGCTGACACCCCGCTGAAACAACCAGATCATTTCCAACGTGAAGGCTTTGTTGATCCGGGGCGTCGTCTGACTTCCACAAAAAAGGCATAAGGCGTGGACATCAGCACTTTTTCGGCACTTTCCACTGTTACAGGAGTTTTTTCATGGAAAAAGAAGCGGACGGATGCGCCACCGTGCCGCCGGTACAAAACCACCTCCGTGTTGGTCTCACAGGACGGCTTTCAGATGGATTTCAGATCGGCTGTTGGTGGCTTTTTAGTCGTGTGACTATCCGAGAAATTGTGCATGAGGTGGACATGCCCCAACATGTTCAGCTCATGCCCCTGTGAGGTTTCATCACAGCGTTGCTGTGCACCATGCGGCTCCGCCGCGACGCGCGGAATTCCTCCGCATGTCTGTCCCAATGTGCCGAAAAAGTGCTGATGTCCACGTCTTCCGCAATTCCTGTGCTTGTCAGAGGACCTCCCAGATAAAACACAGCGTCCAGTTTAGAAATGAATGGCACATTCCACTGTTACAAGAGTTTTTGTCATGGAAAGAGGAGTGGAGGTGGTGGAGGGATGGTGAGAACAGTCATAGCCAACCCACAGACCTGCTGCAAAGACCTACAACATGATCTTGATACAGCACACTTTGCACAAGGGGATGCTGTGTGGGAGAGTAATACCCAGGAAGACTTTTCTGCGTACATGCCACAAACAGTTGGTTGAGGTATGCTGAAGCACATTTGGACAAGCCAGCTTCAATATGGAATAAGGTGATGTGGACTGATGAAACTAAAATAGTTATTTGGACATAACAAGGGACAGTATGCATGGCTGAAAAAGAACACAGCATTTCAAGAAAAACACTTGCTACCTACAGTAAAATTTGGAGGTGGTTTCATCATGCTGTGGGGCTGGATCTTTCAACAAGACAACAACCCTAAACGCTGCTCAGAATCTACTAAAGCATCCATGCAGAAGAACAAGTACAACATACTGGAATGGCCATCTCAGTCCCAAGACCTGAATATTATTGAAAATCTGTGATGTGATTTTAAGCGGGCTGTCCATGCTTGGAAACCAACAAACCTGAGATGTTTTGTAAAAAAGAATGGTCCAAAATACCTTCAACTAGAATCCAGACTCTCATTGGAAGCTATAGGAAGTGTTTTGGGGCTGTTATTTCTGTTGGGGTGCCCAAATTTATGCACCTGCCTAAATTTGTTTAAAGAATTAGTGCACACTTTCTGTAAATACTAGAAACTTTTTTCACTTCTCAAATATCAGTGTGTTTGTCTGCTATATGATATATTTAACTGAAATTTCTGATCCAGACAACCAATATTTATAAAGAAAATCATGAAAATGATCAGGGGTGCCCAAACTTTTCCATACAGCTGTATGTAAACTTTTGAGCACAGCTGTATGTGTTTCAACCAGATGTCTGCAGTCCACTACCCCACTGCATCATTTTGCTTTGAGATTCATCACTGGTTGTAGCCGCCTCACCCACCACTGTGAGCTGTATGCCAATGCCGGCATGCCTTCTTTGAATGTAAGGCAATACATGTTGGATGACTCTGGTTAACAAGACTCTTTCTAGGCTGGTTCCAATTTATTTCTCCAGTTTACTTTAGAGATCTGAAAGCCATTATGCCTTGCACTTGAATGACATGCTGTTCTTTCGTGTACCTCATGTTCACACTGAAATGGGAAAGAAAGCTTTTAGTTTTTCTGCTCCCTCTGATTGGAATGTCCTCCAATCTGAGTTGAAACTGTCTTTGTTGATTTCTTTGAACTCCTTCTGCTCTATTTTGAGAGACCACAAATGGAATTCTTTTGCACAGTGCCCATGTTTCTAAATTTTAATTTTGTTTTATTTTATTTATTGTTGCACTGACCAAGCTGATTGTTTAATCTGTATATTGCTTGTATTTCATTTGTTCTTAATGTTCTATTGATGATGTTAATCTGTCTAATATGATGTGTGTTGCTACTTTTCTTGGCCAGGTCACCCTTGTAAAAGTGGTTTCGATCTCAATTGGCTTTATCTGGTTAAATAAAGGTTTTTATATATATTATTAACTTCACTAATTTACCATCATATTAGCCATGATGCACAGTTGAAAAGAAATTTTCTATCAACATGTGCAGCATGGTGATTTTTTGCATAAAATTTCAAACTACACAAAAAGCAATGTATTGTTTTTAAATAGGTCTATGAAATTAACACATTTCTTATTGTTATGTTCTAACTGAATGATACATTTTTAACTAGACTAGCAGATGCTAATGTATAAAATGTGCTTGATGCAGAATTTCAGATCCATTTGTTCAGGTTTATCCGATGAGTCTTCTTCTGTGCTGCTTCACAGTGACTTGAGAGTGACGCCACATTCTGCTGCTCTAGACAGTGGCATTGCACTATTTCCCAAAAGACATGGTTTCTCTATCAACACACAGAAAATCCTCTGGAAGATTTGGATTCATGTACTCATTATGCACTTTCACAACCAGTTAGAAGTTGTAGGACAAAAGGCCAAAATGCAGTGAAAACTGGCCATTTCCTTTGAAAACATAGTAGTGTAGATAGCCTCTCAGCCATTAACATTGGCTTTGTTGCAGGGTAGGTCAGCAGTTCTTTCCAAAAAAGAAAAAAAAAAAAAAAGAAATCAGATTATTATGGTGCACGGTGGCATGTCACAAAAAAAGGAAACAGCAGATGCAGTCCATTCTGGTGCATGGTGCATGACACAAAGAAACCTCAGGGCACCCGTCTTTCAAAGGGTAAAAAAAAAAAAAAAAAGGGTTATCAATTAACAAGCACAATACCAGTAATTTAAAGTAATCAAAAACAGCTACAGTAGATAAATGGGTAAACTCAGAAGTCAAAATATGGGGCACGTTTAAAAAAAATATACAGTGTATCAAGGTCGGAGAAAGTACTTACCAAAAAAAAAAAAAAAAAATTGGAAATGAAAGATAGAGGGGTGAACCACAACAATCGGGAATGAACTGAGTGCACTTTTAAAACTATTATAATTCTAGATAGCTGAAAGAGGCACATGAAGGGGGATGGGAAGACACGACCAGAAAGACTCCACACAGGGTGGCACAGCAAATATAAACATAGTAAAGGATCCAGGATCACAAAGAAACTCAGATATCTCATCATCACTAAAGAGGTGGTGTGTGTGTGTGTGTGTGTGGGGGGGGGGGGGGGGGGGGTAAACAATACAGGCCAACAAAAAAAAAAGAAGGAACAGAAAGAAAAATCAAAGATGGGAGAGAAAAAGGGAAAGTGATGAGGATGCATCAAACTGAAAGTAAGAGACACCTGTTCACTGTTCTTCACGTTAGGAGGAGGTGAGCTGCAGAGAAACCACCAGGACAATTCTCAGGAAAACAAAAGCAAAAACAAACACCAATGCACAAAAGTTTTAGCCAAGTCCACAGATAAGACAAAAGCGGTGAGTGAAACTGAAAATTAAATAAATAAATAAGACCCACAGCAGCAAGTACACAAGTGATCTATGACAAGTGCTGGTGTTTTTAAGTGTTTCAAGCTTTATGTCTATGCTTCCCGTGCAAATCACATAGAAAGTCTAATTTTTCTGCACTACCCTCCAAAGATTTCCATCCCTAAACTTTCCAACACTGTAATTTCTCATGTCTGAGCAGTACTCGTAATATGTCTCAACACCCTCCAGAGAAATACGTTCCGGATGCCTGTGTGTTGAGCAGTAATATTTCAGAAGAAAATATGCTTTTGGCTTTTGTGTATGGCTATACTGCAGGTTTTTGAGAGCTTTTTTTTCCAAATATTTTTAGTTGTTGCAGAATATTTCACTTTGACAGTTTGTCACCTTGTTTTGTTTGTCATCACATTTTAATTTCATAAACATTACCTCAGTGTCTGTTCTCCTTAGAGCACTCTGAATGTAATCTGCCACAGCCCACAAAGACACTCCTTACTTTCTGACTCAATGAGCCTGCTGCAGCCATGCCAAGCGCCACAGAACGCTTCACCATTTTTCATGCCTTTCCCCATCCCATTCTCCTCCAGCAGACTCTGAGCTGATCACTTCGAGCCTGCTTTCCGCCTGCCAAAACCATCATCTACATCACGGCGCATTCTGGTGGAAACATGGTCACTGCTTCTCTATGGAGAGAGGGAGGAAAAAAAGAAACAGCCTGACATAATAGAAACAATATGTTTCTCCTCAGTCTCCACTCACACTGTTAGCCGACTGGCCCAAGGATGTGTGAATGGCATGGCAAGTAGACAAAGAGAGGAACAGAGAGCTTGATGTGAAAGACATAGCTATCATGGAAACAGCTGCTCCTCTGGATCGCCTCATAACTCAAATACAGCCAAGCTGAGTATGAATTATGAAATGGTTTGACTGAAAAACACAAGTTGAACTGAGCCATCACAAGAAAATATATATCAAATTAACTTCACACCATCACATACCACCTCCAGTGGACAAAACCCCAACTTGGGTTAATATACCTGTGAATCTCCACCTTTTGGTTTTTAGAACTGAAGAAGCCTTTTGGATGAGAGGTGAAACATATTCAGGAGCTACTCTTTTGGGTGACAAGGAAAAGAATGCAGCGGTTTTAATAGATTACTGAGAAACTGAGAAGTAGCAGAGACTGAAGGAACAACAGCAGCAGCTGTGGATGGTGAAGTCTAAAGTAGCCCCAGCTATAATAAGATCATGAGGCGCTGTTTCTGCCTGACTGGAAAAGTGGCTCCAGCATTTTCCAGGCTCAACAGAAGCATCAGAGGTCTCTGTCCAGAAGCATCCTAGGAACAACTAAGACAAAAACACAAATAAAAAGTAATTAAGAGGTGTCTAACTTAGGGCCCTGCGCATGAATTGAGTACACAAATTACGGGCGTTCGTTGTCGTCCGCAACAAAAATGGCCAAAAATTACAAATGTCCCAGTATGAATTACGGATATATTAATAATCTATAGCGAATATATGATGAACAATCACGGTTATATAATGCATGTAGTGAGGAAACTGATCCGACACATTGAGATTATCACGGCAGTATTACGGGTGTATTATGAATGCATTGCGCACGTGTTGCACATGCATGGCATCTGCATTGCGGTCATAAAAGAAGCGCACTCGCTCCTTTCGGCATCACTATTCACACCAACAATACAGCCTCTGGAGCATTTGCTGGACTTGGACAAGTTGATCACAGAGTTAATGTTCATTTTGTCATGCGAGGATTAACTGTTCATCAGTTTGGGGAGCGGGAGGGGGGAAGCCCCTCGGGGTGTGAGGCGGTGTTTTTTTTTTTTTTTCTTTTTGAGAGTGTCACAGAAAACAGACCTCAGCGTGAGTTGTGGCTAAACAACAACTTTTCCTTTTGTTAGTGTTAAAAAAAAGTCCTGGATTGCAGCAGCTATGTCTTTGTGAATCTACACAGCCGGACCGGCACTGACTGGCAGGTATGTTGCTTTCTGCCACATATAGTACTTTGGGTTTACATGACGTGTTTGTTATGCATTCACAGCTTGTCCGCAAAGCAGATGTAATAAAAACGCTTTATTCATGGCCAATCTGTATGCATTCGCTACAACTTATTTTAGTTTGTGATGTGGACATGATGGGCACAATATATATCTGTTTTACACACTGTCCCGGTCCGCTGCCAAGCCGCAAATCCCCGTCAGTTGCAGATATCAGCGGTTAATTGCAGATATACAGCGCATAGAGTGAGTATGTATTGTGTATGAATTGAGTATATATGTAGTATGTAAGGCGGATGTCATCCGCATTCAGATTTTTGAACAGCTCAAACATCCTGGCTGCGGACATGCGTGCCTCTGCGGATGATCACGGACGTGTTCGGATGACGGCCGACTCATACAGGCATGTTACATGGATATTGCGAATCTTTGGCGAATATGGGCCAATTTTGTGCGCAATCCATACACAAATCCTCCTAAAGGCCAGTGGGACAGGGCCCTTATGTGTGTAGCTGCCAACAGGAAAATGGCCAAAGCTCTACAATCCATACATTTTGCATGGTCCTTATATGACTTTATTTTTCATTGAAACCTTCACTGTCCCCATGGATGGTTCACTGTAAGTGATGTTCACAGACACTGACTCAAAAGACTTTAACCGTTTGAAAAAAAAAAAGTTAATGGCTAGCCAGTCAAGTTTCATGCCGTGTGTTCATGCTGCATTCATGGCAATCCAGAAATCATTGTGCATGTTCTTGGGAACTGCAGTGTGATAGATACAGTTGTGCTCAAAAGTTTACTTAGTTTGGCTCAATTTTTACGGAGCCCTGGAAGTGTCATCGCAAAATGTTTTGCATGTGGAGAGAATGTGCGCATGTTTTATTATATTGTGCACAAATTGTATTATATTGTGCGCTCATTTTATTATGTTGTGCGCACGTTTTAAGCATCGTTTGAGTAAAATAAGGGCATGATCTACGTACTTAAACGTGGCCACAAATTGTAAAACATGCACTCAATTACTCAATATTGTCTTGACACATAAATGTTGGCTATTAACCAACAAACCAGGAGACAGTGTAATATATTTCCCCATTAGAAATGGATGTGGTTAGGGTACATCATGGTTTAGGCACACAAGGACATATAGAGAAATCTAGCTACCCAGAATGACATCATCTGGAGTTTAAACACATAAAACAGGATGCTGAATGAAAGGAAAACATGCGTACGTTTTATTAATTCAAGGGCTCAATTAAAGGAAAATGTGCGCTTGTTTTATTAATTCGATGGCTCAATTAAAGGAAAATGTACACACATTTTTGTTCATGGTAATGAGTCATTCACGTCATCAAGGGAGCCATCAGAAAGGCATCCATCCCATCATTAGAGGGACAGCTGTCCTGCCATTAGGTGTGTTAACTACAGCACAATAGTTGCTAATTAGAGCTATTGTTTAGTCACTAGCCTATAGCAGTCTGCCTCTCAGTAGGAGGGGTCTGGTTAGGTTTAAAACTCTAGCTTTTGTTGGCTTCTGTTTTATTCTTCTCTACAAGAGTCAGACAGAAGTCAGACTTCCAGAGCAAGAATTTTAGCTGAGGAAGCTTCTGCGATTTGAAGAGAAACGTCCTCGCGTCAAGCAACCCAGTCCAGTCGAAGATTCAAGCTTCTCTACTATGGATACCACCTGGACAACTGAGAGCCTACACAGAAACAATACACACATTTTATTAATTGTCATGGGCAGAAAAAAAATAGCACTTTAAGTTACCTCTCCCAGGTTCCGTAATTTTATTTATTTATTTATTTATTTATTTATTTATTTGGCATTTTCTTTGAGATTATGAACGATAACACATAAACCTTTTTCTCACTCATGGTTAGTGATTGGATGAAGCCATTTATTGTCAAACAATTCTGTTTAGTCTTTTTAACTTATAATGACAACAAAAACTAACCAAATGACTCTGATCAAAAATTTTACATACCCCTGTTCTTGATACCATGTATTTCCCCATTTAATATCAGTGAAAGCTTGGGGTGTTTTGTGGTAGTTTGTGGACAAGGCTCTCTGATGATAAAGCTGCCACTGAATATGTCTTGAACTTTACATCAATTCCGAACAAATACAAACAGTATGGAACTCTATGGAAAATCTGTTTGGAGTAGACAGTTCTCAGAAACTGAGCGACTGTGCAAGAAGGAGAAGAGTGAGGAAAGCCACCAAGACACCCAGACAACCCAGGAGACGTTATGGGCTTATGTGGCTGTGACTGGAGAAATTGTTCACAGTGCAAGCTTTGCAGTTTGCATCACTACCCTTAGCTTCATAGTGGAGTAGAGCAGAGAAGGATATTTTTTTACACCAAAACAGATCAAATATAGGCTTGCATCTCAGATGTACCTTCTGGCAATTTGTAGCTAAAACTTTCAGGTCTTATTTTTAAGAAAAATCCTCCTCTATACCACTTCATCATGAAACTGTATAACTGGTGATACAGAATGCAAAGCTAAGCAGTCCATCATGGAATCACTTCTTGAGATATTATTACTTGTGACATTCTGTGAAACCCTGAAGTGAAATTTGCACAGACCCACACAGACTGCTTATGCTGTGTTCATGACATATCATAATGCTGGAAATTCGGCTTTGAGGAAGAAAAATGATTTGAACAAGTGGTCATGTTGGATTTATTTATTTATTTATTTTTGTTGCTCTGAATCATGGAGTAAAATCAGTGCTACTCAAACATAGTTTCCATTTTGTTCATCTGCAACAAACAGATGCAACAATCTATATATGTGTTCCTTTTAAAAGTAACAACAAAGCTCATATAATATGTATATGCCGCGGACATGACAAGCGAAGCTCTTCAGCATCTCACCATGTCATTTAGATCTTTCAGACTTTTGCTTTGGTGGAACATGAGCATGGCTAAAACCTTTCAGCTTTCAGACCCCCCCCCCCCCCCGCCTTTTATTTATTTATGTATTTATTTTTTGCCTTTCAGCTTCTGGGGGAGCTCTGCCCCCCCAGACCCCCCACCTTTTTAAGCATTTTTTCTTTTTTTTGCCTACAATATGGACAAATTATCTTATTGAAATATTGTCATATCAATATGATATAAGATACGTGGTCTGTCCATAAATTAACGGTCCTTTTTATTTTTTTTAAAAACTATATGGATTTCATTCATATGTTTTTACGTCAGACATGCTTGAACCCTCGTGCGCATGCATGAGTTTTTCCATGCCTGTCGGTGACGTCATTCGCCTGTGAGCACTCCTTGTGGGAGGAGTCGTCCAGCCCCTCGTCGGATTTTCATTCTCTGGAAATGGTGGAATGAAAAGGACTTTTTTTCCATCAGAATTTTTTCAGAAGCTGTTAGAGACTGGCACCTGGAAACCATTCGAAAAATGTATCTGGCTTTCAGTGAAAATTTTACGGGCTTCACAGAGAATAAGGACTTTAACTACAGCTTTAAGGACCCCTTTAAGGACGGTCGGTGCGCCGCGCTGCGACGATGCGGCACAAACCTCATTTCTAAGCTGATGGCTCTGTGGATACGAGACCGTCGTGTGCTTTTTCTCTGGTTATCACAAGACCTGGACATCAGCCATTTTCCGACAGATTTCACTTTTAACAAGAGATTTTGTCATGGAAAGCCGCGCAGAGGCTTCGCACGTCAGGACCGATTCGCTGATGAAGCGAGACAAAGGAACACCTCCGTTTCGGAGTGTTAGAGGACAAGTTGGGACATGTCCAGCTCTCCACAAGTTCTTTTATACTCACTCGACTGGTAAGCACTGAAAGCCGAGATAGACATGTCCCAACTTGTGCAAATATGGAAATTTAAGATTCATACTGCATGTCACTTTTAATCATTCCACTTTAAAACTAATTCGTTATTTTATTTATTTATTTATTTATTGTTCAATAAAAAAAGTTGTAGTTTTGTATAGGCAGTTGTAAGGTAATACTGGAAAGTATGCTGATATGTATGCTGCCCAGACATGATCACATGGGGGGTCTGGGGGGTCAGGTCTGAGCGCACACAGCACAGCGAGGTGCCTGTCAGCTGCTGACCAGACACTTACTGACAGTTCACATAACACTGAAGAGGGTGACACGTTGGTGTGCACTGGATGGACAGGGAGTTTGGCCACTCACAGCCGCAGCTGTTAAGATCTCCAGCTGGATGTCCCAGCTGGAGAACACATACCATGTTTGGATGGACATGAACTGTCCACTGTGACACACCTGTGTCTGCTTGCTGTCCTCATGTGGACATACATAAAAACATATATCACTGTTGCGACCGGCTGCAGTGAGAGAGCACACGACACACACAATGACAGGCTGCCCTAGGTGATACGGACTGTCAGATCATAACACGTAGCGGGCAATCTGAATGTCACATCACCAACGTGAGCTCTGGTCCACATGACACGGTGTTTGTCCTGCGTCATGCCTTCCACAACACGTGTCGGGCCCCCTGGACACACCGGTCCAGTAGATATGATAAGCGGAAACAGCTTCATTCATGTCATTTCATGTGTACGTCTGTGACCATGGGTCTTCTACAGAGGAACAGACGGTTCATACTTGTATTGTCCGCTTGATTAGAGAGATTCAATAAAATGTGGTGTTTTTTAATGGTGTGTGGTTTTATTTTTTTTTAAATACGTCCATCTCGTTGTTGATTTCAGGCATGTTTCCGCCCCTTTCACAGGCCAGTGATGGTAGCACAGTGGTAAAGTTTCTGGCTGGCAATCAGAGCTTTTGTAAATTGCAGGTTCAAATCCTGTGGGGGGCATGTACAACCCCTGGCAAAAAATTATATAATCACTGGCCTCGGAGGATGTTCATTCAGTTGTTTAATTTTGTAGAAAAAAAGCAGATCACAGACATGACACAAAACTAAAGTCATTTCAAATGGCAACTTTCTGGCTTTAAGAAACACTATAAGAAATCAGGAAAAAAAAATTGTGGCAGTCAGTAACGGTTACTTTTTTAGACCAAGCAGAGGGAAAAAAATATGGAATCACTCAATTCTGAGGAAAAAATTATGGAATCATGTAAAACAAAAGAACGCTCCAACACATCACTAGTATTTTGTTGCACCCCCTCTGGCTTTTATAAGAGCTTGCAGTCTCTGAGGCATGGACTTAATGTGTGACAAACAGTACTCTTCATCAATCTGGCTCCAACTTTCTGTGATTGCTGTTGCCAGATCAGCTTTGCAGGTTGGAGCCTTGTCATGGACCATTTCCTTCAGCTTCCACCAAAGATTTTCAATTGGATTAAGATCCGGACTGTTTGCAGGCCATGACATTGACCCTATGTGACTTTTTGCAAGGAATGTTTTCACAGTTTTTGCTCTATGGCAAGATGCATTATCATCTTGAAAAATGATTCCATCATCCCCAAACATCCTTTCAGTTGATGGGATAAGAAAAGTGTCCAAAATATCAACGTAAACTTATGCATTTATTGATGATGTAATGGCAGCCATCTCCCCAGTGCCTTTACCTGACATGCAGCCCCATATTTTTATTTTTTTTTTTTTTAATTCGGCACACAAAATATTCAAATAGAAAAAAATGAACAATTCCACAAACAAACACAGACAAAACTAGTGAGTCCGAAAGGGTGTGGGCTGAAGCAAAGCTTATTAGCGCCCACCCCTGCTAGTACAAGTCCAACAATTCTAATCAGTCATATTTACATAAATATAAATTCACTACTACATGTCGACACACAGACATACACATCAATATACTATTCAC
Organism: Thalassophryne amazonica; assembly: GCF_902500255.1. Classification (NCBI taxonomy): domain Eukaryota; kingdom Metazoa; phylum Chordata; class Actinopteri; order Batrachoidiformes; family Batrachoididae; genus Thalassophryne; species Thalassophryne amazonica. The sequence goes on along the minus strand of NC_047111.1, from coordinate 31,719,775 downwards.
TTATAATTATATTTATATAGTACCAGATCATAAGAAAGTCGAATCAAGGCACTTTACGCCAGTAAGGACTAACCTTACCAACCCCCAGAGCAAGCACTAGGCAACTGTGGTGAGGAAAAAACTCCCTATAAGGAAGAAACCTCAAGCAGACCAGGCTCTTGGGGGTGACCCTCTGCTTGGGCTGTGCCACATATACCTATATACATACGTATATACTTTACAAACATAAATATATACATACATATACACAGTCACTTATATACATATACATATACACCTACCCATATCTATATATCTACATACGCGTATACATACCCACACATTCAAATATACAATAAGTCCCACTTATAAATTGAACATTCCATATAAATCAAATTATATTTGCTTCTTTATGATACTTAGACATAATGTTCTTTTTGAGTAGTTTCTTAAATCTCACTAAGGTACTACTCATTCTAACCTCTGTTGAACATTTGTTCCATTTCCTCACCCCAACCACAGACACACAAAAACCCTTTACATTTGTTCTTACTGGTGGTTTCATAAAAATTGCACAACCTCTTAAACTATATCTGGATTCCCTCAATCGGAACAGACTCTGGACATGTCTCGGTAAGGCTTGGTTTTTCGCTCGAAATAAAGTTTGAATTGTAATGTAATCGACCAAATCAATGAATTTTAATAAATTTAACGACACAAATAGAGAATGAGTTGGTTCACGATATTGTTTATTGCAGATGATTCGTATGGCTCGTTTTTGCAAAAGGAATATTGGATTGGTATTTGATTTGTAAGTGTTTCCCCATGACTCAACACAATATGTCATATATGGTACCATCAGAGAATGATATAAAGTAAGTAACCCTTCTTGCGGCAGTAGGTCTTTGGCTTTATACAAAATGGCTATATTGACAATTTTGATTTCACATAATTTATATGTGGTTTCCAGCTAAGTTCATTATCAATTATAACACCTAAAAATGTATTCTCTGTTACTAACTCAATGTCCTTATTGTTTATAGTTAATTTTTTACATTTGGGTGCCTGTTTATTTCCAAATATAATACATTTAGTTTTCCCAAGGTTGAGTGACAACTTATTAGCGTCAAACCAAACCTTAAATTTTTCCAGTTCTTTCTCCACTATGTCCAGAAGCTGTTCAAGATTTTCACCGCTACAGAACACAGTTGTATCATCCGCAAAAAGGACACATCTCGGTGAACTCGACACCCAACTTATATCATTTATATAGATTATAAACAACAAAGGACCCAGCACTGAGCCCTGCGGCACCCCACATGTGACATCCCTGAGTTCAGAATTTGTATTATTGAATTGAACATACTGAAATCTGCCTTGTAAATAACTAGCTATCCATTCATATGCCAGACCTCTGATTCCATATTTCTGCAGTTTACTTAATAGTATTCCATGGTTAATTGTGTCAAACGCTTTCTGTAAATCCCAAAAAAAACACCTATTGTGTATTGTTTATTATCAATTGCAGTTGCTATACTTTCCACAAAGTCCATCAAAGCATGTGATGTAGTTCGAGACCTTCGGAATCCATATTGTTCTTCACAAATGATGTTATGTGTTGTATGGCTGGGGGGCCTGGCTGCCTTTTTGTTTCTGTCTTTTGTTTTTCCTTCCAGGTGGCTTGCATTTGGGACTGAGTAGCTGTGTTGCTGAGGTTATCAGGACCTCACCCTGATCACCTGTGGCTCGTCAGGACTCACAGCTGTGGTGCATCTATATGGATTGGAACATGGTGGCATTTAAGACTGGAGTGTACAGTGTGTATTTGCCAGAGACTCGACCTTGTGACCAGACGGGTGAGATCGTCGTCTCGGGAGCCATCTCATCATCAGTGGATGCAGAGAACGTCCAGGGTTTGATGCACGGTCTGTGAAAGAGGAGGGGGTGAGGTCTCACGCTCGTCAGCACACTTCCTGAGACTCGGTTTGTTGCGGCCACCTGGGGGGTGTCGGCGGGGTCCTTGGGTCCGAACAGCTTCTGGCTCCGGACCGTTAGCGCTGCTGGGAGCGCACCACGCCAGACCGCACTTTCTTTTGTTATGTTTTTTATCACTGTTATGTATTAAATTCAGTTAGCCTTTGTACCGTGCTCTGCTTATTTCATACTGGGTCCTTCAAACGCTGGTCAGTTCTCCGAGCTGCGTCCGACACATAACAGTAGTCTCTGGCCAAACATCACGGACACAAAAAGGCAGCCAGGCCCCCCAGCCATACAACAGTACCCCACCCTCACGGGAAGCCTCCCGGCGACCACACAAACCTGGCCCAGGAGAAACACCCCCCTCCAGGGACCATGGCTGGAAACCGCATCTGCATTCGTCTTCCAACAGAATGGTTGATGTCCTCTCCTCTGGCTGCATCCTTGCCTTTGTTTCAGTCAGTCACTCAGCACAGGTGTGGCCAGGAGTTCTTAAACCTGTGCGGTCAGCCTTTATCCAACCATGTGCGGTCATTAGTCATAAAACAAAAAAGACAAACACAAACAACCAAACCACCCCCCCCCCCCCTCCCCAGGGGACCGTCCTATCAAACCCCGGGATGAGGAGAAAAGAAAAACCCCAAACTTAAGCTTACAAATAAAAGCGCTAAAACACCCCCCCCCCCCCCCCAAATGACATGTAGGGACCAACACCCCCCAGAGGACTTCCCGCCAGCTCCAGGAGTAATAACCACAGCCGAGGTCCCTCTGGGATCCAACGTCACCCACGGGGACTCCCAGCGCCTCCCAGAGGACCACTTGTCAACCCCAGGAGACGCCTCCCCTCACGACCAACGGACCCAGCCCCGGCCGTCTATGGCTAGATGGACCCACAGCCCTTTCCCCCCCAGAGGACACCACAGTCAAACCCTGAGGGCGGAAACTGGGGGGAAAACACCCCCCCCCCCCCCCAGGTGCAGAGGTTACCTGGGAAACACCCAGCATAACCACACTGCACCACTCCAGCAACACCGACACTACGGCTCACACGGCTGGAGACAGAGGAGAAGAGAGGGAACAAAAAGAAAATACCCCAAACCCCCCCCTCCCCTCCCGGGTGCAGAGGTTACCTGGGAAACGCCCAGCACAACCTAACTGCACCACTCCAGCAACGCCGACACTACGGCTCACACGGCTGGAGTCAGAGGAGAAGAGAGGGCATAACAAAAAACAAAACAAAAAAAAGAAAGAAAAAACAACAACCCAAATACGCCCCTCCATGACCCCCCAGGGGACCGTCCCATCAAACCCTGGGAGGTGAAACTGAAAAAAAAAAAAAAGAAAGACTAACAGACTGACATAAGGTTGCTCGGGTCCTTTTTTGTTTTTTTTGTTTTTTTTGGCAGAACTGCAAGGTCACGCCCCCAGACACTAAATAGTGTAAAACAAAAAATAAAATCCCACACAAAAACCAACTCAAAAAACACCCACACAAAATGAACTAACAAAAAACAAATAAGTGACGTATACCGTTAAGCTCAAACAAATCGAACACACCTGTTCTAACTTAAGAGCTTAACGGTAATGTGACTAAGTCACCAAAAGAGGGAGACAAAGTGCTAAAAATGAAAAAAACCCCTTTGGTGACAGAAAACAAACAAGCTGCATCTCCGTGCGCAGCTGTGTGCAACACACAACCAAAACGTGCTCAACTAAATAACACCGGAGCTGACACAACAGATGCAGTAGCTATCATTACCCGGGGAAACGGGGCTACGACTGTAACACAGGAAGCACCGCGACCCGTGCCACAGGTGGTTAGCAGAGTTATTATAATTAAATGTATCTAGACAGAGCTCCTGGGCAGAAATAAACGGATCATTATCCTTAGTCATTATGTCTCTCTTGTCTCCGGGTGTAGATGATGTGGATGAGTGGGTTGCTCCAGTCTGCATCATGGTGCTGTGATGTGTTTGAGTCCTCATACCTATTGTTCATATCTGTCCAGCTCCTCGATGTTCCTTATTGCCATGACTTTTGCTTGTTCTGGTGATCCGTTCAGTTTGATGAATATTTTACAGTTTGAAGTCCATGTGTGCTGGATTTTTCCCTGTTTCTTTAAGAAGCGTGCTTTCCTGGCGATGTCGGCATTCCGTTTGGTGAGATGTTCATTGATGAATACGTTTGTCCCTTTCAGTTTTCTTCCTTGTTTTAACAGTGCTGTTTTGTGTTTTCTGTTGATGAATCTCATGATGACGGTTCGTTTATCACCGTCATTTCTCCGGGGCAGAGGGTGGCACGCTTCAATGTTATTTAAATCCATTTCTATACCTTTAGATGGGAGGAAATCAGCAACCTGTTTTTCCACAGAGCTGACCTCCTGTTCACTGGGCTCCCCTCCGCTCTCATCTGTTACCGCCCGTGCGTAGGACCGTGGTTTGATGTGAAGACCTGTGATGATGACGTTGTTAATTCTGGTGTACTGCTCCAATTCAGCCACTCTATTTTCCAGCTGCACCAGATGCCGGTCTTTCTCGGCGTTCTGGAGCCGTAATGCCTTCACCTCCTCCACCAGATCCATGATTGATTTCTGTTGCTGCTTCACAACAGAAATCTCCTCTGATAGAAAGTCCAGAGATTTTTTAATATCGTCACCTTCCTCCACTGTCAGAACCTTCTTAGGCCCCATGGTCGGCTTATGAGCAGCTTGTCGATCGCCGATGTTAACAGCCTGCGTTGTTTGTCACCGGGATGGATCTGCACTGCGCTGGTGCCGCGCGGCCTCGGTGTTTCCGGTGTTTCGGGGAAGCGGCACTCGTGACGCGTGGCTTTAATGACGCAGCGCGCGGCCTCAGTGAATTCACCACGTTGGGTGGGCCTCGGACGTTGTTGCTGTCCAGTCACGGGGCTAAGTTGCCGGTTGAGGTGGTATTCCCACTGTCCGGGTTGGCAAACACCGGCGTGGCAGATGGCAACTACAAACACCACCTCTGAAAACTCGCGTACAAACTTTTTGCAGCTCGCTTTGACGACACGCAGCTCTGACTGACTGTGACTGACGCAGCTCCGATAGCTGACTGACGCGTCTGAAAGTCGCCGTTTCTGTTCGCAAACCAGATGATGATGGCTGGTTTGGACTTGTCTTTCTGTGGGAGTGAATGATGTTCTGCAATGTATCATCAATGACTGTGGAAATTTACATGTTCTCTTCAGGCAGTCATCTTTAGAAATCTCATTGGAACGGCACCAAACAAAAGTTCCAGCATCATCACCTTGCCCAATGCAGATTCGAGATTCATCACTGAAAATGACTTTCATCCAGTCATCCACAGTCCACGATTGCTTTTCCTTAGCCCATTGTAACCTTGTTTTTTCTGTTTAGGTGTTAATGATGGCTTTTGTTTAGCTTTTCTGTATGTAAATCCCATTTCCTTTAGGCGGTTTCTTACAGTTTAGTCACAGACGTTGACTCCAGTTTCCTCCCATTTGTTCCTCATTTGTTTTGTTGTGCATTTTCGATTTTTGAGACATATTGCTTTAAGTTTTCTGTCTTGATGCTTTGATGTCTTCCTTGGTCTACCAGTATGTTTGCCTTTAACAACCTTCCCATGTTTGTATTTGGTCCAGAGTTTAGACACAGTTGACTGTGAACAACCAACATCTTTTGCAACATTGCGTGATGATTTACCCTCTTTTAAGAGTTTGATAATCCTCTCCTTTGTTTCAATTGACATCTCTCGTGATGGGGCCATGATTCATGTCAGTCCACATGGTGCAACAGCTCTCCAAGGTGTGATCACTCCTTTTTAGATGCAGACTAACGAGCAGATCTGATTTGATGCAGGTGTTAGTTTTGGGGATGAAAATTTACAGGATGATTCCATAATTTATTCCTCAGAATTGAGTGATTCCATATTTTCTTCCCTCTGCTTGGTCTAAAAAAGTAACCGTTACTGACTGCCACAATTTTTTTCTTTATTTCTTATAGTGTTTCTTAAAGCCAGAAAGTTGCCATTTGAAATGACTTTAGTTTTGTGTCATGTCTGTAATCTGCTTTTTTTCTACAAAATTAAATAACTGAATGAACATCCTCCGAGGCCGGTGATTCCATAATTTTTGCCAGGGGTTGTATTTTTTTTTCCATACCAGCTGTGCGATGTGGTTACACATGCTCCAGCTGCTCGCATTGTGTTCCTACTGTGACAGTTTCATGCACGCTTGTGCATGACACCACCGTGCGCATGAAACCGTCGCAGCAGGATCGGTCACGCCTGCCCGTCAGCTTGATGTTTTAGTGGTTCGCTCATACGAGCTGTTCCGCCATGATTCGGCCTGATTTGTATTTATTCTTACTATATCTAATTGAGGCTCATGTCTTTCAAGTGTTTTCTTAGGGCCCTTTCACACATAACACGATTTGAAGCTGACTAGCTCATGAAGAAGGAATTGCATGCCATTTGTGAAAAATCAGTCGCCTCAAACAACTTGTACTCCTGTCATCCAACCATTCGCGCACACAAAAGACATCGAATGCCCTGCACATGGTCATTCAATCCCCCTCTTGGTAGCTGCCGGCCAAATTCCAGGTGTAGCACACAAACATTTAACACCTATCGCTGCACACTTAAAAAAGGCGGGGCCATTCATGCACGTGGTATGAGAGGAGAGAGCAGGTGATCACATTTGACCTGTCAGTGAAAATTGTCAAAGTGCAACACAAGTGTGGTGTCACCTAGCAACATACATAGGTGGAACTATGCTGAACCCCCCCCCCCACACACACACACAAATTGCATGTGGAATGTGTTGTTCCCCCCTACTAACACACACACACCACAAATCCAACAATGTCAGCTGTGGCTGAAGGTCCTGGAGTGCGGCCTCTGTCCAGCGCAGTGTTCTGCTGGACCAGTTGACCACTGTGTCCTGCGACTCAGCTGGAGAACACACAATGCACATGTGTGTGCAGGCACTCACGCCCTCATAAGGACCAGCCAATGTCTGAGCACATGGCATGGTGTGAAGCTGGCCCGGCTGGCTGACGTCACTTCCACCACGTAAATTGTAGTTTACTTGACAGACAGAGAGTGAAAATTAAATGAAACACATAAGGGTGAAGGCATGAACTCATTCTTGTGTGACCGCATTACTCATACTGTCAGCTGGACATGACGGTGCACGCAAGGTGTCCAATTAAAAAAACAGACATCAGACAGCTACAGGACAAACACATAATAATACATACATGAAATTTAAGTCACGGAACAAAGCAACAAAGAGTGAGCCTTTTTTTCTGTGAGCTGGCGAGGTCTGTTGACAGAGGTGGGCATTTCCCTCTGCAATGTGCAGCTGGTCAGATATCTGTGCTCGCAAGTCACAGCTCAGGAACACCTGTACTGGCGTGTAGGATATTAAGTTGCATAACTACAGTGTGAAGCGGGGACATCAGCATGCTGTCCTCACGTGGCAATAAATTAAAACACATATTGCTTCAGCGGACTGCTGCATCAGCACACCGCAACGCTGGTGAATATCATTCCATGTAGGAAATCACCTCATGGGATGCCCCTGCGAGGCGCGTGTCACTGTGGGATTTCCCCACATTGTAATAATTAAAGCACAGATCACATTTGCAGCAGATCACTGTGTGCTGGACACACCCTCCCGGCTGATGTGTTCACGATGCGAGAGCCCAGCCCTTCATGACATGGGAGCCGGCCGGCTCGAGCGCATCAGGTAAATCATGTAAAAAATGTAAAAAATGAAAGGCAGAACAGTAATCCAAGTCATTTCATTACTTTCTGGTGTACATCTAGGCGGGGGCTAAATCCGCTCTTTATAACATGACTTAAATATTAGAAATGGTGGCGTTTTATTAATTTTTCCCTCCGATGCTATGTGCGCGACTTTCCATGTACTTGCACTGTGTTTGTGTGCACGAACACGAGCGTGCACAAAACCATTGCTGTGGTTATTGTGCACGCCTGTCCGACTGTGCATTGCTCCCTACAGCAGGTGGAATGTTTTGTGGTTCCCCATTTCGTTTTTGGTTCTTTTCATTTTCTTCCGGTTTCTGCGTCTTTCGTGTTGTGTGAAGGGGCCTTAAAAGTGAATTGAGCCAAGCACCCTGTTAGCAGCATTGTGATGTTTTATGATTTGAATTTCTTAACAACAGGCAATTAGATACATATGGATAATTCTGGAAAGCATACCTGCTCCACACCAAGATGCGTTGAAGCACAACATTTTGTAATGAGCAAAGGTTTAGTGACAGCCAATAAGTAACTCCAGTTCTTTTATGGACAAAATCAGCAGCTATTGGTTCCAGAAGACTTGTTGAAAAATGCAGTAAAAATATGTAAATACCCTTACAGAAAACACTATAAATGTTACAATATAAAACAGCTGTAAATTAAAAAAATAAAATAATAAAAATAAAAGGAGAATGAGGTATGGGCAGGATTGAATCAGGGATAATCTGTCTGGTAGAGGTGCACAGATCGATCCTAATCGATATTAGGATCGATAATATCGATAGCAACGCTGGTATTGATATTGAACGATCCTCGTGTAAAAAGATCGATACTCAAGCTTTTTTTTTCTTCTGCACGCACTAACTGCTGCGCACGCAGATTCATCAAAGTCTACTCTGTCTGTAAGAGCAGCACTACGCTGTGTCACTCAACACAGGGCAGCGCACCCTTGTATTGTGGTTTGTCAGCCCATTACCTCAGGAGATTTTGCTTTAAGTTATGTTGAGTGATTTTTTAAACAAAAATGTTGATTGCGATAATAAAGTATTTTGTTGTCACATACAATGATTGGCAAAATTCTATCCTAGGTCTTTTGGATCCTTTGGATCTATGAAGCTTAAATATGAAAAAGTATTGGTATCAGTATCGATATCGGTGATGCTGGGCCTGTATTTACTTGGTATTGGATCAATACCAAAATTCCCGGTATCGCCCACCTCTACTGTCTGGGAAGCTGCTTCTATCACCATATTGTCACATGGTGTTAATGCAGTGTGTTTTGTTAAGTTCCTTGAATTAAAGCTGAAAGACTACACTACAAGCACGTCTTGACTGTTTCATTTCAAGTCCACTGTGGTGGTGTACAGATGCAAAAATACAAGAAGAAAAATTAAAAGAAAGTGTGACATCCAAGTACTTCTGTATGGACCTGAATGTAGCTAGAAATGAACACACAAATTCATGATGGCAGTTTTGTCACAGCACAAGCACAACCAAGGTTACCACTAGGACAACATAGAAAATCCTTGGTTGGGTTTATTCCAGACACCTAATTGGTTGTTTTCATACACAGTGAAACATGCTGACAGTGATCCAGCTCAGCACCAGACACTCAGGCTGAGAGGGGCTGGTTAAGGATTTCCAGCCTCAGACACAATCCACGCAATAACTACAACAAAATTTGTTATGGGAGCAAAATACAAAGAGACACACTGACAGACAGGAAAGCCAAAGCTGGTAAACTCAGACCCACGTGAACAAAACTTACCTGTTAATGTCAAGTACTATACATCCAGTAAAAAACAAGACAGAACCACAAGTTGCTTTTGTCTTATCCACACATATACCAAGCTGGATATTGACAACACATAACATAAAATATATACAGTATAGTGATGGAGTGGTATATTTGTTAAACAAAAAAAGAAAAAGCCCATAGGCAGAATAGGATGCTGGCAGTGTGTTATAATAAAAAATAATTGGCAACATGGTAAATTTAAAACCTTCAAACAAATTGATTACTGCAGAAATATTTGCACAGTTCTGTCAATACAGCCAACATGACTCACTGATTACTTGGGCAAAGGTCCTTAATCCCCTAGTTGCTCCCGGTGTGTAGTGAGTACCTTGTATGGCAGCACCCTCACATCGGGGTGAATATGATGCGTTATCTGTAAAGCGCTTTGGGCGTCTGGTGCAGATGGAAAAGTGCTATATAAATGCAGTCCATTTACCATTACTGATGATCTTCTGTTTACCTTTACACATTGGTGGCTCCTGGTTCAGTTCTTTGTCCAAATGTTCCTCCAAAATAATTAGTGCACATTCCACACCAGTACCATGATAGGATGGTGGACCCCGAGATGACTGAACAGACCCAGTATTAATGGTCACTGTATCTGTGTAGATTTCATGTTTGCTGCAATTCTTTTGTTAATTCATGAATAATAATTTTATTTCAGTTATTAATGTTGTTGAAAATTGCAGCTTCTTACCATGGTCCAGGCAGTTAACTCTGATTTAGTGTTCCAGTGGGCCAAACACATTGAGCAGTTGTTTAGAACTGACCTCCTTGCCAGCTTCTGGCACCTCCAGGTTCTGGTGGTTGATCTGCCAGTGAACTGCAAACCTCTTAATCTCTGTGAGATTGCAAAAAAGCTGCAGGGATCCATTGGACTGCATTTACGAGGTCTGTCAATAAAGTATAGGTCCTTTTTAAATTTTTCAAAAACTATATGGATTTCATTCATGTTTTTACGTCAGACATGCTTGAACCCTCATGCGCATGCGTGAGTTTTTCCACGCGTCGGTGACGTCATTTGCCTGTGAGCACTCCTTGTGGGAGGAGTCGTCCAGCCCCTCGTCGGAATTCCTTTGTCTGAGAAGTTGCTGAGAGACTGGCACTTTGTTTGATCAAAATTTTTTCTAAACCTGTGAGACACATCGAAGTGGACACGGTTCGAAAAATTAAGCTGTTTTTTGGTGAAAATTTTAACAGCTGATGAGAGATTTTGAGGTGATACTGTCGCTTTAAGGACTTCCCACGGAGCAAAACGTCGTGCAGCGCTCTCAGGCGCCGTCGTCAGCCTGTTTCAAGCTGAAAACCTCCACATTTCAGGCTCTATTGATCCAGGACGTCGTGAGAGAACAGAGAAGTTTCAGAAGAAGTCGGTTTCAGCATTTTATCCGGATATTCCACTGTTAAAGGAGATTTTTTTTAATGAAAGACGTGCGGGCGGATTGCAGCGTTGGCTCGCAGCTGCCGCGACGCTCCGCCACAGGAAAAACACCTCTGTTGGAAGCCTTAAGGACAAGTTGGAACATGTCCAGCTGTTAAACAATTTCTCATATACTCACTCCACTGAAAGCCATCAAAAGCCGCCTGGATTTTACAAATGGTTATCAACACGGAGGTGTTTTTCCTGTGCCCCCGCACCGCGCCGGCTGCGTCCCGACGCGCGGACCCGTCCGCACGTCTTTCATTAAAAAAATCTCCTTTAACAGTGGAATATCTGGATAAAATGCTGAAACCAACTTCTTCTGAAACTTCTCTGTTCTCTCACGACGTCCTGGATCAATAGAGTCTGAAATGTGGAGGTTTTCAGCTTGAAACAGGCTGACGATGGCGCCTGAGAGCACTGCGCGCCGTCCCGCACCGTGGGAAGTCCTTAAAGCGACAGTATCACCTCAAAATCTCTCATCAGCCGTTAAAATTTTCACTGAAAACCAGCTTAATTTTTCAAACCGTGTCCACTTCGATGTGTCTCACAGGTTTAGAAAAAAATTTGATCAAAGTGCCAGTCTCTCAGCAACTTCTCAGACAAAGGAATTCCGACGAGCGGCTGGAGGACTCCTCCCACAAGGAGTGCTCACAGGCGAATGACGTCACCGACAGGCGTGGAAAAACCCACGCATGTGCACGAGGGTTCAAGCATGTCTGACGTAAAAACATGTGAATGAAATCCATATAGTTTTTGAAAAAAATAAAAAGGACCTATACTTTATTGACAGACCTTGTATATAGCGCTTTTCCATCTGCATCAGACACTCAAAGCACTTTACAAATAATGTCTCACATTCACCCCAATGTGAGGCTGCTGCCATACAAGATGCTCACTACACAACGGGAGTAAGTAGGGGATAAAGGACCTTGCTCAAGGGCCCTTAGTGATTTTCCAGTCAGGCTGGGATTTGAACCGAGGATCCTCTGGTCTCAAGCCCAACGCTTTAACCACTAGATATCACCTCCCCAATGTGATGGTCTTGTTCTTCTTCAGATGGATGTAGATGCTGTTTCCCTGAGAATGCAAGCAAATTTTGCTTCCATTTAGGAGATAAATATCTAACAGAGTGGAGGAAAACACTTGCTGTTCCTCTCTGGAAAGTTGATTTCCTGGATTGCAAAAACAACAGGGCTAAAGGGGTGTCACACAGATTTTCATGCTGGGAAAGGTACCTGCAAGGGTTATTCTAAATCAGATTTTCTGACAGCAGCTTAGTGCTCAGCAACCAGAGCAGTCTGGTTTCATGCTCAAGACATCAACCATCGACTGCATCCTAACACTGCAAGTACTTATTGAATATAAGCAAGAATATTGATCTACCAGAAACAGTGTTGCAGATGTTTTATGAGAAAACCTTCAACAATAGATGTCAGTTTTCAGGGAGGTGTTCTTTTAAATGGTATGGTATACCATAACATTTGCTCTATGGCTCACTTGCTCTTTTGAAAGAGACTTTCTACTCCAACATCGCCATGCTCATGTAACAGCTGCTGTGAGACACAGTGCTGATGTATAATCTCTCAAGCAGTTGTTTCTTGATGTGAAATCAAGGATCTTCTTACAGTTGAAAAAAAGGCACATCCAGACATGTTTTTTTGGAAGGTATGAAAAAAGATGCTGAACAGTTGCGACGAGTGACCACCTATTTCAATTTGTGTTATAACAATAGCATCAAGCAATATTGAGGTGTTGAAAATGATCACTGGAGAATTGGTGAAATATATGGAATGACAAGCTGCCTTCAGTTGAAAACATTTTTACTTTTCTGTACATTTATATTTTGGGTATCGTTCACATCATTTTGCACCCATAGAATTCCTATCCAAACCCGGACATAATAAAATAATTCCTAAATAAGAGAGACCCATCTCAAACCTATATGTACAATGGCATGATTAAATGAAACAGGGCATTGCAATTTCAACTGTTGTTGTGCTATGTCTTACAGCCATTTCCACTGATTTTTTTTTTTTTTTTTAGATTAGCAATGTTGTTGTTCTGCATCATGAATGTTAACAGTAGTATGAACAGCATGTTATGCTCTGTCTTCAAATTTCAGAGAATTTAATACCAGACTGCCTGAGGTTCTCAAGTCACTCTGTCACTCTATCAGCAGTTGGGCATCCGTTGATATTCCAACAGCCTCAGTGTTGTACTTGTGGGATCAGCAAAGTTTGCCAGCTTTAAGAACCAATGCCATTGCTCTGATGAGGAATTATAAGGTCTCAGACTTAAGGCACCTTGACACTTGCACAAATTTAAACCCCACACTGCTGCGTAATTTGTCATGCCAGTTTTGTCAGCCTCAACACTGCATTTAATCTATTATTAGACTCAATTGGCTTTGTTCAAAATGTAAATGAGTCCACCCACCACTTTAATCATATCTTAGATCTTGTTCTGATTTATGGTATGGAAATTGAAGACTTAACAGTATTCCCTGAAAACTCCCTTCTGTCTGATCATTTCTTAATAGCATTTACATTTACTCTGATGGACTACCCAGCAGTGGGGAATAAGTTTCATTACACTAGAAGTCTTTCAGAAAGCGCTGTAACTAGGTTTAAGGATATGATTCCTTCTTTACGTTCTCTAATGCCATATACCAACACAGTGCAGAGTAGCTACCTAAACTCTGTGAGATAGAGTATCTCGTCAATAGTTTTACATCTTCATTGAAGACAACTTTGGATGCTGTAGCTCCTCTGAAAAAGAGAGCTTTAACTCAGAAGTGCCTGACTCCGTGGTATAACTCACAAACTCGCAGCTTAAAGCAGATAACCCGTAAGTTGGAGAGGAAATGGCGTCTCACTAATTTAGAAGATCTTCACTTAGCCTGGAAAAAGAGTCTGTTGCTCTATAAAAAAGCCCTCCGTAAAGCTAGGACATCTTACTACTCATCACTAATTGAAGAAAATAAGAACAACCCCAGGTTTCTTTTCAGCACTGTAGCCAGGCTGACAAAGAGTCAGAGCTCTATTGAGCCGAGTATTCCTTTAACTTTAACTAGTAATGACTTCATGACTTTCTTTGCTAATAAAATTTTAACTTTTAGAGAAAAAATTACTCATAACCATCCCAAAGACGTATTGTTATCTTTGGCTGCTTTCAGTGATGCCGGTATTTGGTTAGACTCTTTCTCTCCGATTGTTCTGTCTGAGTTATTTTCATTAGTTACTTCATCCAAACCATCAACATGTCTATTAGACCCCATTCCTACCAGGCTGCCCAAGGAAGCCCTACCATTAATTAATGCTTCGATCTTGTAGGACTGCTTTTTTGCATTTACGCAATATCTCTAAAATGAGAAAGGTCTTGTCTCAGAGTGATGCTGAAAAACTAATTCATGCATTTATTTCCTCTAGGCTGGACTATTGTAATTCATTATTATCAGGTTGTCCTAAAAGTTCCCTGAAAAGCCTTCAGTTAATTCAAAATGCTGCAGCTAGAGTACTAATGGGGACTAGAAGGAGAGAGCATATCTCACCCATATTGGCCTCTCTTCATTGGCTTCCTGTTAATTCTAGAATAGAATTTAAAATTCTTCTTCTTATAAGGTTTTGAATAATCAGGTCCCATCTTATCTTAGGGACCTCATAGTACCATATCACCCCAATAGAGCGCTTCGCTCTCAGACTGCAGGCTTACTTGTGGTTCCTAGGGTTTGTAAGAGTAGAATGGGAGGCAGAGCCTTCAGCTTTCAGGCTCCTCTCCTGTGGAACCAGCTCCCAATTCGGATCAGGGAGACAGACACCCTCTCTACTTTTAAGATTAGGCTTAAAACTTTCCTTTTTGCTAAAGTTTATAGTTAGGGCTGGATCAGGTGACCCTGAACCATCCCTTAGCTATGCTGCTATAGACTTAGAGTGCTGGGGGGTTCCCATGATGCACTGAGTGTTTCTTTCTCTTTTTGCTCTGTATGCACCACTCTGCATTGAATCATTAGTGATTGATCTCTGCTCCCCTCCACAGCATGTCTTTTTCCTGGTTCTCTCCCTCAGCCCCAACCAGTCCCAGCAGAAGACTGCCCCTCCCTGAGCCTGGTTCTACTGGAGGTTTCTTCCTGTTAAAAGGGAGTTTTTCCTTCCCACTGTCGCCAAGTGCTTGCTCACAGGGGGTCGTTTTGACCGTTGGGGTTTTTACGTAATTATTGTATGGCCTTGCTTTACAATATGAAGCGCCTTGGGGCAACTGTTTGTTGTGATTTGGCGCTATATAAATAAAATTGATTGAAAATTGATTGATTGAGTGTCTCCCACTTTGTCCTGCTTGACACCTCGCTCGGACCCCCTTGATGCCATGCTATATAAAATAATTATTTCATAGCCGATGATGCATTTGCTCTCAGAACTTGGCTGATGAAGCCATTCTCTCATCACACCCAGAATCACAGAGAAATTACCTCCAGCTGCAGGTTGTCTCGTGTGCATTGTGTGGTGCAGAATGCATTTGGAATCTTGTATCAAAAGGTAATTATTTATAATTCATATATTGTAATGGATTGGTAGCAGTTGCATTTTCATTCCTTCTCATGAGTTAGATAATGTATCTGTAAAGTTATGTTTATTATAGATGTAGCATCTTGTCATCTAATTTCAAGTTCAGATGCCCTGCGGGGAGTGGCATGCAGTGTTTTTGAATAGGATGCACAATGTTCACGACTTGTTCATGCAAGTGGCATGAAATTAATGGGTGCCAAAAATTTTGCACATTTCTATGGCCAGCTCACGCACAGTTTACACGTTTACAATAAGTTTGCTCATTGGAATGCAAGAATCGCATGTTGGATCAAATTTGTGCAAGTGTCAAGGTGCCGTTAGACCCATGACTATAGAGAGGAAATGGTGCCTCTCAAGGGTTTAAATTGTGTGCCATATCATTGCTTGGCTGAATATAAATATGTGTTCTCTGCTGAATGCATGGTTTGTTATTCCAACTTTAACTTGCAATATGTACACATTAAAATCACCAGTGTTAAACTAACACCGACAGTATTAACAAATGAAATAAAATTAACGTGGCAGTTGTTGACATGGCTGGTCCTGGACATCAGAGCTGCAGAATCCATCCATCCATCCATCCATCCATCCATCCATCTTGCTATGCTTTATCCGGAATCGAGTCATGGGGGCAGCAGCTCAAGCAAAGCCGCCCAGACCTCCGATCCACACACACCTCCCCCAGCTCCTCCGGGGGAACCCCGAGGCGTTCCCAAGCCAGCCGAGAGACGTAGTCCCGCCATTGTGTCCTGTGTTTTCTCCGGGGCATCCTCCTGATGGGACATGCCGGAACACCTCTCCAGCGAGGTGCCCAAGGGGCATCCAGAAAAGATGCCCAAGCCACCTCAGCTGGCTCCTTTCGATGTGGCGCTCCCTTAGTGATAGGGTGAGGAGTTCGGTCACTCGTGAGGAGCATGGAGTTGAGCTCCTCACAGGTTATAGAAAGCATGTTTTGACGGACATGTGAGTGTCTCACATCGAAAACATAAAAACATATATCACTTGCTCATTGGAGAGCATGCACACTGACAGGTCCACCTGGACCGAAGTGTCAGTTTATGTGGACATGCAGCAGGAGATCTGAACGTCACGTCTGTCTGACAGGACAGTGAGCTGCGTGCCGCAGGACCATATGACAGGCCAACAGTACAAAAAAATGCCACTTTCAGTCACATATCAGCAGAAATATACTGTAGCTGACGCTGTTTGGTCATTTATCGTGCCGCTTTTTTCCTTTTTTTGAGAAAATACATTTGTCTGTTTGTTGATTAGAGCCATTTCACACTCCTGTTCTGAGGCAATTATTGTGGTGCAGTGGCAGAGTTGCCATCTGGTAATCAGGTGGTGTGGGTTCAAATCTTGTGGTTTTTTTTTGTTTGTTTTTTTTTACCAGGGTTGTTTAACCATGGAGTTCTGTATTGCGTCCCACTTTATATATTATTTATATCAACCCAGTGATATTCACTAATTATACAACTGATGTTTATTTCATTTTCCTCTAAATCAGCAGTGTGATGTGCTGCAGCTCGTCCCATGGAACAGCTGCTGTTTCTGCTCGACAGACACCGTCACGTCGATGTCGTGCATGCCTACCTGTCAGAGCAATCTTTCGTGGTGCACAAATTTGAAGTGTTTCACTCTGTTTCACTGTATTTGTCTAAACGTCATCCAAACTTCACATGTGTGAAGGGGCCTTTACCGATGTCAACAAATCAACAATAGAGATTTGTACAGGTTTAGGGGTGAAAAGCTAGTGAACCTGAGGCACCTGCTGCCAATGCAGAAAGGTTCTCAACATTGTGGCAGCTCAGACCATCCTCCCATAAAAAAGCTCTGGCACATTGAGTATCTTCCCACACCACCATATCGAAGTAGCTAAAGCAGTTTCTGCTTGTCGCAAAGCACCTTTGATGTTTATCTCACCTGCTTTGAATGGGCCAATTGAAAATGAAAATTCTGATTTGAAGTCCTGGTGACAAATGTGTTTTGGTGTGAGGAATTTTGTATTTTTGTTTAAAAAAAAAAAAAAAGGGCTGAATATAGCCATGCCTGATTTTCTAGTCTTTAGACACAGGATGATATAAACAGTAAAATACTTAAGCCCCGTTTACACATAGACGGTTTTGTCGGCGGGTAGTACGTAGACTGAAGTTTGTGGTAGTTCCAACTGTTTTCGTGGTGGAAAGGGGTGGAGCATTTCGCCGGCGTTTTGACCTCCGTACTATCCGCAAATAGGTGGATAAAACGCAGCTAAATCTACCGAATAAAGCGGCGTTTTGACGCCGTAGCATCCGGCACACGTCAGGCAACGGGGGTTAATACCCAGTTCTATCCTTTACAATCGCAGGTTAAGACGCGCGTGAGAACGGCGGTGTTCTGCTGCCGCCGATAATGCCCTGTGTACCGCTGGTTAATACCCAGGTATCCAGGCAAATCCTGCATTACTCCAGGATCATTTGCATATAGGCACCGCCCCTAGAGTATAATAGGTTGAAGCAGCAGGAATACATGCCTCTGTCACTGCAGGGGGAGGGAGATCATCCTCAGCGTTTTCTTCTCCTTCCTTTCCCCCTCCTCAATGTGTTGCTCCGTCTCCACCACAGGCCTCCCATCTTTCTGAAGCAGACCTCTTGGTTTCCTTCTTCAAGTCCTTGCCGCTGCCAGCTTTCTTTTAGGAGGCATACTGGAGCTTCTCTGCAAAAATATCTGGAGCTGGCTGTGAGTGAGAGCCCTGCATGCAGCGCGCTAGCGTTTTTATACTGACCGCCACCTATCTGCCGTTTGGAACACCGTTTTAACTGGGAGGTGGCGTTTAGAATGGCGTACTGTCCGCTAGCGCTGCCGTTTTGTCTGCCTCTCTCGCCGGTTAAAACGCTGTTGTGTACGCCTCTATCTCCATTTTATACGCTGTTGATTAGGGATACAACACCGGCCGCCGGATAACGGTGGTGTAAACTGCGACACTACAGGAAGGGACAGGATGAAACGGCGATTAAAAAGTATCAAACGCCGTTGTTCTCATTGTCTCTGTTGTCACGCAAATTTTCCGGGAGCGCTCCCGGAACATGTTGAATAATTTTTGCGACGATTCCCGGTGAAGCCGGAACTAAGCCACGCCCCCTAGCGCCGGCGTTAACGACGTTTCATCCCTAAGACGGCCCGAAGGAGCCAAAAACTGTTCCGGGGCGCTTCCGGGAGCTCTTACCATCTATGTGTAAACGGGGCTTTAATCCATAGTAATATTGCCACCCCTGCCAATGGAAGAGGGCAGGGGTGGCAATACAGGGACATAAAGTGTCATACAGGGACCAATTTGGTGATGGTTGGGTGGAGGCAGAGTCTTGGGCAGTGACTGCATGTAGTCAAGAGTGTGATTCAAAACTGACATTTCTATATGTTTCCTGTTGCTTGTGAAGTATAGACTAGAATGAACACCAGCTGATTACTATTGGAGATAAAGTTGTTACTGATTCAATGAATCTGTCTGAAAGCTTTTGCAGCATGGTGGCTTAATGGTTACCATTGTTGCCTCACAGCAAGAATGTCATGCGATTGCTTTCCACCTGTGACCTTTCTGTGTAGAGTTTGCATGTTCTCCCCATGTTTGTGTGGGTTCCCTCTGGGTGCTACGGCTTCCTCCCCCTTCCAAAGTCATGCAAGTTAGGTGAATTGTAAACTTTAAATTAACCATAGTTGTGTGTGCGAGTGTGAATGTCTGTCTGTCTATATATGGTCCTGTGACTCGTGTCCTGTCTGGGGTGTACCCTGCCTCATGCCCTATGACTGCTGGGATAGGTTCACCCCCCCTCCATAACCCATAACTGTTGTAACTGGGTATAGAAAATGAATGGATTGATGAATTAAAGCTTTATATTTGCATGTTCCTAGTAGAACCTAGGTTGCATTCCCATATGTTAGGTTGAAGTGTACACAAACTTTCAGGCATACAAGAAATCTGTTTTGTGAATGAGAAAGTTAAAAAAAGTTGATACATATGTCAAGCATTTACTTCTGTGTCAGCTGTGCTGTGGACTGACTCCACAATTCCTGTTCTCCTCGTTTTTAAAAGTGTATGAGGTGTCTCTGGTATGTTTGCCAACACTGTGTCTTCATTATGTGACACAGCCTTGCAGTGTCTCTTCTCTCTTACCAGAAGCCTATTAGGGATTTCCCTTTTTATTTATTGATTAATACATCATCAAGTAGCAGCTCAGAGAGCAGCAGTGAAGTCGGCCTGCTGTCGACAGCCTTGGCCCTCGCCGCCCATTTAACATTCAGGACTCGCCTCTAAGACAATGACTGCTATTATTTGAGTTTCTTTTTTTGTTCTCTGCAGCCTGGCTAGTGAGAAAAGCTGCATTTTCATCATGAATTATGTGGGAGTTAAAGAGAGGTAAAAAGGAACAAAACAAAAGAAGAATTGTTGAAATATCAAGCATAAAAGAGTCTCAGAATTCAATGAAAGGGCATGTCTCTTAGCCTGTTTTATGGGTATCTAAAAGATTTTTAACATTTCGTACTAATAAAATACTTTGCTGTTCTTGTCAAAGGCACAACGTTGCAAATCCACTGGCTGTAACATCAAAGAATGAAATGTTATCCCCAACCTACAAAATATGTTTCTCCATAAACAAGCAGCCAGAGAAAATGAGATCAGTATGGCTGTCAAGGGAGGAAAACGGAGAAAATGACGAAAAGAAAATGGGGCATTGTAGGAGAAGCTTTGTGAGGCTTTTTCCTCCCGCACTGCCGTGCCATACAACTTTAAAACGGAGGAGTGGAATGTGCATTCGTTAAGACCCCATCACACTTTGACCCGGTCACACATCGCACAAATGCGGCCGAATGGTGTCCATATGATGAATCGAGCCACATCCGAAAAGTGTCGAGGTGCAGTCTGAAAATGTTAGACAGCTGTCTCAGAGCAGTCGACACGGGCGGATCCATTCGCACGGCTCCCTTGAATTTTTTGCATATGCGCAAGATGTAGTCCATGTGGCACACCTGCTGAACGGCAGTCAATGTGCAGTCTGGGCACAATCCCACTGCAATCTACATATTTGTAAGGTGTCATAACAGCATTCGGAACTATCTGTCAAATACTGCCAGCATGTCCCGCTTGTGCCACGTACGTGAATCTACACTGGATTCCATTCAGGGAGCACAAAGGAAATGTTGATATGCAACATGTATGTGGCACATATCCATCAGGTACACATTGCGCAATCAAAATTGTTGGGGCAGTATGTCTCTTGGCTAATTTGCTAACTTCATATAATTCTAATAATAACTTCATGTCTTTATACAGATAATGATAGTAATAATAATAACTTTATATTTTATGCCATGATGCATACTGTTCTTTTGCTTACCACGCTACATGGACAGTACACAGTTTTACTTTTACACATACTGTTTAATACAATGCATGCACTCACCGCAGACAAAGGTCTAAATGCAACATATTTCAACTAATCACATAACTCTACTGATCCACATCGAGGGGAATAGCCCGCCCATCTGGGGGCGGAGCTGGCATGCAGGGAGAAGAGGCAGGCAGAGTGTGTGGTCAGCTTGCAAGCTGAAGTACAAATGAGCTGTTCAGTGAAGGCATTTATTCAGTACAACATCTAAAATTGAAGTCTGTTTCCTTACAGTTTTTGAGTCTTCTGAGTTTGCTCCCTGATAACCTGGGAAAAACTGGGAATTTCAACCTAACAAAATGAAGGCACTGTGTGCAACTGCGTGTCAATGCATCACTGTCTATGTCAGAGGCTCGGCAGAGCACCCAAAACACAGCTGTAATACACAAATTAGGACATGTTCACCATCTAACATTCGGAGGAATGACAGTGGAACTGTTTTGCCAGCCCATGACATCATAAATAAACATGTAATCTCACCTCTGGTACAGCCCAAGGTGTGTGTCACAGCGGCCAGGTGCTGCAGCCTGTGGTTAAGTCCCTCTTGCCCCGGCAGAACCATGTGCTGACACCAGCTCACAAATGCCTCATCCAGCATGACATAAATTTATCCAGTGTCTATCCAGATCTGACCAGACAGCACGGTGCACAGCCCCTCTGTGCACTCCATGTGCTCAGCATATCATCCTCACCATGCTGTGTCTGTGAGCACACTGCTGACAGTCTGTCATGTGTGGAAGGCACATGTCCATCCAGGTGGTGCAATGTCCCACTCAGAGGTTAGTGTGTGCGAGGGAGGGAGTGGACAATTGAATCAATGAGTGAGTGGTTGAGTGAGTGACAGCACTCTGGTGTATCCATCTTGAAGTCTGAGTGCTTTATTTATGATCTTGGTGCAGTCTGACACTAGTCTAAGTCTATGTACTGTTGTCCAACAACATTTGGGCTGCAATCGTGTGGGTGTGCACGACTCAGTCCAGATTGGATCTGCCCACATTCTACATGGTTGTCCAGCAGTTAATTTAATTTAATTTTTAATTTAATTAGCTTATAATGCGCCAAATCACAGCAAAAGCCATCTCAAGGCACCTTTCATAAAACAAGTCAACATAAAATTTAATAAATAATTAAAAATGAATAAAAACAAATTCAAATACATAAATAAAAACAGAAGTAAAAGAATAAAACAAATAAAAACAAAAACTATCCATAAGAAAGAGAATAAAAATAGGTTCTGAGTCTTGACCTAAAAATGTCCACGGACTCAGACTGCCTCACGGTCACAGGAAGACTGTTCCACAGGGTGGGTGCATAATACGAAAAGGCTCTTTGAGCTGCTGACTTCTTCTTCACCCTCTGAACACAGAGACGTCCCGCATCCTGCGACCGCAAGCCCGGGCCGGCACGTAGAGTTCCACCAGATCAGCCAAATAAGATGGCACCAGTCCATGAACAACCTTAGAAGTCAACAGCAAAACCTTAAAATCTGCTCTCACAAAGACAGGGAGGCAGTGCAAAGATGCCAAAAATGGGTGTGATATGTTCAGACCTTCTGCTACGTGTCAGAAGTCTGGCAGCAGCATTCTAAACCAGCTGAAGACCCCTAATGCTGGACTGTGGTAACCCTGAAAATAGAACATTACAATAATCTACTCTAGAAGAAACAAAAGCATGAATCAGGGTCTCAACATCAGCCATGGACAGGATGGGGCGGATCCTCGCTATATTTCTCAGATGGAAAAAAGCAGTCCTAGTAACATCCCTGATGTTGAGGTCAAAAGACAACGTGGGATCAAAAATTACCCAAAGGTTCCTCATTTTGTCCGTATGATGTATGACACACGAACCTAGGCTGAGCGCCAGCTGGTCAAACTGATGCCGATGTCTCGCTGGACCAAGAACCATCATTTCAGTCTGATCAAAGTTTAAAAGTAGGAAGTTACTACACATCCAACTTCTCACTGATAGAAGACAGTCCTCCAGGGATTTTATGGGAGTGAGATTTCCTGCAGTTATCGGCATGTACAACTGAGTATCATCAACATAACAATGAAAGGCAATCCCAAAACTCCGCAGTATACGCCCAAGGGGTGCCACATACAGGGAGAAAAGCAACGGGCCTAAAACAGTTGTACATGGCTGTCTGACTCGCTGTCCCAACTGCGCCTCGAATTTAGTTTTTTTGTTTGTTTGTTTCCCGTTCCGGCTCCTTCTGCTTCATTCCTGCTCATTCTTGCTAAGTGTGTTGGGAATGAACAAGAATCAAGCCGAATCAGTCAGAATGGGGAAAAAAAACCTTTGAGATTTCTGGAGGGACAGACATTTTGCCGTTCACCTACATACGTAGAATGGGCAGTTCCTGCCTCAACTGATTCATGCACATCCCATGTGTATGCTTGCAAATGCAAATCAACTGCAGGTGGAACACAGTACAAATTTCCAGAATGCTATCATTATTAAGAATAAGAGTGCACTTAAATGTCAGGCGGGTGGGGTCCCATCGCCACCAGAGGTCTTGTTGGAAGGCAAGCAAGGGGAGGGGCATGGCAGAGCGAGTGCTGTGGTCTGCTATCTGAAGACCTGCCCTGTCTTCCTGCGGGATGTCAGATGTTATCCAACCTATGAACTGTGAACATGTAAACCAGGGTCCTCTGACAATTGCACAACTGTAGTGCATGTAACCTCATGTGTTCAGAGTATTACGGCCATCAAAGCACAAACGTGCACACCCACAACCGTTGTTACCACTGCGGCCACCAGAAATAGGCACCAGTTTGCACTGCATCACAGTAACCCCATAATCAGGGCGCCCTGAATGACATATATCAGAACAAATATTGGATGACATATGTGATCCAGAGGGGAGGTAAGGCAGGTCCTGACAGTAAAGCATTACACGTCAACCGCATGCCCCTGCTCACATGCTCTCTCTCTCTCTCTCTCAATTACTGTCCAGAAAATCGGCTCTGTAACAGACAGAGGGGTGTTCCGCTGTCTGTCTGGACAGTGGGGCGCAGCAATCAGATGATCCAGCCTCACACACATGCAGTGGGGTGATCAGATGATTCACTTGTTTTGAACACAAGCAAAATATTTCGGGTGCCGCACCACTGTGCCTGATTGTGCCCAACTGTTTAAACCAGGAGTGGGCAATGAGGGGCCAATACAGTACAGGTTTTCCTTGCAACCAATCACCTCAGCAGGTGGGTTTGCTGATGAGCTTCTTCCCTGATCATCAATGAAATCACCTGGTGGCACACATGAGCATGAATAAAATCACCTGCTGACACACATACGCATCAATGAAATCACCTGCTGGCACACATGAGCATCAATGAAATCACCTACTGGCGTGATTGGTAGAAAGGGAAACCTGCAGTGTCTTGGCCCTTCATGGCACACGATTGCCCACCCCTGGTTTAGACTGCGCTCACAGTGGTGTCCGAGGGTTGCGAATGCAACTCCACACTTCCCAAATGTTGGACGAAATTTAATTTGCTGGGGATTCGGCCTCTAGTGTGATGGGGTATTAAGGTTCTCACTGTCTTACATGCAAGATCTTTGCTTTAATGAACTAAAACTATTGAAGCAAAAATCAAATACATTCAATTAACTAATAAAGCATTGCACTGTGAAGTGCTGTTGATGACACACAATGTGTAATCATAGTGAAAATAGTGATTTTTTTTTTCTTCCAAGAAAAAAATTGTAGAAGGTAAAAATAGCAGTTCAATAGCAATGTGGCAGATGTGCTGCAAGAGCTTGGACTTATTTTTCATGCATGTTGCAAGCAGCACATAGCAAAAATGGACAGAAAACTCTCTGTAGACAATCATTTACCAGCATCATTACATAATTAACATGTTTTACTGGAGTTGCTATGACTGGGGAAGAAATCCCACACATGGAAAAAAAAATCAGCAAACTCACATGATTGCCTTCTGGTTACAAGAAGTGATTTTTATAGTCTTACCATTTTTTAACACTCAACTAAACTAAATCCACAAAGCATTCTATGCCCACAGGAGATATAATAAAAAGGAAAATATGTTGGTTCAGATGATGTCTATACATTTCAAAGGTGGTACGGTGCATCCAGAAAGTATTCACAGTGCTTCACTTTTCAACATTTTATGTTACAGCCTTATACCAAAATGGACTAAATGAATGTTTTCTCTCAGAATTGTACTTATAACACTTCATAATGACCACATGTTTTTTTGTTTTTTTGTTGTTTTTTTTTTTTGGGGGGGGGGGGGGTGGAAATTTATTAAAAATAAAAACCTAAGAAATCTTATGTACATAAGTATTCACACTCTTTGCTCAGTATTTTGTTGATGCACCTTTGGCAGCAATTACAGCCTCAAGTCTTCTTGAATATGATGCCACAAGTTTGTCGCACCTATCTTTGGGCAGATTTGCCCCTTTACCCTTTGCAGCACCTCTCAAGCTCCATCAGGTAGGATGGGGAGCATCAGTGCACAGCGATTTTCAGATCTCTCCAGAGACGTTCAATGGAATTCAGGTCTGGGCTCTGGCTGGACCACTCAGGGACATTCACAGAGTTGCCCCGAAGCCACTCCTTTGATATCTTGGCTGTGTGCTTAGGGTCATTGTCTTGCTGAATGATGAACAACCACCCTAGTCTGAGTTCAAGATCACTCTGGAGAAGGTTTTTATCCTGGATGTCTCTATCTCCGTCACCCCCATTCCTGAAATAATAAAAAAAAACAATAAAAAAAAACAGATTTGCATGATTCATATCATAAAATATGAAACTGAATGTGACATTTTAACCTCTTAAAAGAAATCAAGGTTAGTCATCTTTCATCCTGTTCAAGGTCTGTGTCCCAAGAATGTTCACTGTCAATTTGAAGTCTCTGGCAGTAATAGGACTGGACTTATGCTGAGCACAGACAGATGGATGGACGGATGATGCAAATAAATAAATAAATAAATAAATACATAAATAAAAGCCTTTGCAATGCCTCACATCGGGGTGAATGTGAGGCATTGATGTGAAAAGAGCTTTAAGCAGCTAATGCAGATGGATCAGTGCTATATAAATGCAGTCCATTTATTTACCATTTACCCAATGGCCATATTTTGATGGCCTCGGATAAGAATGTGGAAAATGTGAAGCTCTGTAAATACTTTCTGGACGCACTGTAAATGAATAAAAAAATAATAGCCTGCATCCTTGTTTTGAAGTAAAACTGTACACGGGTGATTCTTTAACTACGGGCACTATTGGCCTTGTAAATGTAATTTCCACCACACCATTGCCTTACAATATAAAGTGCCTTGGGGCAACTGTTTGTTGTGATTTGGCGCTATATACATGTGCTCTGATGTTACTGTTTATCTCCATAGAAACTACCCACACAATCTTTCATACAAACTTTTTAAAGGGACATTATTGTTGTGGTGGAAATTACGGCAATAGTGTGGGACAACTACATTTTGTTTAAAAAAATCACAACAGTTGTATGACATTGAATACCCCAGTTATGTTTTGATTATTTTACTGATATTTTATTGAGATATTTTAAAACATTAGAAAAAATGTTTGTTTACTATTCATTTTTATCATTGAAGATCATAAGTCTGGGTGTGGGACAAGCAGATAACGGCAATATTTGCATATAATGATGCTGAAAAAAGGTGAAAAAGTCATCATAGACTACTAGGACAAATTTCTTCAAACACTTTCATTGTAAAGATAACTATAAAAGTGTGAAATTTCCCCTTTTTTCTTTTTTTCATAAAATATGATCAAGGGACATAAAAGTGCCCGTAGTCTAAGAATCACCCACACATTGACTTTAGCAATGCACTGTTGTGAACGCATTAATGCATGCCATCATGCACTGTGACAAACTGATTGATTGACTTTTTTTTTTTAGTTTGCTTCTCACGGTGGTGAGATCAAGAGAGGACTTGTGACATCCAGACCACACTTGTAGTAGAACTGTAGCACCTTTGGGTGTTGGGTTGGTTGATATCCTCGTGGGGGCTTTTCTGGTCATGGTCCAACTGGTTGATAGACACTGGAGGGATTATATATATCCCATGTGTTTGAGGAGCTGGAGCACGTGCTTTTACAGAGGAAGTTCTGGGCTGTATATTCTGCACTGTTTGGAATCTGCATTTCCCCATCATTGCAAATCATAAATGTTCTTTCACACAGCATGACTGCAGCTTCATATTACCAAATAATCATTTGTTTAACGCAAAGAGCTTTACAGATTCTACCCACTTTGCATCAGCTGATGCTACTTAACTTTTGCTATATGTGAGAAAAAAAACGGCATTTATGCATCTGAAAAACAGCACTATGAACATCTGAAGGGCAAACGCCATGATGTCGAGGAGGTGGAGTCATGACGACAACACAACACTATCAAGTCCCGCCTCTTTAAACTTCAAATCAGAAATCCCACATATGGCTCTGGTTCTAAATCTGGCAGGAAGTCAAGTGAGGGCAAGAATAAAAAGAGCAGGGGCAGAGTCTCCACAGCAAAACACAAACAAAAAGAGCGAGACAGCCCGGTCACCGGAGTCCACGAAGGAAACCACTCACTGCTCAAGGACTCAGCCAAAGTAGGCGGAGAGCACTTTGTTATTGGAAAAGCTGACAGGGAGCAGGACAGCGGGGAGGGGACGCACAGAGAGTAAGAGGTGGCTGTCTGATTCTGATTCGGTCAGTGAAGGCCTCATGCAGCTTGTTAGCAGCAACTCAGTTCCATTTTTATCTGTCTGACACACTCAAACTTTATCCAGAGCTCAGCGGGACCCTTGAAGGGAGGGACAGATAGGAACAAGAGGAAGAAAGAGGAAAAGGAGTCAAGGTAAGTGTGGTTCCAGCACGGCTGTGTGTGCTGGTCTTGTTTGGACTGCTCATTAGAGTGTGGTTGTGGTGGGCGTGGAGGTGGACCGTGCTCTCAGGGTGCTGCTGCTTTTTTCCTTCTAAAAGTAGACCAGATTAAAGCTGTGGCTCCTTTTTTTTAGGTCTCAATGCCAGCTTCACACTCTTACTTTGTGTTTCTTTATATATATATATTCCATTCATTCTGCAGCTTTAGAAAACAATATAACCACTTTATTAATGCAGAGCCCCTGAGACCAAAGCAGTTAAATGAATTTGTTGTGAAGTTAGGAAGAAATGAAGCTTGGTAACTTTCTTTTTTCTGTCAGAAGTGAAATTGTAAGAAAAGCGATTTCCAAGGCAACTCGAGCTCTCTCGCCCCTTTTCTCTAATCTTTGTGTGGTGTGACTGCCTCGCGTCCCCGTATCAGTCCCGGCAACACATTTGGTTTCAATTACTTTGTCCCTCTGGGGAACAAGCTGCTATAAATAAGTAACAAGTGGCTGACTGTGAACGCGCTGCCGCCGACTGTCGACAAGGAGGCACATGCCTCAACACTGACTCTAGTTTTCCTTTTTGGTGGGGGGCTTGTGGTCTGGGGAGCTATGGTGTGGGGTCTGTGCATGTAGTGTTACAGTACACAGTGTCCAATATTTGTATTGATTCATGAGACAAAGGTATTACCAGAGCTGTATGTTTGATTTCTGCAGCAGTCGTCACTGACTGTTTGATTTAATAGAGGCAGAAAATGTTCTCCAGAAGTACTGTTATTCACCAAGGTGTATCCAACTCACTCCCATGAGGTGGTCAGTGTGTGTTCCTCAAGGTTGGGTCCTGCACAGTATCTTAGCTGTTCTTCAGACTGCACTCTTGGACAGTCTTCTGACGTTGTGTCTGGAATCTTTTGGAGATACCCGTTTGGGGTTTACAGCGCTGAATGCTCCTATTACCACTGGGACCTCTTTGGACTTTATGTTCAACGTCTGCTCCAGTCATTCTTTGAGCCCCTGATACTTCTTGATTTTCTTGTGCTCCTTCTTTCAGATGTTGCTGTAAGCTGGGATTGCCACAATGATCTTCTGCTCCTTGTCAACCAATATGTCTGGTGGGTTGTCCAGCTTGTCTGTCTGGAGAGTGAAATGGCAGAATTGGTGTCTGTAGAACAACAGATCAGGGGTTTGAATCCCACTCAGGACATACCCTGACAATGGGGTGAATGTGAGGCATTATTGTAAAGCACTTTCAGCATCTGATGCAGATGGAAAATCTCTATATAAATGCAGCCCATTTACTATACATCCAGTGAATGTCCACAAGCAAGAACCTCCCAAGCCACCCAAGCCGAACTTTACTTTTGACCTTACCTTTGACTTTGATTGAAAGTAGAATCCATAAATAAATGCTCACCAATAAGTCCCCTACAGCATCAAGAGCTGCAAATTCCCACATTCATCCCAACATCACCCAAACAGATAACCTGTCCATCCCAACTTCTTGAAAGTAGCCACCTTAGCATAATGTCATAGCAGATACTCATTCATGATGCAGGTAGTGTGCCTCCTGTGAGTTTTCTCAGCCAACCATTAATTTCACACAAAGTAATTTCCTCAGGAGATACCTAGTACCAAAGACACCTGGCCACCGCATGCTTTAGAGCACAAATCCCAAACCTTTTGTTTTGTGTTGTTTCCCCCCCTTGGAGCCCCAAAGAAAAGCTTAGCTCCCCCAACCCCATTTTCATGGTTATGTGTCAGGCACTTATCTTTTAATTAGTTTTCATTGTTGAGTAATTGTATTATTGTGGCTTTATTTAATATGTGCACTTCAAATTTACAACCTTAAACCTTATGATGCCCCCTGTGACCTTTTGCAAGCCCTTTTTGGGGGGTGGGGGCTCAATCCCCAGCTTGAGAACCAGAGCCTTAGTTCAGTAGTTGGCATCCAGTTGTCACAACCATAGGAGGGTACTTCAAAAAGTTCTTAGCTGCACCCAAAATTAAAACATTCTGGAGGCTCAAGATATCACCTTCTTTTATAGCCCCTTCACACAGAGTACGAATAAGTACAAATCAGGATGACTCACGGCAGAACAGCTCGTATGAGTGAACCACAAAAACATTGAGCCAACGGGCAGGCATGAATGATGCCACTGCAACAGTTTTGTGCGCACAGGAACAGAGTGCAAGCAGCTGCGTGGTGTGTGTAACAGACAGGACAGACGTGGAACAGAGCTCACGTGGGTGATGTGAAATTCAGATCGTGCACTGCATGTTATGATCTGATGGTCTGGATCACCTGGGGTAGCCTGTCAATGTGCGTGCCATGCGCATGCTCACCACAACCCATTTCATTTTCATTTATTTATTTATTTAAAACATGGACAGTGCACAATATACATTATCCTTAAATAGGAGAGATGCATTATGCCAGGTTGTAGCACACGTGCTAATTTCCACCTGTAGTCCCTAGACAGGCTGATGAAAAACAATTAAAAAGAGGAAATTTACAATATATTACATTAAATTTTTAAAATTACAGACACTGTGTCCAAAGCACATGACATTAGATCACACTATGGTTACATGTCTGACCCGAGAGCAACCAATTTTTAACCAGTCGTGAAAAAGTGTAAAAGTTTGTACAAGAAATAAGTTCAGTTGGTAACATATTCCACTGGCGCAAGGCCACACAAGAGAACGCTGAGTTCCCAAAAGTTGTTCTACATCTGGGAATCCTGCACTCACCTCGACACATCGACCGAGTGGCTTGAGATGTTGTTTCCGAGTTCAAGGATATGAAAGTTTTTAACAGCGGAGCAGCAGTGCCATGAATGATTTTAAACAACAAACATAAATTTGAGTACATGATTGAATTTTCAAAGCTCAGAATATTATACTTTGAGAGTATGTGACAATGATGAAATAAATGTTTTTTCTTATCATGAATCTTGAGAGAGCTTTTATAAAGTGATTGAAGAGGCCTTAGGGCAGTTTTGTACGCCTGTGATCAACTTGTCATACAGTAACGAAAATGTGGTATAATCATTGCATTAAGATATATACTCAACAAAAATATAAACGCAACACTTTTGGTTTTGCTCCCATTTTGTATGAGATGAACTCAAAGATCTAAAACTTTTTCCACATACACAATATCACCATTTCCCTCAAATATTGTTCACAAACCAGTCTAAATCTGTGATAGTGAGCACTTCTCCTATGCTGAGATAATCCATTCCACCTCACAGGTGTGCCATATCAAGATGCTGATTAGACACCATGATTAGTGCACAGGTGTGCCTTAGACTGCCCACAATAAAAGGCCACTCTGAAAGGTGCAGTTTTATCACACAGCACAATGCCACAGATGTCACAAGATTTGAGGGAGCGTGCAATTGGCATGCTGACAGCAGGAATGTCAACCAGAGCTGTTGCTCGTGTATTGAATGTTCATTTCTCTACCATAAGCCGTCTCCAAAGGCGTTTCAGAGAATTTGGCAGTACATCCAACCAGCCTCACAACCGCAGACCACGTGTAACCACACCAGCCCAGGACCTCCACATCCAGCATGTTCACCTCCAAGATCGTCTGAGACCAGCCACTCGGACAGCTGCTGAAACAATCGGTTTGCATAACCAAAGAATTTCTGCACAAACTGTCAGAAACCGTCTCAGGGAAGCTCATCTGCATGCTCGTCGTCCTCATCGGGGTCTTGACCTGACTCCAGTTTGTCGTCGTAACCGACTTGAGTGGGCAAATGCTCACATTTGCTGGCATTTGGCACGTTGGAGAGGTGTTCTCTTCACGGATGAATCCCGGTTCACACTGTTTAGGGCAGATGGCAGACAGCGTGTGTGGCGTCGTGTGGGTGAGCAGCTTTCTGATGTCAATGTTGTGGATCGAGTGGCCCATGGTGGCGGTGGGGTTATGGTACGGGCAGGCGTCTGTTATGGATGAAGAACACAGGTGCATTTTATTGATTGCATTTTGAATGCACAGAGATACCGTGACGAGATCCTGAGGTCCATTGTTGTGCCAACATCCAAGAACATCACCTCATGATGCAGCAGGATAATGCACGGCCCCATGTTGCAAGGATCTGTACACAATTCTTAGAAGCTGAAAATGTCCCAGTTCTTGCATGGCTGGCATACTCACCGGACATGTCACCCATTGAGCATGTTTGGGATGCTCTGGACTGGCGTATACGACAGCGTGTACCAGTTCCTGCCAATATCCAGCAACTTCGCACAGCCATTGAAGAGGAGTGGACCAACATTCCACAGGCCACAATTGACAACCTGGTCAACTCTATGCGAAGGAGATGTGTTGCACTGCATGAGGCAAATGGTGGTCACACCAGATACTGACTGGTATCCCTCCCAATAAAACAAAACTGCACCTTTCAGAGTGGCCTTTTATTGTGGGCAGTCTAAGGCACACCTGTGCACTAATCATGGTGTCTAATCAGCATCTTGATAAGGCACACCTGTGAGGTGGGATGGATTATCTCAGCAAAGGAGAAGTGCTCACTATTACAGATTTAGACTGGTTTGTGAACAATATTTGAGGGAAATGGTGATATTGTGTATGTGGAAAAAGTTTTAGATCTTTGAGTTCATCTTATACAAAATGGGAGCAAAACCAAAAGTGTTGCGCTTATATTTTTGTTGAGTGTATTAGAAGCTTCGATGGTAAGAGAGTTTCAAATGTATCTATAATTTGACAAATTAAATTTTAAAGTGTTTGTTATCTTTTTAACATGTTTCTTAAAATTCAACTTTGAATCAAGTATTATACCCAGATATCTACATTGATCAACATTATGAATTTTCTGACCACCGATTAAAACTTCAGGACATTTCTTATTTCGGTTTGTAAAAAACGTAGATACTGTTTTTTTTTCAATATTTAAAGTAAGGCAGGAATTTTTTAACCAATGAGAAACCAACTTCATCTCTCTTGTTAGTTTTTGAGCTACCTCCTCCACGGTTTTTCCATGGGTATACACTACAGTGTCATCAGCATACATAATTGTTTTAACATTGCAGACAGATGGAAGATCATTAATATAAAGTGTGAACAACAGTGGCCATAAAATAGAGCCCTGAGGCACACCTAGTCTGCATGGTCTTAAAGGGGATGTTACTTCACCCATAGTTACACACTGCTGCCTGTCACTGAGGTACAAGCTTATCCAATGAATTATATTGGTATGAAAGCTAAATTTAGTTAATTTGA
This sequence comes from Thalassophryne amazonica, assembly GCF_902500255.1. NCBI lineage: Eukaryota > Metazoa > Chordata > Actinopteri > Batrachoidiformes > Batrachoididae > Thalassophryne > Thalassophryne amazonica. The sequence goes on along the minus strand of NC_047111.1, from coordinate 31,686,751 downwards.
AGAAGTTCGTGGTTAACGGTGTCAAAAGCCTTCCTCAAGTCCAGAAAGACTGCTCCTACCACATTGCAACAGTGATATATGTTTTTATGTATATCCACATGAGGACAGTAAGCAGACACACTCGCGTCACAGGGGACAGTTGTTAGTTCATGTCCGTCCAACCACGGTACGTGTTCTCCAGCTTGAACATCCAGAAACAGAGATCTCCGCAGCTGCTCCTGTCGGTGGACACACCTCCTGTCAATTCAGCGCACACACCAACGTGTCACTGTTTCTGTTTCCAAAGCCACACTTGTGGCTTTGCAAACAGACACACTCATGCCCCCACACTCTTAGACAAATTTCACATCCAGCTCAAAAGTGAATGTCTGCTGACTGTTTTTGTGCTAATAGTGTGAATGGCCACATATTTTCTTACTGCCAAGCAAGCGGTGTTAAATGTTTATGTGTGTCAGCTGGGATTTGGCCGACATCTGCCGTAAGAGGGTTCCATGGGCTCTCACAGTGCACACTCTGTCTTTCAGCCACTAGTGTGTGCAAATAGTTGTAGCAACAGGTGTACGAGGTGTTGGAGGCAACTAGGAATTGCCTCCAAGGAATTGTCTACACCTATTGCATATGATTCCTGTTTCATGCGCAATTCGTCCACATTCATACTATGTGTGAAGGGGCCCTTATGAAGGGATAGAGATGCTTGAACATTGGTCAACAAAGTGCATTGAAGTTAAGAGACACTATGATGAAAAATCTTTCAACGATGATGTTTTCTGGGTGATGCCATGACCCTTTTGAAGTACCCATACATAGTGAATCTGAAGGCATCAAGATGCAAAATACTTGCCATTCTCTTGCAAAGGTAAAGCCACTGTAAAACACTGCATATTTCAGCACCAGATTTCTTATTTTCATACTCTGTGGGATTAATACTACTGCCTTCCATCAGAGAGTGGCACACATTATGAAGCGGATGGGGGACAGCTGTTTGTATCCTAAACTCTTTCGAAGAAGAAACCACAAGAATGTGCCAAGGGTCTTGTCTGTGGAGGGTAGTTTCTGGTGTCATGCATCAGTGTCTGGGTCCAACCCTGCGACGGCTCATGCAAAATCTTATAACATGTCACATAAATAAATGTGGAAGAAAACACATTGATGCCAATGTTCAAGTATTTGAACTTCAGTTCTAAAATTGTGAAATTGTGCATTTTTGGTCTTTTTGCATTTTGGTCTCCCTAATTGCAAGAATCAAAAGAGAAAGTATTACTAGTGCAAGTCAAATCAAGTCTGGTAGCATGTTCTGGTGCACTTTGGGTCCTGGATGGTAACCACCCAGGCAGACAACCAGTCCATTCACGGCCAGAGTTCCCCTTTCAGAATTCCCATATGTGGTTGATTACACGCATCATGTGGTCATGTGGGACTTTCAGCTTTCACACTATGGTTACCTTGTGTGCAGTCATCCTGTACCCTTTGCAGAAAAGCACCCTCGAAAATGATATTTCCACCCTGATGCTTCATGGTTGGGACAGTGTTCTTGGGGTTGTTATCATCCTCCAAACACAGCGAGTGGAGTTGATACCAAAAAGCTCTGTTTTGGTCTCATCTGAACACAAGACTTTTTCCCATACCTCCTCTGGATCATCCAGATGGTCACTGGTGAACTTTAAACGGGCCTGGACATGTGCTGGTGTGATCACTGGGACCTTGCTGCCCTGCAGGATTTTAAACCATGACGGTATAGTGTGTTACCAATGTAATCTTTGCCACTGTGGTGCCAGCTCTCTTCAGCTCCTTGAGCACAGCCTCCCATGTAGTTTTGGGCTTTTCTAGAATCATCCTTAATCCACGTGGTGAGATCTTGCATGGAGCCCCAGACCGAGGAAGACTGGCAGTCATCTTGTGTTTCTTCCATTTTCTAATAATTACACCAACAGTTGTTGCCTTCTCGCCAAGCTGTGTGCCTATGTTCCTGTAGCCCATCTCAGCCTTGTGTGTGGACAGGTGTCTTTTGTACAGATAATGAGTTCAAACAGGTGCAATTAATACAGGTAAAGAGTGCAGAATAGGAGGGCTTCTTGAAGAAAAACTAACAGGTCTGTGAGAACCAGAATTCTCGCTGGTTGGTAGGTGATCAAATAGTGATTTCATGCAATAAAGTGCAAATTAATTATTTAAAAGTTATACAATGTGATTTTCTTATTTTTTTTATTATTATTATTATTTTATTTTTTTTAGATTCTGTCTCTCGCAGCTGAAGTGTACCTATGATCAGAATTACAGAGCTCTCCATTCTTTGCAGACAGGGAAACTGGCAAGATCAACAGTGGATCAAATATTTATTTGCGTCACTGTATACATGTGTGATCACCAGTCAGGAACCAAAGAACTTCTATCACATGGTGATGCACCACTACGTATAGCCAGCACAGGCTCCTCAACCTGATCTGACCTTTACAGGATCATGTTTCAAGTCAAATCTTTGGCTGCATTGCTCCTTGAAACATACAATTAAGGCTTCACAATGGGAGTCACAATTATTGCCTGAAAACCACACCCCAAGCTCATAGGCAGATGTTGAGATAAACAGTTAAACATTCTATTACCAGCTAAACAACTTCATCAAACTTCATCAGCTTCACCAAATGGTGAGTTTTAAAGCTCACCCATTGTTTCTAGCCCATGGATCAACAGCATTAGACATGCTCCTATACAGCCTAACAGTTGTAATAATGGCACACTGTGCAGAGAGAAGAAGAGCATTCATTGTCATTGTACATATATACAGCTAAATTTGTCATCTGCATTCTACCCATCCTAGTTAGTTAGACACAATTCAACCACTAGGAGCAGTGGGCAGCCACAGTCCAGCACCTGGGGACCAACTCCAGATGTAGACACGCTGCCTTGGTCAAGGGCAGAGAAGGAACAGACCCTAAATAAGCATGTTTTTGATTGTGGGAGGAAAATGGAGTGCCTGGAAGAAACTCACACAGACACAGGGAGAACATGCAAACTCTAGACAGAAAGGATGGAAAGCGATCCCACACCCTCTTGCCGTGAGGCATCAATGCTAACCACTAAGCCACTGTGCCACCCAAACTGAACTGCCCAAACAGCTTATAGCGGGTTAAACACCAATAAATACATTAATTGATTGATTATTTTCATCCATATGTGTGTGCATGTGTGTGTGAGCAAGAGAAAGCAAGGTTCATGCATTTTCCTTCAAATATGCACTCATTTGCCAGTTTTTTTTAGATGCACCTAGTAAAAACAAAGTAACCTTGCAGCAAATCTCCCTTCATGAAGAAGTGAAGGTGCACCTCTTAAAAATACACTGCCACAAGTGGTTATTTCTCTTCATGATCTCTGGTATTATTTTCTCCTGAGGTTGGCTGTCTCCCATGCTTTTATTATGATTTTTGTGTTCACTCCATATAGGTTGACTTATTGGTTCTGGTTTCAAGTGGTATTGCACTTCCACAGTTCACTGTTCGCGACCTTTATAACTTCTTTCAGAGCGTAACCTCCGCGCCAGATTGTCTAGCGTGTTTGCCTGTGTGTTATTTACAAATGCTGCCTTTTTATATTTATTGATTCTTGCAGGCTATTCCTAGTTTTGGTCGCCTGGTATAAATACTCTCTGGGCTGGGAGCCGCTACTCGTGTTTGTGGACAAATCTTCTGTTGCTCCCTCTCAGGACAAGCTTTCCAATTGGACTGATTCCCCATGTTCCTTGCCTCTGTCCAAGTAAGCAACCAAGCCCACTGATTGCATGCCAAAAGACAGCTAAATAAACTTTAGTGCTTGGACAAGGGTTCCTGGCAATGTTACAATAAAGCCAGCTTTTGCCTAAAATTATAGTTTTCTGCATTGGTGGTCTGTGTACATGATGGAAAACAAGCTGAAAAATGTACATAAAAATGTCTCAAACCACACCAGCAGAATAATATCATGAACCAAAATTATATATTTGTCTCACAGCATTGGCCGTCTTGTATAGCATTCTGTTTTTTTAGTTTCCAAACTGATCAGGATCTTCTGTTGAAGGTCTATACATACAAATGTTTGTGACTGTAGCAGTATATGCAGGGTACTGATAGTTTTTATTCATTTTTTTTATTTTCACACAGTTGTCACAGCGGTCACTGCATCCTCACATGCAACATGTTTTACATTTATGGGTAATTACACTGAGAAAAACTCCAGATAATAAAACCAGCACACAAGCCAGACAGCAAATGGATCCGGGCCGGATGTAGTCCAACATCAGGTACCAATCCTGAAAACAGATCCGGCCTAGACATTTTTTGCACCCTGGACCAGATCTGGCATGGCTCCACTTTACAGGTCTGGAACACATCTGGACCAGATCTGAACCGGATCCGCAAAAATTTACAGCCCATATCTGGTACGGATCTGGGACAGATGAGGTTCGCATCATGGCACCGTGGCAGGAACATGGGGTTAGCATAACGATAAGCAATTTTATCTGCACTCGGACTTTTGGGGATGCTCTTTTTATACCCAATCATGAGTGTCCTCAGTTCCCAAACACTTACTGAGTGTTGTTCGAAGGAAAGGTGATGTAACACAGCGGTAAACATACCACTGTCCCAGCTTTTTGGAAACATGTTGCAGGCATCCATTTCAAAATGAGCAAACAGCTGCACAAAAGCAAAGTTTATCAGTTTGAACATTAAATATCTTGTCTTTGTGGTGTATTCAATTGAATATAGGTTGAAGAGGATTTGCAAATCATTGTATTCTGTTTTTAATTTACATTTTACACAACATCACAACTTCATTGGAACTGGGGTTGTATAATTCTGAAGTACATCACATGGTCTAATTAATATAATTATGTTGAGATAAGATAGTCGTCTTTGTTTCACAGCGAGTGCATACAAGAACAACAAAACTCTTTCTGGTGATGTACAAGATATTATATTTTCTAGAATAAGTCACACATTTTTGCTGTATGCAGAACTCACTATTTAACATAGCATTTCTCTGTGGTTGAGTTTAAAAATGGACAGGAAGTACATGTGCACATCATAGCCTGTGCTGTTACCTAACATAAGAACTTTCAAATTATAAAAAAAAAAAATAAACAAGATGTACAAATAAATGTGCACTGGACAACACACTGAATGTTATTTTACACAATTTGGGCCAAAAAATTATCACATGAACACAGATTTCTGGCACACAGTGTTAGAAACAATACAAAAGTGAGTCCATTTGACTTTTTTAATGAGCTCCTTAATATGGTATTTTTGTACATTGTCCTAGAGTACTTTTATTTTCAACATTTATTATTTTAATATGTATATATCACGGACATGAGGAGCGAAGCTCTTCAACATCTCACCATGACATTTTTTTTTTTCAGACTTTTTTTGAGTAAATGCTCCAGTGAAGCATGAGCATGGCTAAAACCGTTCAGCTTCTGGGGGAAGATGTAAATTAATATTTGTAGTTTCAGATAGTTGACAGTAGGGCTGTACAATATGGCCAAATGATCATATTTCAATATTGTCATATCAGTATGATATATGATATGATTTTGATTTCACATGTTTAGTGCTTTAATTTCTTCAAAAGCCCTAAATTCTTCTTCTTCTAGATATTATTATTATTTTTATTATTATTAACGGATGCATTATGTTTTGATATATGCCACCCTGGAGCAAGACCACCCAAACTGGCAACAACAACAAAAAAAACATGACATATATAATGTATTCCTGAAAATACAGTAAACCTCTGATGGGATGAGAGAAACAAGGAGGCGAAACCTGATGAAGATAACCCTTCAACTTCCAGGAAGTGCATGTCCGCTGTAAGGAGAATGTTCTGAATGGACACCATGGGCAGTGGTGGGCACAGATAACCAAAAAATTAACTTCGATAACAGATAATCAGGTAACTGAAAAGTTATCTTTGATAAAGATAAAACAATAAACCACCCAAAAATGTATTAGAAGTTAAAGATAACTGATAAATTTCAATATTGTCTCTGGTATATTTGCAACTACTAATAAACTGAATTTGAGTTTTAACACCACAACGGTTTCTACTAGAATTAAAAGTGACAACAGACCCAAACAATGAAGCCACACTTTTGCCTTTGAACATCCTGCCCCTGCTGGAAGCTCTTATTTACTACACAGCTTCCAGCAGCACACCACTCTAAGCACAGCCATAAAGCCCAACTCTCTCCCAATCACAACACTCAGGTCAGGCGGAGGTCTTGAAAAATAAAGTCATGCTGACTTATGGTTTTGATTTATAAATAACATTAATAGTGATAGAATAACTCTATTAATGTCAATTCTGTCATTTCTACAAAGGTAATATATAAGATATATCTTTAAATGTTGAATAATGCACTAATTCTGAGGTTTTGTAACAAACACAGACAGATCGCAAAGGATTCTGGGTAAAAGTGACTCTGCTAAACACTGATTGGTTCAGTCATTCATTATGTAAACCAGCACGTTAATGTGACATGTGCTGTGTGTTGGTGTTTACAGATAAATGTGCTTTTGTAAAATATTAGATTTTTTATTTGTAAAAACAAGCATTTTTATGGAGCCCTGGAAGTGTCATCGCAAAATATTTTGCATGTGGAGATAATGTGCGCTCAATTTCTTAGTGCTGTGCACACGTTTTTGATGTTGTAAAACGTGCACTCAGTACTGTCTACATAAATATTGGCTTTACACTGTGCGAGTCTTGGCCCTTTTTCAGATGATTTTTCATTTGTGCGAGAATTGTTTTGGACCGAGTTTCAGGTTAATCATGCATCCTGCATTGTGTAGTGTACATGGAGTAACAAGCTGCGTTTAACATCTGACGACCACCTCCTGATCGCCGATCATATGGTCGAATGAAAATCAAACCTGTTTGATATTATTCTCGTCTGCCTTGGTGAGGTTATCCTGCTGCTGAAAAGCTACAAGCCGGCACTGTGCATGTGCAAACACTGCAGAGCTGTCTTGTAATGTTTTTTGTTTTTTTTTTTGCTGTTGTTTTGTTTTGTTTTTAAACTTAATTTGTTAAAAAAAAAAGCCATTTGCAAAGCCAAATTGTTGATTTGACAATCTTCTGAACCAGGGTCAAAATAAATAGAACACTGCCATCTACTGGTGCCCAGACCCTTAGTACTTAGGGCAAATACTGTCATGAACACTACTGGCCAGTAGATGGCAGTAGAGGCCTTGAAAGCTTGCCAAAACAAAATTCCAGATAATCCGTGTCTTCTACATTTAAAATGCGTGGAATTTAACAAACGCAAATACAATAACTACGTCTATAAACCCAGAGAATATATTCACAAGAGTTTTAGGCACTAGAATTTAATGCTGTTGTCTGTGGAGCCTGAACAGAGGTTCTGAAATGCATTTGTCCTGTCGTGAACGTACTGAGATTACATAATCCTACCCATAATGCACTGCTGGGCACAGCATGTGCTCACTAAAACCTTAAAATTAGCACATTACTTTAAAACTAAAACACTGATAAAAATGGATGCCTCTGGATGACTTAGGCGATATTGCCAGCATATCAGTATGGTGTTAAAAGAAATTATTATTATTATTTTTTTTTTTTTTTGTGACCAGTTCTCCTTTGCCTACAGAGGATAGAGATGTTTTTCATAGAAGCAGCGCTCTTCTGTTTGCAGAGAATAAAACTGTACATCTGTTACAAAACTTTTAACAGGTAGGTGCTGAGCTGATTTTAAATTTTAAAAATGCTTTTCACTGTTCAGCGTTGTTTACTTTGTTTATCGGTCTAAAAGTTATCGGACAAAAATTAATCGGAAGATAATTGGTCCGATAATGGTTTTTAAAGTTTTAAAGGGGGGAAAAATCGAACACAATTATAAAAGAGAAATTACAAAACAACAGCTATGAAGTGAGTTAATGTTTAAACAATAAAACTTCAATTATAGTGTCAGTCTGGCAATAGGAGAATAACTTTTTTTCTGTTTGTAGGTTAAATAATTGAGAAAGGATTTTTATTTATTTATTTATTTTTGGTTTTAATATAAGATATAAAAGCTCCAGAGAATTAAACCGTCTAATCTCTCCCGGGGGATTATTACGCAGAAAAGGAGCACAAGGAGAAAAACCTTGTTGTCTGTGTTGGGAAAGTGTAGGAACACGGACCCACAACAGGGGGCGCAAATGAACGGACAATGGAGGAAGTCAAATAACAACACTTTACTGTTGTGAATAAGCACAACAAACACAACAGATTACAACAATAGACAAAGAAGTCAATTCACAAAATGTGTCACGTGGGCAGGCTCGAAGATAAGAGACGTCTGTCCAAAGCAGAACCGGAACCACACGATTTCCTCCGCCACCGAACCCCAGGAATACTGGAGCCGCCAAGTCCCGAACTCCCAGGTGGCCACTGCCTCCGCGTGTCGGATCTGGTACTGCTGGCGAGGAACAAAAACAGTTAAATGTGGGTGCGTTTGCACCCAGCAACCCGTATGGCGGGGAAAACCACCTCCACCTCTCGTCGGAAGAATGTCTGCTATTTAACGCACAAAAGTAACAAAGTGTTAATGTCAAAAAGACAACACAGTCGGCTGAGTACTGTACCTCCTAGGTAGAGCAATATCTCGGCAAAGAGGTGGAGATGTCGTCTTGCTGATATACCACTGCTGATCAGATGATTGGTGACAGCTGTCGTAGGCGATAAGTGACAGCTGTCACCCCGGCTGCTCCTGTGAGGCGGCAGCGCCCTCTGGTGCCTGGAGCCCGCACTCCAGACAGGGCGCCCTCTGGTGGTGGTGGGCCAGCAGTACCTCCTCTTCAGCGGCCCACACAACAGTCTGAGTCTTTAAAAAAAATTAAAATCACCTAATACTCTGTGGAAACAGTCTGCAAGATCTCAAATGAGATCATTAAAACAAAAATACTGCCATTCTGAATTTGATCTTTTTTGGGGGTATGTAAAGGTAACATTTTAACAAACAGGGGTGTTGATTTTTGTTGTTGTTTTCAGGGTGGGAGAATGTACTGCAATATGACATCAACTTATTTTTCAGCATTTATTATCTGAGCTGAGAAATGATTTGGGGGTCAGAGTCCTTCCTCTGGTTGTGACAGTCAGCAGCTGTTTTCTGTCGTTGCACACGAGTCTGATTTCAGTACATTTTCTTTTTTTTGGTCCTGCTAAATGCTCTCCCATGTTCATGGCTCCACTGTGGCAGAAAGAGTTAGAAGTAAAAAAGAAAAAGAAACAACAAACAGGCATAGAACCCACCTGTTAACTGACACACAACAGCTGCTGGTCCATGCGCAGTTATATTAGGAACAAGGCATTCTTTGGATGTCCCACAATCCTCTGTGCCTGGCCCCGCCAACGCTGCCTGCTACAAAGACCTCACCCCACACACACACCAAAATTAAATGCATAAAAATAAGTTGCAAGGCCCTTTATAAATGGGCAAATGCTTTTATACATGGGATGTAAATGCAAACACATTTATGCCGTAAACACACAGCACGTGTTACGTTAACATCACTGCTGCATTCCTTCACCACTCATGCCTTCATAGTGCAGTTGCACAGAGAAGAATTTTCTTTCAACAAAACAGATCAATTCTATGCTTGAATCTCCGACGTGCCTTCTGGCAAATTGCAGTTGAACTTTCAAGTTTTTTTTTATTTTTTTTATAAAAACCTTCTCTATACCACGTTATCATGAAGCTGTATAACTGGTGACGCAAAACTCAAAATTTGCACTATGCACAATTTCTTCAATCACAGCCCCAGAAGTCTATAACTTCTTCATGGTCGTCTGGGTGTCTTTCCTCTTGATTATCCTTCTTGCACAGTCACTCGGTTTTTGAGAACTGTCGCCTCCACACAGATTTACCATTGAGTGCCATACTGTTTGTATTTTTTCATAATACATATAAAGCCCAAGACATAATCATTGTCTTGGCACTGTTTAAAGGGCATAATTTTAGAAATGTTAATATACAAAGACTGAATTTTTTTTTGTTTGTTTGTTTTGTTTAATCACTCACTCATCTTCAACCACTTATCTGGGATCAGGTTGCAGGGCCAACAGCTTCAGCAGGGGACCCCAGACTTCATTTTCCCGGGTCACATTGACCACCTGCGACTGGGGGATCCCGAGGCGTTCCAAGGCCAGCGTGAAGATATAATCTCTCCACCTAGACCTGGGTCTTCCCCGGAGTCTCCTCCCAGATGGATGTGCCTGGAACACCTCCCTAGGGAGGCGCCCAGGATGCATCCTTACCAGATGCTCGAACCACCTCAGGTGGCTCCTTTCAGTGTGAAGGACCAGCAGCTCTACTCCGAGCTCCCCACGGATGACCGACCTTCTCACCTTCCCTCCTAAGGAAGCCCATTTTGGCCACTTGTAGCCACAATCTAGTTCTTTTGGTCATGATCCCTTGAAACTTCACACTCCTTTGGTCTTAAAAGTCCTCTGTAAGCACTGACACCCTTTTGGTAAAATTGCTTGTCTCCAGTATCCATCTACAGTATGACCATCTCTCCCTGGATGGGATGACAGTCCAGCAAATGTTATTTCCTCAGCCATGGCTGGTAACTCATTCAGCTGGGTGGATTGAGACAATGCAGATGATGTGTCTTGTTCCAGGGGCACAGACAGGTCATGCGACCAGGAACCCAGGTCTTCATAATGTGAGTCAAACACTTCTCCATTCAAGTACCTGCTCTATTACAATTTCTGGCCCCAAGTGAATAAAATGAGGAAGATGTGGGATCTGATGGGGCAATCAGTTGTAACAGAAAAGGAAAAAATAAAATGAAACTGTCAAACCTTTAAAGTACATTAACCCCACACAGAATTAGGGAAATAGTTCCGATATATGATCTAATTTAATCTCAGTGACTGTGTTTACAGCATTCAGTAAAATTTTCATTTAAAAAAAAAAACACTTAAAGCCACTCAGATAATTCCAGTTGGTAAGTTGCATTCATATTTAAGATTGGTCAACATTTTTCCAAGTTCACCAGCCTTTTTTTTAAGCAGCTGTTGTTAGTGCACTGAATAACTTACCAGTTCACAGCAGCATGTAAACTTCATTTTCTCTCTTGAACTAACCAAAAATGATTTACAGAGCACTGAAAAGAAAAAACGCATTGTTCATCACACAATGAGGCTGGAACATAACAAAAATATAAAGGCAACACTTGTTTTTGCTCCCATTTTTCATGAGCTGAACTTAAAGACCTAAAACATTTTCTATATACGAGGTCTGTTAGAAAAGTATCGGACCTTTTTATTTTTTTCAAAAACCATATGGATTTGAATCACGTGTGATTACATCAGCCAAGCTTGAACCTTCGTGCGCATGCGTGAGTTTTTTCACGCCTGCTGGTTGCGTCATTCGCCTGTGAGCAGGCTTTGTGTGAGCAGTGGTCCACCCCTCTCGTCGGATTTTTATTGCGAATAAATGTCTGAACGATTTGGAGCTTTGCTGCATCAATTTTTTCCAGAAACTGTGAGACATCTCCAGGTGGTAACCATTCGGAAAATTCAAATGGTTTTCAGGGACGATTTTATGGGGATTACACAGATTAAGGAGTGCTCCAGCCGGTTTAAAGACCGCCCACAGCTGCTGAGAGCACGCCGCGCTCCAAGCGCCGATTGACAAACTCAAACCCCGCTGAAACAACCAGATAATTTCCAACGTGAAGGCTTTGTTGATCCGGGACGTCGTCTGACTTACACAAAAAATGGCAGGAGACGTGGACATCAGTACTTTTTCAGCACATTCCACTGTTACAGGAGTTTTTTTCATGGAAAGAAAAGCAGACGGATGCGCCACGGAGCCGCTCATGGCGCGGCACAAAACCACCTATGTGTTGGTCTCACAGGACGGCTTTGAGATGGCTTTCAGACGGCTGTCGGTGGGTTTTCAGTCGTGTAACTAACCAAGAAATTGTGGATGAGCCTGGACATGCCAGAACACATCCTGTGAGGCTTCATCACGGCGTTGCTTTGCGCCATGCGGCTCCACCGTGACGCGCGGAATTCCTCCGCACGTCTATCTCAATGTGCCGAAAAAGTGCTGATGTCCACGTCTTCCGCAATTTCTGTGCTAGTCAGAGGACGTCCCAGATAAAACACAACATCCAGTTTGGAAATGAACGGCACATTCCACTGTTACAGGAGTTTTTGTCATGGAAAGAGGAGCGGAGGAATTCCGCGCATCGCGGCTGTGCCGCATGCCGCAAAGCAACGCCGTGATGAAACCTCACAGGACGTGTTCTGGCATGTCCAGGCTCATCCACAATTTCTCGGTTAGTCACACGACTGAAAACCCACCGACAGCCATCTGAAAGCCATCCTGTGAGACCAACACGGAGGTGGTTTTGTGCCGCGCCATGAATGGCTCCGTGTCGCATCCGTCCGCTTTTCTTTCCATGAAAAAAACTCCTGTAACAGTGGAATGTGCCGAAAAAGTACTGATGTCCACGTCTCCTGCCATTTTTGTGTAAGTCAGACGACGTCCCGGATCAACAAAGCCTTCACGTTGGAAATGATCTGGTTGTTTCAGTGGGGTTTGAGCCTGTCGATCGGCGCTCGGAGCGCGGCGTGCTCTCAGCAGCTGTGGGTGGTCTTTAAACCGGCTGGAGCACTCCTTAATCTGTGTAATCCCCATAAAATCGTCCCTGAAAGCCATTTGAATTTTCCGAATGGTGTCCACCTGGAGGTCTCTCACAGTTTCTGGAAAAAATTGATGCAGCCAAGCTCCAAATCATTCAGACATTTAATTGCAATAAAAATCCAACGAGAGGGGTGGACCACTGCTCACACAAAGCCTGCTCACAGGCGAATGACGCAACCGACAGGCGTGAAGAAACTCACGCATGCGCACGAAGGTTCAAGCTTGGCTGATGCAATCACACGTGATTCAAATCCATATGGTTTTTGAAAAAAATAAAAAGGTCGGATACTTTTCTAACAGACCTTGTATAGAAAAGACCCATTTCTCTCAAATATTCACAAATCTGTCTAAATTTGTGTTAGTAAGCACTTCTCCTTTGCTGACATAATCCATCCTACCTCACAGGTGTGGCATATCAAGGTGCTGATTAGACAGCATGATTACTGCACAGATGTGCCTTTGGCTGGCCACAAAAAAAAAAACAAAAAAAAACTCACTGCTCAAAGCACGAGTTGGAATTTACGCAAAATATATTTTTTAAAGGAATTTCAAAAAGTCAGTGCAACCGTGGACCTTGAGTATTTGTTTTCTCTGCTTTTGATTTTTTTTTTTTGTAATTTTGCTGTGAAAGTATGTTTCTGTGCTGATTATGGTCCTCACATGAAATCCTGTGCAGATGTCACATTTGAACTTTAAGATACGATTCATACAAGCTGAACACACTCTGGGACCTACATTTACACTATGTACCATTTAAAGCAGATCGCCCAAGTGCATTTGGGCATTGTCCCACTCCAAACTGGAATTTATACAGCACATAAGTAGGCCACAGGGTGTTTGGTGAGATTTGGGCAAAACATGAATGCCAGCTGTTAATTCTGCCACATGTGTGTACCTGGCATGTTGCTGTTTATATAGCAGAATTAGCATTAGAGAAGTGAGATGTTTTCTTCAAAAGGAACAGGTTTGTTTGCAATGCTTCAAACCACAAAGCAGATCCTTTATAGGGTTAGCAGTTGAGCACCTTGAGTTCCTGTAACACCTCACCCTTCTCCTTCTCCATCCACCCAATCTCCTCTATGCCCCATCAAATGCAGAGAGATTGCAGTTCTATCTTACCTGAAGACATGTCCTTTTAAGCGAGGCATCACTTGTAGCAAAGCTAGTGAATTCTGTTTCATGCCAGCATCAGGATACATGAAACCTTGAATCACCACCTGTGAGCAGAGTGGGGGCCAAGCATTTAGTGAGTGAGCTTGTTTCCATATCAGGAGACTACTCCTGTCCATTCTGCATGTAATGTGGAGTTGTGTTAGGAAGGGAATCTGGCATGAAGCTTTTGGGCAGTACAGTGGTTGAGTGGTTATAACTGCTACCTTACAGCAATAAGTTCCTGGGATCATTTCCCACCTGGTCTTTTCTCTGTGGAGTTTTCATGTTCTCCTCATATTTGCAAGGGTTCCCTCTGGGTGCTCCAGCTTCCTCCCACTTCCGAAGACGTGCAACCCCAATTCCAATGAAGTTGAGACATTGTGTAAACTGTAATTAAAAACAGAACACAATTTGCAAATCATATTCAACCTATATCCAATTGAATACACCACAAAGACAAGATATTGTATAAGTGCAGCCAAGATACTCAACTTGCACTCATCAGTCCCAGATGCTAGCATGGAGCTAGCAGGCCGCACGCTATTCCACTAGGACAGAAACATAAACTTCGGTAAGAGGAAGGGAGGGGGGTTGTGTATTTACGTCCATAACAGCTGGTGCACCAATGCTCAGATCATTGATGCACATTGTTCCCCTGACCTAGAATACCTCACAGTTAAATGCAGACCATTTTATCTTCTGCGTGAGTTTTCTGCAGTAATTGTCACCGCTGTTTACATAGCACCAGATGCTAACATTAACATTGCTCTAGATATTTTGATATTAGATATTTCAGATCACCTATCCATACTACTCAACCCTGCATACACCCCCCTCAGAAGAAAAACTCCAATCACCTTAAAGACTGTAAAGACTTGGCCTGAAGATGCCACATCAGAGCTGCAGGATTGCTTTGAAAGAACTAATTGGGACATTTTCTAGGATGAGGACCTGGAGGCTTTCACCACCACGGTACTCTCCTACATCAACACCTGCACTGACAATGTCACTGTTGGGTTTGCACCCTGTTTTTAAAGAAATGAGAGGCACAGACACTGTAAAGAAACCAGTCAGAGACAAATATATATATTATCAAGGCAAGGTGACGGCTGGAACCTTCCATTCCTGCGACATGAGCCTTGTGGCTCGGCCAAAGCAGGATGAGGCACTTATGCAAAATGAAAAATAGTTTGCTCAATCATGAAAAATGCAGACAAGTCTTTCTTTTTAAAACCTCCTCTTCTCACAAAGAGGAAAAGTACACGTAGTCATAAAAGAAAATGAATGATAATATAAGCATGAACTATATAAAATCCTTGACATAATCCTCCCTGTTTATCATTTATTTACATGAGTTTATCATGTCCAAAACACAATTCAATAGAAAATTTGTCCACTTTAACCACTTGTCTTATTACATTTTCAGCTAAAGCTTCATAGGCTAAGAGTGTGTTAACTCATCACGTCAACAGTTCAAGCTTAAACTGGAGTTGTGGGCTTTTCAATATCATCATAATTCTCAACACAGTCATTATAGTTTTCTCCACTAAGGTCTGACTGTTTCAATGCTTGATATTTTGGCATAGTTTGTTGGAAAGTCAGATTACACTGTACAAATGTATTTGAGACCATTTTGCCAACCATTGTTTTGATACAAGGGATCACACAACACATGCAAAGTCCAATCAGAATTAGGACTACAATAACTGGTGTCATTATTTTCAATAGTAACTGCCACCATGGTCCTGAAGTCAACCAGGAGCAGGGATCCCACTGGCTCACGGCTAGAGTGTCTTTATGCATTGCATCACGAAGTTTATTCAGCTCTTCCAATGCGTCCTGCACATCCACTGAATGAATGGAGTCTGGGATGAAAGTACAGCATGTTGTGTTCAGCAGACCACAAACTCCTCCCTGTGAACCAGTAAGCAAGTCTAAAACCATGCGATTTTGCATCACCATGGTACATAAAGCATCTATTTCAGTATTTTGAGCTGCTACTATTTTCTCAGTTACATTCATGAACAGTCCCAATCGATAATTCAGAGTTTCAATCATTAATGAATTTTTTACCACTCCTATCCAGGGGAACAGTGAATGTGCTATTTTATCTCCTACAGACCACAACTTTTTGGTCCTCCGGTACATCCGAGCCCCACATGTGATCATGTGGCAACACATATGGGTATATCGATCTCCTCCGTCTGGTGCTGCCATTCTTCTCTGTGGGGGTCCTTGGCACTACCACATATGTATGGTCAGTCACCTGGGTAGGTGCACACACACCACCCCAATTTGGTGGGAGACTCATGTACAGCCTGGAACCACAAAGCCAATAGATGTCATCATACACTGGAGTACCATTTATAGGTGGTAGCAAAAACTTACTAACATAAGCACACGATTCATCCGTTACCCATGGACAGGAGCCTGTATAATTACATCCACGTCCAATGTGTTGAAGATAAGTATCATCCACATAATATGTTTTGGTTAGGCTTAAATTATTTGATAAAACATAAGTTTGGGTACACAAATGTTTCCTAATTTTACCTACAGTTTTATTCCCTGTCCCATAAAAGCAAATCGGGAATGGCCGTTGTGATGACAATTTAACATCTGATGATATTTTTGCATTTCCCTTCAGTCTAGTCAATGGGGCAGCACTTGGGCACGCTTGTACATCTTCTGTTGAAGTCCCTATCATAAAAGTGGTTGCACTGAGACAAGTGGTATTACGTCTTATCAGATTTGCTGAGAACTATTGTCCCCGAAATACAGTTTGATTATGCATCCGTATAATAAGACATTCTGTCACCCTAGCAGGGTACGGTTTAGCCATCAGAGCTGGGTGTGTTGAGGATATAGGCATTTGCGAACAAACATAACAATTAGTAACATGTAATTCCATAGCCAATAAATGAACATATCTGTACCACAAATTAGTATGGTATATATGAAGGTGTCCATCTGTCTCATTCACATTATGAATAAACCTCTTCTGACGTTGCTTCCGTTGTTCTCTGGCTCGGTCCACAGTGAGCTTCAATTCTTGGGTCAACCACCAGGCCAGGAATCCGAGGAGCATGAAACACACTAAGGTCACAGCGCAACCGGTTGCCCTACCAACAGTCCGGCAATGGCGGCGCTGAGCACGCCGCTCCGGGGTCTGCTGTAGTTCAGTCATGGTTGCTAGGATACAGTGTTGTTAACCAACCTCACCTAATAGTGCAAGGATCTCCCTGCTTTACTGGCGTTGAGACAATCTATTGCTAATTAAATAGACTCCCTTTGTAGCCAGACTTCCCCTTACACTGTGGAGGCAGCCAACACATGCTGTATCTTACAGTGACTTAGATGTATCCACGTTGATCTCTCCGCTATCTTTACTGCAGTTGGTGTTGTTAACAGCACTTGGTATGGACCTTCCCAACGAGGACTGGACCAGTTCTTCCTCTTAATCACTCTGATGAACACCCAGTCTCCTGGTTGGACTACTGGAAGGCCGTCCTGTGGAAGATAAGAATTATTCGGCAGTAAATGTGTTTGAGTTATCTCTTTCTGTGTTAATGTCTTTTTCATAAAATCTGCTAATGTTTGTTCCTCATCTGCTGTTTTAGTATCCATGTCAAAAATTGGTAGACAATATGGTCATCCATAAAGTATCTCAAATGGTGTTAAACCTGATGGTGTTGGTGTTATTCTCATATACAATTTTACTAGGTCCAAACATTCAATCCAGGTTCGTTTTGTCTCTTCCATACATTTCCTTAATCTTGTTTTTATTGTGCCATTTGTCCTTTCCACTAATCCTGCTCTTTGTGAGTGGTAAGCACAATGATGTTTTAACTTGATTTTCATGTGTTCTGCTACTCTTTGTACAACTTCATTTACAAAATGTGTTCCATTATCACTGTACAATGTCTCTGGTATTCCATAATACGGAATAATTGTCTTACACAGTGCTTTTGCTACTGTTAAAGCATCTGCTTTTTGTGATGGAACGATTTCTACCCATTTTGAAAAAGCATCAATTAATACTAGACAGTATTGATAAGGTCCACATCGATTTAGTTCAATAAAGTCCATATGAACAATTTGAAAAGGATACTGTGGTTTTGGGAATTGCCCTCTCCGGGGTGTTATATTTCCCTGTGAGTTGTGTTTCAATCAGGTAACACAGGCTTTACAAAATTTTTTTGAATATAAATTAAATCCATAGGTAGTAAAATGTTGGTCTACCATATATACCATCCCCCCTGTCGACACATGCGTTAACCCATGTGTCGCAATTGCAGCTGCTTTGAATAAGCTTTTGAATAGGATGGGTTTGTTATGTACACAATAAAGTCATTTGGTGTTTGGGGTTGCCCCATTTTTCAACCACAGATTTCGTTCCTGTGTTGGTGCTTGTTTTTGCATATCCAGTAAAAGGTCAGAGTCTATTAATGGTTCATTGTCTGTCTGAGCTGTGTAAATAGAAGAAGTGCCATATCGACCAGCTGCTGCTTCTTTCGCTATTTTGTCTATGAGACGGTTTCCTCTGGAGACAAAATCTGTGCCTCTGGTGTGGCTGGGCATTTACATAATGCCAGGTGTGATGGTAATGTCACTGCTTCTAGCAAATTTATGAGTAAGCCTGCATGTGTCACTGGTTTCCCTGTAGAGGTTATCATACCTCTTTGATGCCATTGTTTTGCAAAGAACCAAATTGTTGAAAATGCATATTGACTATCTGTATAGACTGTCAGTTTCTGTCCTTTAGCCAAGATACAAGCTCTGGTTAATGCAATGAGTTCTGCAGCTTGGACTGATTTAAAATGATCAATCTGTTTTGCTTCAATAACAGTATTTGGTAATTGAACAACAGCATAGCCTGTTAATGTCTGTCCTTTCTGATCTTTGAAACATGAGCCATCCACAAAGTAATGTAGTCCATCTGTAAATGGTTCGTCTGTTAAGTCTGGTCGAGGTAATTGTTGTTTCTCTGTGTCTGCCAAACAATCATGCGGTTCACCATCTGTCTCAGTAGGTAGGAGCGTGGCGGGATTCAAGGTGTTGCATCTTTCAATGGTAATGTTTGGCTGAGACAATAGCATTGCTGTATAAGCTATCTGTCTAGCAGGCGATAAGAATGTAGCCAACTGGTTTATTTTTATTACCATGTTGTTGTAGCAAGACTGCACACATGAATCCCTGTTATGTGTCCACCACGAGAGTGAATGGCTTGGCATAATTGGGCAGAGATAATACTGTGGAACTCACAAGTTCTTGTTTAAGAGCTGTAAACTGTTCTTCAGCTTCTTTATTCCACTGTATTTTGTCAGTCATATCCATTGGTATAGAATGTATTAAATCCTGCAATTTCTGCACCTTCTCTGCATAACATGGAATCCAGGCTCTGCAATAATTACAGATACCTAAGAAAGTCATCATTTCCTTTTTTGTTGACGGTTTAGGCGCTTTGAGAATAGCGTGCTTTCGATCGTCTTGTATTCGTTTCCCCTCAGCTGATAGGATGTGGCCTAAATAAGTCACTTGTGGTTGCACAAACCGCAACTTTTGCTTTTTAATTTTACTTCCTGTTTCTGCCAAATGTTGCAAAAGCATCATAGTACATTTTGTACAGCTGTCTTTTGTCTTTCCTGCCACCAAAATGTCATCTACATACACCAGGATTTGTGAATCTTCTGGTGGAGTAAATGAAGATAAGCAACAATTTATTGCTTGTGTAAAAATGGTCGGACTGTCAGCAAAACCTTGAGGGAGTCTTGTATATGTGTATCTTTTCCCTTTGAATGTAAAAGCAAACCAAAATTGAGAATCTGGATGAACAGGTACTGAGAAAAATGCATTACTGATGTCTATGACAGAGAAGTACATGTTTCCAGGACTTAATCTATTTAGCAGCGTATGTGGGTCTGGGATCAGAGGGGCGCTAGTTTCTACTGCAGCATTTACTGCACGTAGGTCTTGTACCATTCGCCAATTCTGATTGTCTGCTTTTTTCACAGGATATATTGGAGTGTTACAGGATGCATCTAAACATTCCCTGATGACTCCTGCTTCCAATAATTCTGCAATAACCGGTTCAATTCCTTTTTCTGCTTCAGGTTTTAACGGATATTGTTTGATCCGTGGTCTCCAATCAGATCGTGGCTTAATTTTGACTGGCGGAATATTTTTCAACAGTCCTACATCTGTGGGTGCATTCACCCAGAGATGAGGAGGCAGTTTGGTCAATAAAGTCTCATCTTCCTGTGTCAACAACACAGATGTTGTTAAATTTCAATCGTCCAGATCTACTTCATGTATCACCGGTGTCGTCCAAGCACTTACAAACATGTATTTCCGATACAAGCCTGTGGATGGACTGAAATCCCACACCGACATTGCATCTGCTTCGTGCCAATCAGTCGCTTCCTCAGCTATTTTAGCAATTCCTCCAAGGTCCTTCCAGGACTGAGTGTCTGCCCTTGTAAGTGAAATATGCGGCACAGCCTCAGGTTTTCCTCTGTACCATTTGTCTGCACTTTGGGTCAGCACTACACTACACAGAGGTGGTTTTTCTGTCTGTGTATAGGTGTGCTACTGTCTGTAATTCTGATGGAATTTTCAGAAATCCTGCTCCATACCTTTCATCCTTTTGTGGAGTGAATAGCATAGTTATGTGTAGATCTTTTGGTGACATCATTACTACGTGTTCTCTGTTTTCACAGGTCATCAGACCTTCCTCCAATAATTGTTCAGTTTGTCTCAACTCTGACAGATCCAAAGAGTACTGCCAGGCCTGGGCCAAATTTGTATATACAGTAGCAGGCTGCCTCACAGCTCTCATACCACCTACTGTTGGTGTGACTCCTATAGATAAGGCAGTCATCAAATCTCGTCCCAGTAAATTTACTGGACAATGGGGCGAATAAACCACAGAGACATAAGCAGTTTGGTCCGTTTCCGGATCTTCAAAATTGACAAACTTCAATATTTTCTCTGAATTCACCTGTCCATTTGCAGATTTTACCCAAACAGCTTCTTTTACTTCCGGGAGGTCTGTCTGTTATCACTGTCCTACATGCTCCTGTGTCACAGAGAAAATCCATGTCCTGTCCATTTACCTTTAGAGTCACCACAGGTCTTTCTTCCTCTTTATGGCCTCTACTCTCATCTGTGCTTCACTCAGCCATACTTTTGCACACTCTATTTCTCCTTTTTTTGCTTTCCTGTTACCCTTTTTATTTGCTGCTGCTGCCATAAGTTTTAACACCAAACCTTCACAATCTGGCACAACCAATTTACCTGAAAAGCCATATTTCTTTTTCCATTTAGTTATGTACTTCAGATTTTCCGGATTGCGTTTGTGCATGTATTTTTCGTTGCCCTGAAATAGGGGCTTATTTTCTGTGCATGTGTTTCCCATGTTGTTCACCTATTCCCCTTCACTCTGCAAAGTTCAGGTCAAGCTTCTACCCCATGGGGCAGACCTTCCTTGGAATCCCCCTCTTTGCAGACTCGTCGGGAATATGTGAGTGTGGTGCGTATGGACTTAAAATGACCTACTTTGCAGACGACAGCTTCACTTTTGTCCCCTGATAAAATGGGATATCAAGCTGTCCTGTGCTTCAGTCACTCACAGTCCCATTCTTTTATTATTATTATTATTATTACTCGCCTTTATTTGAAAAGGGACAATGTGCAGAGACATTAAGCTCATAAAACAAAGATGATCTGTACCAGATTGTAGCTAAATAGCTAGTTTCCATCTGTAGTCCCCATTACATAATAAAATACAGTGAAGGAATACTCAGTCAAACAATACCACACATACAGTCCGACACTGTCACACACACACACTCCCACAACTGCTCCAACTTTCACACATATACAAAATAAATTACAGATTTCAACAATGATTGCAATTACAGACAAGTCCTTATCTTAAAAAAATAAATAAATACATAATGACCTACCTAATATATCTATCATTTTATATCAAGACATAAATAACAAATAACCACTTCTACACAGTTAATATTAGTGCTGGCAGGTTTGGTTGTTCCCTAGCCACTGTTTAAGCTCTGCTGTGAAGGTGATACAGCTTGTCTGATGTTTTAGTTCGTTTGGAAGATTATTCCATTCTTTTATGGCATTATAAGAAAAGGCAGTTTGTGCAAATGAAGTTTTGCACTTTGGGATGGCACACTGCCCCCTGGTGGAGGCTCGTGTGGCTCTGGTAGTGACTGTAGATGTGAAGTGAACAAAATCCTTACAACAAAACAAAAACAAGAACAAAATTCTCTCACATTCATACCACAAACACACTTAGTTTCACTTTTGCAATATTCAATTAATTTGCGTCTCTCTAACTGCTTCTCCTGAAATTTATTTTTACTCCTCCTGTATTTCTTAGCCGGATGGGGACTCGAACCCCTCCGCCAAATGCGCCGGCAGGACCGGAGACTCTAACTCCTTCCCCCGCACTTTATTCCGGATGGGGACTCGAACCCCTCCGCCAAATGTGCCGGCAGGACCGGAGACTCTAACTCCCTCCCCCGCACTTTATTACCCATGTTAACATATTTTATCCTCACAGGCAGGCAGTAATTACTTACGTTAATTTGTTGCACCTCTCATTTGGTTCGGAGGCGTCGTCAATCTACTGCGGCGAGCGGAGGTGGACGTCTATGTTCACCGGCCCGACGGAGAATTCACTCCTCAGGACTTTCTTCAGTGCGCGCTGTCAGCGGTGCGTCTCCCTCCGTTCGCTCGAGAAGATCTGTCGACGCCCCACGTTGGGCGCCAGGAAAAAACTGTTGGGTTTGCACCCTGTTTTTAAAGAAATGAGAGGCACAGACACTGTAAAGAAACCAGTCAGAGAGAGACAAATATATATATATAATTTTTGCTCTGCGCAGAGGAGGAGAACAAGAAGCAGCTTGTAAGTGCTCAGCTCCAAAGCTCTCCCAAAATCCCCCCCCTCTGGCTCGGCTTTTTATTTAGTTCATCAACATGAGAAAAAACAAACAAGGACAGTCGAGAGAGGTTACACGAGTCATGTCTGCAAGAGGGAGATATCGAGGCAAGGTGACAGCTGAAACCTTCCATTCCTGCAACATGAGCCCTGTGGCTCGTCCAAAGCAAAATAATGAAAAATAGTTTGCTCAGTCATGAAGAATGCAGACATCAAGTCTTTCTTTTTAAAACCTCCTCTCCTCACAAAGAGGAAAAGTATACGTAGTCATAAAATAAAATAAATGATAATATAAGCATAAACTATAAAATAAATGATAATATAAGCATGAACTATATAAATAAATGATAATATAAGCATGAACTGTATAAAATCCTTGACAGTCACAGTCAGCAAACAAGTGTGGATGTTGCCCAATCAAAAGCCCTGGTGTAG
Source organism: Thalassophryne amazonica (assembly GCF_902500255.1). NCBI lineage: Eukaryota > Metazoa > Chordata > Actinopteri > Batrachoidiformes > Batrachoididae > Thalassophryne > Thalassophryne amazonica. The sequence continues at coordinate 31,663,502 of NC_047111.1, read as the reverse complement.
GAGATGTCCGCACTCTCCTTAAAGAATGGAACGCTGCCTTCAAGTCCGGTGACAGTGCACTTTACAGCACAGCAAGAGCCAGACTGAAGAAAGGCATCAGAGCTGCAAAAGCAGCTCATAAGAGGAGGATAGAGAACCACTTCAACAACAACAACCCACGCAGGGTGTGGCAGGGCATCCAGCAGATTACCAACTACAGAGGCAGTAGGTGCACCGCAGGAGAAGGTGACACTTCACTAGCAGAAGAACTCAACTGCTTCACCCACTTTGAGGTGAGCACTACCAACTGCCGGGACATTATCACACCCTCTCCTGTTTGCAACAACAGCCATACGCTCACTGTACAGGAGCATGAGGTGAGGCCGATGCTCAGTAGAGTAAATCCTAGGAAAGCTGCTGGCCCAGACGGCGTCACAGGAAGGGTGCTAAAAGTCTGTGCGTCACAGCTTTCGGCCATTTTCACAAGACTCTTTAACCTGTCATTGTCCAAAGCCATTGTTCCGCCATGCCTCAAATCTGCTATAATAATTCCCCTGCCTAAAAAAACCTTCCATCACTAGCTTAAATGACTACCGCCCAGTTGCACTCACACCCAGATCACCAAGTGCTTTGAGCTGTTGATTCAGCAGCACATCGTAGCTAGTCTCCCACCCAGCTTTGATTCACTTCAGTTTGCATACAGAGCAAGAAGGTCTACAGAAGATGCCACCATCACTGCTTTTCACAGTGCACTGTCCCACCTTGACCACCAGGGGAGCTATGTGAGGATGCTCTTTGTAGACCAGCTCGGCTTTTAACACCATCAGACCGGGGCGACATCACCAAACTCACTAACCTGGGATTATCCCCATCCATCTACCAATCCAGGGCTGTGTACTGAGTCCTCTGTTGTGTTCTCCGTACACTTATGTTTGTACCCCCACCCACCCTACAAACACCATCATCAAGTATGCGGATGATACAGCTGTCGTCGGTCTCATCTCAGGGGGAGACGAGTCCGCCTACCGAAAGGAAGTCTGCAGACTGGTGGGGTGGTGCAAGGACTGCAATCTTATCCTTAATACTTCCAAAACAAAAGAAATAATCATGGATTTTCACAGAAAAAAGTCAGAAATGGAGCCCCTTTACATTAATGGGGAATGCGTGAAGAGAGTTCCTGCTTTCAAGTTCCTGGGCATATACATCACATAGAACCTCTCTTGGTCTGTCAACACGAACCACATGGTCAAGAAGGCCCAGCAGTGACTTCATCTCTCGCTGCATACCAGATCTGAAAGCATTTTGAAAGCATTTTGAAGGACCCCTCACACCCTGGTCATCATTTGTTGGCACTGCTGCCCTCTGGCAAACGTTTTTGGTCCATAAAATCATGCACAAATAGATTCAAAAACAGTTTCTACCCCACTGCAATATGGACACTGAATATTTCCAATCATTTTCACACATGGTCCCTCTGAGAATGTGGGGTTTCTGGGGATAGGGGAGGGCAGTCATGGGAGATGTACGTGCAGGTTTTTCTTTGCATTGTTTTATATTATTTTAGTACTTTTTATTATTATTATTATTATTGTTATTATTATTATTATTGTTATTATTACTATTATCATTTATTTTAGAGCAACAAGAGGATTGCTATCCAATTTTGTTGTATTTTGTGCAATGACATTAAAGAATTCATTCATTCATTCATATTTAATGTTCAAACTGATAATCTTTATTGTTTTTGTGCAAATATTTGCTCATTTTGAAATGGATGCCTGCAACATGTTTCAAAAAAGCTGGGACAGTGGTATGTATGTTTACTACTGTGTTACATCACCTTTCCTTTAAACAACACTCAATAAGTGTTTGGGAACTGAGAACACTAATTGTGAGTGTCATGACTGGGTATAAAAGGAGCATCCACAAAAGGCTCAGCCGTTCACAAGCAAAGATGGGGAAAGGATCACCACTTTGTGAACAACTGCATGAAAAAATAATCCAACAGTTTAAGAACAATGTTTCTCAACATTCAATTGCAAGGAATTTAGGGATTCCATCATCTACAGTCCATAATATAATCAGAAGATTCAGAGAATCTGGAGAACATTCTACCCGTAAGCAGCAAGGCCGATAACCAACATTAAATGCCCATGACCTTCGATCCATCAGGCCGCACTGCATTAAAAATCCAACATCATTGTGTAAAGGATCTTACTGTGTGAGCTCAGGAACACTTCAGAAAACCATTGTCAGTTAACACAGTTCGTTGCTACATCTACAAGTGCAAGTTAAAACTCTACCATGCAAAGTGAAAGCCATACATCAAAAACATCCAGAAACACAGCCGCCTTCTCTGGGCCCGAGCTCATTTGAAATGGACAGACGCAAAGTGGAAAAGTGTGCTGTGGTCTGATGAGTCCACATTTCAAATTGTTTTTGGAAATCATGGACATCGTGTCCTCCGGACAAAAGAGGGAAAAGACTATCCAGATTGTTACCACCACAAAGTTAAAAAGCCAGCATCTGTGATGGTATGGGGGTGTGTTGGTGCCCATGGCATGGGCAACTTACACATCTGTGATGGCACCATCCATGTTGAAAAGTACATGCAGGTTTTGGACCAACACATGCTGCCATCCAAGCAACGTCTTTTTCAGGGACGTCCCTGCTTATTTCAGCAAGACAATGCCAAGCCACATTCTGCACATGTTACAACAGCGTAGCTTCATAGTAAAAGAGTATGGGTGCTAGTCTGGCCTGTCTGCAGTCCAGACCTGTCGCCCATAGAAAATGTGTGGCGCATTATGAAGTGCAAAATACGACAATGGAGACCCCGGACTGTTGAACAACTGAAGTCGTACATCAAGCAAGAATGGGAAAGAATTCCACCTACAAAGCTTCAACAATTAGTGTCCTCAGTTCCTAAATGCATATTGAGTGTTGTTAGAAGGAAAGGTGATGTAACACAGTGGTAAACGTACCACTGTCCCAACTTTATTGAAATGTGTTGCAGGCATCCATTTCAAAATGAGCAAATATTTGCACAAAAACAATAAAGTTTATCAGTTTCAACATTAAATATCTTGTCTTTGTGGTGTATTCAACTGAATATAGGTTGAAGAGGATTTGCAAATCATTGTATTCTCTTTTTATTTACATTTTACACAACATCCCAACTTCATTGGAATTGGAGTTGTCGGTTTGGTGACTTGAAAGCCTTAAATAGACCACTGTTAAATTTTCAATGCACAAACTCTGTGGTGCGTAAATCTTGCGTGACTAAGCGTGAACTCCCAGCTCTGCTGTCGGCATGGGGGCAAAGAGTAACCAGTATATTTGCCCAAAATACGTATAATGAGTGGCTCTCACAGCCTATTCTACAGGGCGCCATTCTACTGTGATCGCCCACGATCCAAAAAAGTGCTAAATCGGGATGAAATGGCTAAATCTGGCTTGCCTCCTAACAGGCTGTCTTTTAAAGTGAAAACCTGGCAACTGGATGACTTATAAAGTGTAGATTTGGCAATCCGGCCAATATATGCCACAGAAATCTATATTGGAACTTGTGCTTTTTTTTCTGCCAAGGGGCATGGCAAGTAGAAGCTCTTTTCCATTTCAAGGAATAGCCACTGAAGTATTTAGTTTAGTAGTTGCTCTGCGTATGTGCCTATAGGGATTTTTTTTGGCTACACATATTGCATCTGTTTTAAAAACACCTGCTGTCAATATGACTGAAGTGCTTCCAATAGAACCACTTTAATAGGTCAGCTTATTTATTTTCTCATCATTTTCAGGCAATTGGGTTTATTATTATTACTCCAGCTCACAAATACTGCAGCACTTGATTTAAATCATAAAATTAAAACTCATTTAAATCCTCCATAAAGTGAAATATTCATTCATTTAATTGCCTGTGTGGGTACCACAAGTCCTTTTGCTTTTGCCTTTCTGCTTGCCTTTGTGCTATAACTCTGTGTCAAACCCTGTCTCCTTTAGTTTTCAGAAAACTGTGTAACAAAGCAAGCCATTACCAGTGTGGCGATTATCACTTTAAAGAAAGTCAAATCGAAACAGTCATTAGTCGTGTTCAGCAGCACTGGAAACCAATGTGTAGCGCTGCTGCTGATGAGCTGAGGAAGAAGTTGACCTTTGAAGCACGGCTGAGCTTTGCCATACCGCAAAAACCTTAAATCCCAAGATATTGTCAGAGAGAATGTTGACTTTTGTCATACATGTTTGAATGTGCTGCTGTGTAACTCAGTGGGTGGTTACGCTGTCAGACATGAACCTGTATTAAAAATGCTGCAAGAGAGGAAATGATAGGATCTCCCTGCATCAATAAAAGAGTCAGATTCTGTAGAGACATTTATGTCCAGACTTAAGGCATACTTATTTTCTCTTTTGTATGGATAGCATACTGGCCTCATATGTTACTATGCTTTTTACCCTTTTAAATTCATTTTATTAGGAAATGGAGTGGGCCACAGCCTCAACTTTATTTAAAGTCTGGGTCTGTTAGTGAAGCTCATGGCTAGTCGCCAGCGATCGCCTTAGTATTTCTTCTGTTTTTCTTGTTGCTTAATGATGACAAATTATACTGTATTTGTTGTCTTTCTGATGTCTGATTCTGTTTTTTTCTCTCTGTGTTTGAGGTGCAGCTCCATCCAGAGATGGGAGTGCTGTTTACTTCTGCAATCCTGTATACCAGGAAAATTTCCTGTATATTCATATTGTAAATTGTGTCAGTAGCATGGCCCAAGCAGAGGGTCACTCCTTTGAGTCTGGTCTGCTTGAAGTCTCTTCCTCAGATCATCAGATGGAGTTTTTTCCTTACCAGTGTTGCCTGTGTGCTTGCTCTAGGGGTTGGTAAGGTTTGACCTTACTTGTGTGAAGTGCCTTGAGGCAACTTTGTTGTGATTTGGCGCTATATAAATTAAATAAATTGAAATTAAATTGAATTGAATTGATCTGTCTGCATCTGCTAAGCTTAACAGTTTGTAAAATCAGAATCCTGAAACTACTTCTCAAGGTTATTTTTTTTCTATTGGTTTGCTTTACCACTGGCATGTTAATATTTTCATTTGGTGGGCATTCTGGAAATGGGGATTTTTTTGGGGGGGGGGCTACCCCCGTTGACTATCAGAGTCATGAGATGTTTGCTTCATCTTTCGCATGCTGGTGCTACCTGTTTTCATGTATAGTTGTGAGATTCGAAGACTACCCGCTGACCTGGTTGCCTTTCATACTAGGTCTCCTCAGAGAATCTTTAGGTCCTGCTGAAACGACTTTGTGTGAAACAAGTGATTACTTAGGGCCCATTCACGTGAAGTGGCTGATGCTGGCTGATTTGGCAGATAGTCAAAAACTCTGTGAAATGCTGGAAAAGGCTCGCTACAAGGGTCCAAATTTGTTGTCTTCACTGCAGGTCAACGTAGTTCTGTAGAGGGCAGTGTTGTACTGGCAAAGCTCGACATTTTGCAACAATCCAATGAATTTCCATTGAACATTGTTGAACTTTGGCATCAGAGGGCATGCACATTGTTAGCACACTAAGCGGATAATAAGCAGAGCTTGGAAGACATGATCATTGACTCAAAGTTTGAGATATCATGTGACATAGCCCATATAAACTCAACATAATTCTGACTCTGTCACTTGCTACTGGTGCATCGTGGAGACAGGTTCCACATATTTCTTCACATTTCTCCATATCTCAACATATTTCTTCATGCCCAAGGAATCCAGAGCTAGATGGTGCATGTAGTCAAGCCTCTGATTTTGGCCAGTGGAGCCGAACAGTGCAGTAATGGCATACTAGCAGAGGTGACATAGTGGTAATGGAGCTCAACTCTTGGCAGCATTTTAGTGTGTACGTTAAAAGTTTTAAGCATGTTGAAAACAACAAACATCAGCATTGCCTGACTGACATCGACGGCTCCTGAGGAATCTGGCAGGCCTTGCTGCTGGTCCAAGTTAATCAACTTTTCACTCTACGTCAGCAAACGCCGGGCTATTCATCAGAATGTGGATGGGCCATTAGGGAGACTCAGTGGAGGAGTGTCACTTGCATGGTAAGGGACAATCAGTATCAATATTTTTTTAAAATTTTTTTATTTTTTTGGCACAATTCTTTGTGCACAATCCATTATGCAGGTGCCTCAGTGTTGAGGACCACACTGACTGAAGAAGGCCAAAGGGCTGCCCACATTTTACGTGGTTAGACATATGGTTCCTTTCCAGAGGTGGAAATGGACCAGTTTTCTAGTTGGGTGATTACCACCCAACACCCAAGGTAGTTGTGTGGTGTGGTGAATGTGGTGACATGCTACACCACTGAATGCTCCCAGACTTGACTTTACTGTATCCACAGTAGAATATATAACTGTATGTAAATAAATGTAGAATTGTACAAGGAATTGAAAAGCTGATTTTGGTAGCATGTTTGCACACCTGAATGAGTTAATTAGCCTGTGGCAGACAAGGAAGAAATGGAAAATGTATAGATTTGATGGTCCTTCAGGACAGGTTTGAGAATCAGTCTTCCAGTACACTGTAGAAAAGATCTAATTTGGCTCTGAAACTTAAAATATGAAATGTGTTTTTCAAAATACTTCAGATCATTTGGGAATCTATATTATAATACCCAAGTGGCCTCTGTATGCATGCATGTGTCCGTACGTGTGTATGGCGTCAATCATGGAGAAGCAGGGGAGAGCTGACCTTTACCATTTGAATTTGGGTCAAGGATGAATGCTGCAAAAACAGAAAGTTGATGGGACTAAGATTTTTTGAGAAATTATGGATAATAGCTGACAACAGTGAACAACAGGCATTGTGCTACAATACACCATGGCGTTCGTGATTTGAAGTTTTAAATGTTGTTATTGTGGTTCATGTTCATATAACAGTGTAAGTGTTTTTGATGTATTATGTTTTTATAGTGCAATTGGTTTAGGCAGTTTAGTTAAGTGTCATGTTACCGTTGCCAAGACTAAGTTAAGTGTCATGTTGCCATGACCATGACTGTACTGCGTTTGATGTCTTCTGCTACTGTCTTTGTTTGTGGGTGTGTAAAAATAAAAGATAAAAAGCTCTGCATGCGTGCATGAATGCAACTTTGATCACTGACAAACTTTGGTATGCTTATGTATTTTGGGTCAAGGATGGACACTGTCAAAACAGAACATTAAATTTGCATTTATATAGCACTTTTCCATCTGCATCAGATGCTCAGAATGCTTACAATTATGCCTCGTATTCACCCATTCACACAGACACACTCACACCGATGTCAGGGTGCTGCCATGCAAGGTGCTCACTACACACCGGGAGCAACTCGGGAATTAAGGACCTTTCCCAGGGGCCCTTAGTGATTTTTCCAATCAGGCTGGGGTCTGAAACGACGATCCTCTGGTGTCACGCCCAATGCTTAACCACTCGTCCATCACCTCCCACACTGATAGGACTAATATTTGTGGAGAAACTACAGATATTAGCTGACAACACTGAACAGTGGATGTTGCGAATTACATTATTTAGTAAGTTCAATGTAAGTATATAATATAATTGGAAATACCTTAAAAATACATGGATGACACAAAGAAAGTGGTCCATTTAATCTGCGTGGAATTTAATCAAATGACAAAATAGAAGTAATAATGAAATAATAATAATAATAATAATAATAATAGTAATAATAATAGTGTATATATGATAACAGTGTATATATGATAACAAGAACCAAACAATTTCTGAATGCATTAAGACAGTAAATTAATATTAAAAAAAATGTGTATTTTTCAGGAAATAAAAGGGTTTCATTTAAAAAAAACTGTTGAGGTCTAAGGTTCTAAAAACATTCTGGACTCACACGCCATTCCAACTCATTATAGAAACTTTGCACTATTTATTGCCACCCTTGAAAAATTGCCAGATACCTATTTTATAAACACTACCCAATATAGAGCCTGTGGATCCCACCGGGTAATGCGCAAGTATACATTTATGTTCACGTGGACAAACTGTTTTGGTAATCAAAATGAGTTCACCAAAGTCTTTCAGTCACAAAAGTAGTGTAATATGCAAAAAAAAAAGGAAATTTTTTAAACAATGTATAAATCAATTAGAAATTAGTGGCATTCAGCACAACAGCTCCAACCGCTGTGAACAATCTATGGCACATTCAAGATCAGTGCAGCATCTCACAAGCTGGGAGACCAGACAGCCCTACAGTATGTGATCTTGTCCAGCCTCTAGGACTGGCTGTGAATCAATGATCATCCACAGAAACAAGAGCTGAAAGGTTGTAGTTTCAGGAAGTGCTCAAGTAACATCTCTCTGAAATAGCATTGCTATTTATGAAAAGAAGCATCATTAAACACAGTGTACATTGTCCCCAGAAGAGCTAAAATATTAATTTAAAGCTGGCAGTGTAGACCTCACAACAAAGATTACTGACAAACCTTTATTAAAAGTCCTTGTACTAAGATTAGCTGGTCACCTGCAGAGAGCCAGCACTGACGCAACTGACTCAAGTGAACCGGATCACTTCAGCGAGTGACTCAGAGTAACCAGAGTGCATAAAATGAACAGAGTTTACCACCACTACAACCCCCCCTCCCCCCACCCACCCAAAAAAAGGAGAGTGTATCAAGCACAACCAGGATACACTCATGGCAATCACTGCTGTGCAGTGGTGAGCACAGTTCTGGTAATCTGATAACCGATAATTGTCAAAGATAATGTTTTCATTATTGGATTATCTTTTTAGATAACTTTAAAAACCATTATCAGACTAATTAGCTTGTGATAAATTTTTGTCCAGTAATTTTTAGACTGATAACGTGGTAAATAAAGCTGAACAGCTACAAACATTTATAAAATTTATAATCAGTTGAAAATGTATAATCAGTTATCTGTTAAATGTTTCGTAGCAGATGTGTAGTTCTACCCTCTGCAAAACAGAGGAGAGCTGCTTCAAAAAGAAACCGCTCTATCCTCTGCAGGCAAAGGAGAACTGGTCCCCCCCCCCCCCCCAAAAAAACTCATTTCTTTTAACCCCATACTAACATGAGCGCAATATCACCCAAGTCATCCAGAGGCATACATTTTTAACTTATGGTTCAACTTTTAACCAAACTAATTTCAGACAAGTTATTTAAATTAATGTCATATCTGAAGTTTTATAAAGTGAAAATATCAGATATATGTTTTAGTTTTAAAGTAATGCGCTAATTTAAGCATAAAAATTCAAAAAGAAAAAATAATATAGCACCTTCAACTGCACCACAGACTAAAACAGTTAAATGTGTTCTATTAAACATTAGGTCTCTCTCTTCTAAGTCCCTGTTAGTAAATGATATAATAATTGATCAACATATTGATTTATTCTGCCTTACAGAAACCTGGTTACAGCAGGATGAATATGCTAGTTTAAATGAGTTAACACCCCCGAGTCACACTAACTGCCAGAATGCTCGTAGCACGGGCCGAGGCGGAGGATTAGCAGCAATCTTCCATTCCAGCTTATTAATTAATCAAAAACCCAGACAGAGCTTTAATTCATTTGAAAGCTTGACTCTTAGTCTTGTCCATCCAAATTGGAAGTCCCAAAAACCAGTTTTATTTGTTATTATCTATCGTCCACCTGGTCGTTACTGTGAGTTTCTCTGTGAATTTTCAGACCTTTTGTCTGACTTAGTGCTTAGCTCAGATAAGATAATTATAGTGGGCGATTTTAACATCCACACAGATGCTGAGAATGATAGCCTCAACACTGCATTTAATCTATTATTAGACTCAGTTGGCTTTGCTCAAAATGTAAATGAGTCCACCCACCACTTTAATCATATCTTAGATCTTGTTCTGACTTATGGTATGGAAATAGAAGACTTAACAGTATTCCCTGAAACCTCCCTTCTGTCTGATCATTTCTTAATAACATTTACATTTACTCTGATGGACTACCCAGCAGTTGGGAATACGTTTCATTACACTAGAAGTCTTTCAGAAAGCGCTGTAACTAGGTTTAAGGATATGATTCCTTCTTTATGTTGTCTAATGCCATATACCAACACAGTGCAGAGTAGCTACCTAAACTCTGTAAGTGAGATAGAGTATCTCGTCAATAGTTTTACATCTTCATTGAAGACAACTTTGGATGCTGTAGCTCCTCTGAAAAAGAGAGCTTTAAATCAGAAGTGCCTGACTCTGTGGTATAACTCACAAACTCACAGCTTAAAGCAGATAACCCGTAAGTTGGAGAGGAAATGGCGTCTCACTAATTTAGAAGATCTTCACTTAGCCTGGAAAAAGTCTGTTGCTCTATAAAAAAGCTAATAAAATTTTAACTATTAGAGAAAAAATTACTCATAACCATCCCAAAGACGTATCGTTATCTTTGGCTGCTTTCAGTGATGCCGGTATTTGGTTAGACTCTTTCTCTCCAATTGTTCTGTCTGAGTTATTTTCATTAGTTACTTCATCCAAACCATCAACATGTCTATTAGACCCCATTCCTACCAGGCTGCTCAAGGAAGCCCTACCATTATTTAATGCTTCGATCTTAAATATGATCAATCTATATTTATTAGTTGGCTATGTACCACAGGCTTTTAAGGTGGCAGTAATTAAACCATTACTTAAAAAGCCATCACTTGACCCAGCTATCTTAGCTAATTATAGGCCAATCTCCAACCTTCCTTTTCTCTCAAAAATTCTTGAAGGGTAGTTGTAAAACAGCTAACTGATCATCTGCAGAGGAATGGTCTATTTGAAGAGTTTCAGTCAGGTTTTAGAATTCATCATAGTACAGAAACAGCATTAGTGAAGGTTACAAATGATCTTCTTATGGCCTCAGACAGTGGACTCATCTCTGTGCTTGTTCTGTTAGACCTCAGTGCTGCTTTTGATACTGTTGACCATGAAATTTTATTACAGAGATTAGAGCATGCCATAGGTATTAAAGGCACTGCGCTGCGGTGGTTTGAATCATATTTATCTAATAGATTACAATTTGTTCATGTAAATGGGGAATCTTCTTCACAGACTAAGGTTAATTATGGAGTTCCACAAGGTTCTATGCTAGGACCAATTTTATTCACTTTATACATGCTTCCCTTAGGCAGTATTATTAGACGGCATTGATTAAATTTTCATTGTTACGCAGATGATACCCAGCTTTATCTATCCATGAAGCCAGAGGACACACACCAATTAGCTAAACTGCAGGATTGTCTTACAGACATAAAGACATGGATGACCTCTAATTTCCTGCTTTTAAACTCAGATAAAACTGAAGTTATTGTACTTGGCCCCACAAATCTTAGAAACATGGTGTCTAACTAGATCCTTACTCTGGATGGCATTACCCTGACCTCTAGTAATACTGTGAGAAATCTTGAGTCATTTTTGATCAGGATATGTCATTCAATGCGCATATTAAACAAATATGTAGGACTGCTTTTTTGCATTTATGCAATATCTCTAAAATTAGAAAGGTCTTGTCTCAGAGTGATGCTGAAAAACTAATTCATGCATTTATTTCCTCTAGGCTGGACTATTGTAATTCATTATTATCAGGTTGTCCTAAAAGTTCCCTGAAAAGCCTTCAGTTAATTCAAAATGCTGCAGCTAGAGTACTAACGGGGCCTAGGAGAGAGCATATCTCACCCATATTGGCCTCTCTTCATTGGCTTCCTGTTAATTCTAGAATAGAATTTAAAATTCTTCTTCTTACTTATAAGGTTTTGAATAATCAGGTCCCATCTTATCTTAGGGACCTCATAGTACCATATCACCCCAATAGAGCGCTTCGCTCTAAGACTGCAGGCTTACTTGTAGTTCCTAGGGTTTGTAAGAGTAGAATGGGAGGCAGAGCCTTCAGCTTTCAGGCTCCTCTCCTGTGGAACCAGCTCCCAATTCGGATCAGGGAGACAGACACCCTCTCTACTTTTAAGATTAGGCTTAAAACTTTCCTTTTTGCTAAAATTTATAGTTAGGGCTGGATCAGGTGACCCTGAACCATCCCTTAGTTATGCTGCTATAGACTTAGACTGCTGGGGGGTTCCCATGATGCACTGAGTGTTTCTTTCTCTTTTTGCTCTGTATGCACCACTCTGCATTTAATCATTAGTGACTGATCTCTGCTCTCTTCCACAGCATGTCTTTTTCCTGGTTCTCTCCCTCAGCCCCAACCAGTCCCAGCAGAAGACTGCCCCTCCCTGAGCCTGGTTCTGCTGGAGGTTTCTTCCTGTTAAAAGGGAGTTTTTCCTTCCCACTGTCGTCAAGTGCTTGCTCACAGGGGGTCGTTTTGACCGTTGGGGTTTTTACGTAATTATTGTATGGCCTTGCCTTACAATATAAAGCGCCTTGGGGCAACTGTTTGTTGTGATTTGGCGCTATATAAATAAAATTGATTGAAATTGATTGATTGATAATTTCTAAGGTTTTAGTGTGGATATATGCTGTGCCCAGCAGTGCATTATGGGTAGGATAGGGTAATCTCAGTACATTCACGACATAAGAAATGCATTTGAAACACTCTGATCAGGCTCTACAGACAACAGTGTTAAACTCTAGTGCCTAAAACTTTCGTGAATATATTCTGTGGGTTTATAGACATTGTTATTGTGTCTGCATTTATTAAATTCCACGCATCTTAAATGTAGCAGACACAGATTATCTGGAATTTTGTTTTGGCAAGTTTTCAAGGTCTCTACTGCCATCTACTAGCCAGTAGTGTTCATGGCAGTATTGGCCCTGAAGCTGGGCCCTACGGAACTCGGGAGAGGTCACTTAAAGTTATATTTTTTTTTCCAGCCATGATAATTTGTGCGCACATTTTCCTTTAATTGAGCCCACGAATTAATAAAATGTGCCCTCAAATTAATAAAACGTGTGCATGTTTTCCTGGCCGTGACAATTCATGTGGACGTTTTCCTTTAATTGAGCCCTCGAATTAATAAAACATGCACACGTTTTCCTTTCGTTCAAAATGAACTTCATAATATGACCTAAATTGTCATCCTCATGACGGGGAGCTTTTTCACCCTCAGCATCCTTTTTAATCTGCTTAAACTCCAGATGATGTCATGCTGGGCAGCTGGAGTTGTCTATTTGCCCTATTGGTGCATCCCATAGTCCTTTGCGCGCGAGATAGTCGCTGTAGTCAAAACAACATAGAGAATCCACATGATGACAATTGTAAATGAATATTATACTACAAAAATGTATTTTTTTATGCTTTTCATCACGTTAGTAAGAGACTGCATGCATGATACCCTAAAAATGTTTACATAATGAATGACTGAACCACATTTTTGGGTGGCTTATCATTTTATCTTTATCAAAGATAACTTTTCAGTTATCTGATTATCTGTTATCGAAGATAATTTTTTGGTTATCTGTGCCCACCACTGCTGCTGTGTTACTCAGCATGGGGTTCATCAGTGTCTGCAAATCTTTTCTGCCATTGCTATTGATAAAAGAGGTTCACCGTACAAAAAACGTTACTATTCAAAATGAAGATGACTCAAATTTGAGCTTAAAATGTTATATTTGCTTTTAGTAGCATCACATTTAACCATTTACTTCCGTAATTTGTAACATTTGCTTGCCAAATTGTTTCATTAGTGCAAAGAGGAGTGAGGAAAGACACCAAGACACCCAGACAATTCAGAAGAAGTTATAGGCTTCTCTGGCTGTTCTTTGAGAAATTGTGCATAGTGCATGTTTTGCATTTTGTATTATCAGTTATACAGCTTCATGATGAAGTGGTATAGAGTAAGATTTTATTAAAAAGACCTGAAAGTTCAGCTACAAATTGCCAGAAGGTATATATGAGATGCAAGCCTAGATTTGATGTTTTAGTGAAAGAAGAAAAAAAGCTATATACAGTAACTAGAGATATAACACACAAAACATGCACTTTGCACAATTCCTCCAGTCACACCCATATGACTTGGCAATGTTCATGTATCCATCCCCTGACTTGTCTGAAGAAAACTGGCAATTCAACTTATTATTTACATGTATTATACCAACATGGTCCATTACTTACGCAACCCATCATCTTGGCTTTTATATTTTTAATTAATTTATATGAAGTTGTAGATATTTGCTTTCAGACTGACTTCAAGGAAAATCATTTTAGATTTTTTTTTTTTTTTAGTATTTAAAATGGCACAAACAAATTAAAATATGTGAAATACCTAGTGTTCCAATACTTCTGGAGGGTACTTTCTAATGGCCAAATTGAAAAATGGCTATTTTTTTTTTTTTAAGAAATGACTTCTCAGAAGTATTTCAACCAAATTTAGTGCTTGTGCCAGCAACTGAATGATTCTTACACTGCACAATCACGTCTCAATTATAGAGTGGAAATCACATCTGTCCAGACATCTGTACTTTCATTTTCACAGCTTCTTCAAGATTTGTTCAGAAAGCTCATAAAATGTTTGAAGAGAGACTCATTCAAAGACTGGAGCACAGCCGCTCCATCGTCATGTTCTTCGCCTTCCTGCTTGGTGTCAGGCTGTAGACCTCTGGACATACAGATCCTGTCTTCTTTGATAATTTGGCCTTGCTTGTCTTTCTTGTAGAGACATAATGCTTAAACAAAGGAGGAACTACAGCTGCCATGCTGTAACACTGTTTTAAGGTGGAGATAATGCTGGCAGGAAACTGAGCAAACGACAAGAAGTTCAGAGGAACCCATCACTTTGTTCTGCTTGTCTGATGGCACTGTCTTCTCGGTGTCAGCAAAGGTTGCTGTTTTCATTCTTGGCTGTGTATCCCAGAAGCTTTTCATCTTATTACTTTTCACAAGTCTTTTGTCTGTGAAGATTTTTCATCTTCTGTCTACGAGTAATGTGTCAAGGTTATTACACAATATTACACACTTTGTAGCCACATGACCAGTGATGACCAGAGCTGACCAGGGGAAACCCAGAAAAGCTGCATTTTGGTGTGCCACGCATTTTATTCCTTTTTGTTTTTTTGGTACATTATACATGCTCATTTCAAACCTGTGAGAAATTTGAGATATACACCCTACCGTTGTGGCCATGTTGGATTCATGACAGCAAATCTGTAACTTTGGAAATGTTTGATAGGATTTGACAAAGATGCCGGTTCAAGTTTTTTAAAGCTTACAAAATAATCTTAATGAATGTTTTATGCACAACATGCTGAGGGGAGGTGATGGTTTAGTTGTTAAAGCATTGGGCTTGAGACCAGAAGATTCTCGGTTCAAATCCCAGCCTGACCGGAAAATCACTAAGGGCCCTTGCGCAAGGTCATTAATCCCCTAGTTTCTCCCGGTGTGTAGTGGGCGCATTGCGTGGCAGCAGCCTCACATCAGGGTGAATGTGAGGCATTATTTAGAAAGCGCTTTGAGTGTCTGATGCAGATGGAAAATTGCTATATAAATGCAGTCCATTTAATGCATACAACCAATATCACACAACATATCTTGGAAATTATTTTGGAAAGAAATGTCTAAATTATGTTCATTACTTCACCATATTAAAACCCTCAAACTATTATATGATAAATCATGTACACATTAACTATGTTGTTAAACTTATAGCATAGAGTAGCAAAGATGAGTAAAAAAGGCAAGAATAATAACCACATGTCCATGGCAGGGCCTGGACCTCGACTGTCTCCTGCTTTTTTGTTGTGTGATGCAATCCATGCACCAGCACTGCTTCTGATCACAACTCATTTTAAATCCAACATGCACACAAAAAACATGAATGCTTGAGTTGGTTGTAAACTATCGATGACACCTGTACTGCACTGTGCACTGGGTGTCAGATATCTTCTTTTTATTCTTTCTTTCACCTGCTCCCGTTAGGGGGTCGCCACAGCAGATCAGTCGTTTCCATCTCACCCTGTCCTCTGTATGTTCCTCTGTCACACCAACCATCTGCATGTCCTCCTTCACCACATCCATAAACCTCCTCTTTGGGCTACCTCTTCTCCTCCTGCCTGGTGGCTCCATCTTCAGCATCCTTCTCTCTATGTACCCTGGGTCCATCCTCTGTACATGTCCAAACCATCTCAGTCTTGCCTTTCTGACTTTGTCTTCAAACCGTCCCACCTGAGCTGTCCCTCTGATATGTTCGTTCCTAATCTTGTCCATTCTTGTCACTCCCAAAGAGAATCTCAACATCTCCAGTTCTGCCTCCTGTCATTTAGTTAGTGCCACCATCTCTAATAAGCTATGCAACATAGCTGGTCTCACTACTGTCTTGTAGACTTTCGCCTTCACTCTTGCTGATATTCTCTGGTCACGAATCACTCCTGCCACCTTTCTCCAACCTCCCTTCCCTGGCTGCACTCTCTTCTTCACCTCTCTACCACACTCTCCATTACTTTGGACAGGTGACCCCAAATATTTAAACTCATCTACTTTCACCATCTCTAATCCTTAATAACTGCACTATTCCACTGGGCTCCCTCTCATTGACACACATGTACTCATGTATCTTGCTCTTACTGACTTTCATTCTCCTTCTCTCCAGAGTATATCTTCACCTTTCCAGGCTAGACTCAACTTGCTCTCTCCTCTCACTACAGATCACAATGTCATTTGCAAACATCATAGTCCATGGGGACTCCTGTCTGATCTCATCAGTCAACCTGTCCATCACCACTACAAACAAGAAAAGACTCAGAGTTGATCCTCAGGGTAATCCCACCTCCACCTAGAACAGGTGTGGGCAATCGTGTGCCATGAAGGGCCAAGACACTACAGGTTTTCCTTGCTACCAATCACCTCAGCAGGCGATTTCATTAACGACCAGGTTTTTATGCTCAGGGGAGAAGTTCATCAGCAACGCACCTGCTGAGGTGATCTGTTGCAAGGAAAACCTGCAGTGTCTCGGCCCATCCCTGACCGAGAATGAGTCTTTCATTCCGACACAGTAAAATCACCAGTGACTGACACTGACAGTGTTAAATTAACACTGACAATGAACATATGGTCTCACTCTGACCTGAGTAGGACCATATGTACACTTTTAGTGTTAATGTAACACTGGTGATCTTACTGTGTACTGTGCATCTCACTGCTGTTACACTATCCTTGTACATGTCCTGCACTACCCTCACATACTTCTCTGCCACTCCAGACTTCCTCATACAATACCACAACTCCTTTCTTGGCACCCTGTCATAAGCTTTTTCTAAGTCCAAAAAACACACAATTTAACTGTTTCTGGCCTTCTCTGTACTTCTCCAACAGTATTCTCAGAGCAAATAAAAGATAAATGACAAATAAAAGTCTGTCTCACTGATTATTTCATTTCAGTCAAAATACATGAAGGTTCTTAATCCCCATATTGCACCGGGTGTGTAGTGAGCACCTTGTGTGGCAGCACCCTGACATCAATCTGTGAATGGGTGATTGTGATGCATCATATGCATTTTTGATATAATTGTTTCTGTAATGGTCTTATTGTTGGATATTTGTTTTTATTATGTTTTGTTTTTAAATTTTGTTGTAAAGCACTTTGGTCACTGAGTGTTGTAAAAAGCTCTAGAAATAAACTTGCTTGATTGATTGATCATTGTAAAGCACTTTGGGTTTCTGAATCAGTTTGGAAAAGCACTATATCAATACAGTCTATTTTCCAGTGTCAAGATGATATCTTGCTTGTTATTGAAATGATCATGGTGGAGGTGTGAAAATTTCCACAGAGCTCACATTCCACTGCCTAGAATCCAAAACTCAGCTGTCGGCAGGACATCTCTGTCTTTCAAGTAACAAGATGAATTAGTAATTCCCTAAAGAACAGATAAAGTCAATATTAATGAAGCAATTCCTGATTTGAATAATTATTGATGAAATTAACTGATAAATTGTTTCAGAGTTGCTCAGCCTGGATGTAATTTTCGCAGGGGGACACACCGGTGTCTTTGACGTTGTGTTGGTGAACAATATCTGTGCTGCCCTCAGTAGCTAATTTCTCTACGTTTTGCACTCAAACTCATATAGTGACATAGAGACGGAGGCATCAGAATAAGAATGTGTTGCTCAGCCAGGACTCAGTAGCCAGCTGTTTGCAGTTCCTCTTTCTCCTATTGAGACAACCATGTACTCAGCCTGAGCTTCAGCACTTCTTTTTCTGATTGGCCTCACACAAAAGAACAACAGCCTGCCCATACGTGGACTCTATGGACTTGTCAAAAAGTAAACATGTGCCTCAGTAACCTCTGGCTAAAAGACAAGCGATTGATGATATCTGTTGCCTGGAAACAGAAACCCCATGTGTCAAAAAGCACATCAGTGTGACTGTCTTTACAACTAATTAGGAAAATCCATTGTGACACATCTCACAGACAGTCAGGCCCAAATACAGTAAGTATTTGGACAGTGAGACAAGTTTGGACATTTTTACTCTTTACACCACTGCAATGGAGTTGAAATTAAACAAACAAGACCTCCTGGTAGTGTAGCTTGTTGGCTATAATTCAAGTAGTTTGACCAAAAATCTGCACAATTTAAGAAATACGGCCATTTTATACGGAGTGCTTCTTTTTTCAGAGTCCAGTGCAAGTCTTCATTTACAGTGGCTTGCAAAAGTATTCAGCATCTTGGTATTTCACCCATTTTAATTGGTTTATGGCATTTCAAATACAAAAAGTAAATCAGGCTTCTCAATATAAAAAATTCTAAAATTATCTTCCTTAGACTCAAACTGAAAGTAAATCTCTACAACGTGATATAAATTAATTAAAAATATCAAATCCAAGATGATGGTTTGCATAAGTAATCAGCCCCTTTGGTATAATACCTGTAAATAATAAGGGTTTCACTAAAAAGAATACCTGAAAGTTCAGCTACAATTTGCATGAAGGTACATCTGAGATGCAAGCCTAGATTTAATGTTTTTGGTGAAAAAAAACCCTCCTCTGTCCCACTTTATCATGAAGCTGTATAACTGGAGACACAAAATGCAAAACATGCACTGTGCACAATTTCTCCAATCACAGCCACAGAGCCTGTAACTTCTTCTGGGTTGTCTGGGTGTCTTGGTGACTTTCCTCACTGTCCTTTTTTGCACAGTCACTCAGTTTTTGAGAACTGTCTACTCCACACAGATTTACCATAGAGTGCCACACGGTTTGTATTTCTTCATAACTGATGTAAATAAAGTTCAAGACATATTCAGTGACTTGGAAATGTTCATGTATCCATCCCCTGACTTGTCTCAAGAAAACTGACAATTAAACTGGTTATTTACAAGTATTATACCAAAGGAAACGATTACTTGTGCAACCCATCATCTTGGCTTTTATATTTTTAATTAATTCATGTCAGGTTGTAGAGATTTACTTTGTTTGAGTCGAAGGAAGATAATTTTAGAAATTTTTATAGTGAGAAGGCTGATTTACTTTTTGTATTTTAAATGCCAGAAACAAATTAAATGTGTGAAATACCAAGGGGCTGAATACTTTTGCAAACCACTGTATGCAGTCAAGTTTCTTTTGGCAAGTCACAGAGTGTGTGCTGGACTTAATTTATTTAAATCATTGGGAAATAATGTCAGAACAATGCTGTTTGGCAAATCTCTCTGGCATAAATTCAGTGGGTAAAGAAAGAAACATAACACCTGGTGTAGAGACTGCAACAAAAGTTGGATGAACACCTCTTGCCTGCACCTGCTAAGAAGGCATTTGGTTCAGTTGTCCTTTGAGATGAACCTCAAATGCAAATTTCAGAATCAAAATCCGGCTGTACTGCACTGGTTCGATCGTGCAACTTGTAGCCCCTGACTATTTTACAAAATGAAAAGACACTGAGTCACTTTTGCTCAAGCTGAGAGGTACACAAGGACCAATAAATACACACACACACACACACACACACACACACACACACACACACACACACACACACACACATCTATATATATAGAATATTGTCCTGTGGAATAGGGGTGTTAGCTTAATCATAGGATGCATCTCAATTTGGGATAAACTTTCTTTCTTGTATTTCACTAATTGCAAAGCATTTGAGTTCTATGCCTGCAATAACAGATTTGAAATAAGTTGTGCTCAAAACTGCACAAATCCTGGCAGAATTCATGTTTTTTTTTGGGGGGGGGGGGGGGGGGGGGGGGATTTGTCAGAGAATATAAATAACGCAAACAACTTTTTTTCATTTATCGTTAGTGGTTGGGTGAAGCCATTTATCGTCAAACAACTGTGTTTACTCTTTTTAAATAATAATGACAACACAAACTACCCAAATTACCCTGATCAAAAGTTTACGTACCCCTGTTCTTAATACAGGGTATTTATTACCTCCTTGAATATCAATGACAGCTTGGAGTCTTTTGTGGTAGTTGTGGACGAGGCTGTCTGATGGCAAATATATATATATATATATATATATATATATGAAGGAGGAAGACGTTGCATCAGAATTTTGGCTCTCTGTTGGAACTGTTTACACAGAGACTGCTACCTGCTGCTTTGGACTTTGAACTAACAGTCTTTTTCAAGACTTTTTTACTTTTTTTACTTTTTTACTTTTTTTTACTTTTTCACCGTGCTCCAACGCCTAAAGAAGACCTCTAACGGTCAAAACATCGCGACGGAGCACTTTTATCAGCTAACTTTCATCAGCGTTGGCAAGCTAACTAGCTTGCTAACGCTTTCGTTTTTATTTTTATTTTATTTTTTAGCACTGTTGTCGTGCGTTACCTGTGCTGCTCCACAGCCTGTCTAGTGGATTTTTATTTTATTTTAGCACCGTTGTCGTGCGTTACCTGTGCTGCTCCACAGCCTGTCTAGTGGATTTTTATTTTATTTTAGCACTGTTGTCGTGCGTTACCTGTGCTGCTCCACAGCCTGTCTAGTGGATTTTTATTTTATTTTAGCACCGTTGTCGTGCGTTACCTGTGCTGCTCCACAGCCTGTCTAGTGGATTTTTATTTTATTTTAGCACCATTGTCGTGCGTTACCTGTGCTGCTCCACAGCCTGTCCAGTGGATTTTTATTTTATTTTTTAGCACCGTTGTCGTGCGTTACCTGTGCTGCTCCACAGCCTGTCTAGTGGATTTTTTTTTATTTTAGCACCGTTGTCGTGCGTTACCTGTGCTGCTCCACAGCCTGTCCAGTGGATTTTTATTTTATTTTAGCACCATTGTCGTGCGTTACCTGTGCTGCTCCACAGCCTGTCCAGTGGATTTTTTTTTATTTTAGCACCGTTGTCGTGTGTTACCTGTGCTGCTCCACAGCCTGTCTAGTGGATTTTTATTTTATTTTAGCACCATTGTCGTGCGTTACCTGTGCTGCTCCACAGCCTGTCCAGTGGATTTTTATTTTATTTTTTAGCACCGTTGTCGTGCGTTACCTGTGCTGCTCCACAGCCTGTCTAGTGGATTTTTTTTTATTTTAGCACCGTTGTCGTGCGTTACCTGTGCTGCTCCACAGCCTGTCTAGTGGATTTTTATTTTATTTTAGCACCGTTGTCGTGCGTTACCTGTGCTGCTCCACAGCCTGTCTAGTGGATTTTTATTTTATTTTAGCACCGTTGTCGTGCGTTACCTGTGCTGCTCCACAGCCTGTCCAGTGGATTTTTATTTTATTTTAGCACCGTTGTCGTGCGTTACCTGTGCTGCTCCACAGCCTGTCTAGTGGATTTTTATTTATTTTAGCACCGTTGTCGTGCGTTACCTGTGCTGCTCCACAGCCTGTCTAGTGGATTTTTATTTTATTTTAGCACCATTGTCGTGCGTTACCTGTGCTGCTCCACAGCCTGTCCAGTGGATTTTTATTTTATTTTTTAGCAACATTGTCGTGCGTTACCTGTGCTGCTCCACAGCCTGTCTAGTGGATTTTTTTTTATTTTAGCACCTTGTCGTGCGTTACCTGTGCTGCTCCACAGCCTGTCCAGTGGATTTTTATTTTATTTTTTACCACTGTTGTCGTGTGTTACCTGTGCTGCTCCACAGCCTGTCCAGTGGATTTTTATTTTATTTTTTAGCACTGTTGTCGTGCGTTATCTGTGCTGCTCCACAGCCTGTCTAGTGGATTTTTATTTTATTTTTGCACCGTTGTCGTGCGTTCGCTGTTGCCGTGCGTTACTTGTGCTGCTTCATGGCCTGTCTGGTGCCTTAACTAAAGCACTCCTTCTGCTGAATCACCTCTAAATTATTTATACATTATTCACTTTGCGTGTTTTTAGGAATCCGCTAGGTTGCGTAGCTACTAGCTCTTAGCCGATTTAGCATGGCGGCTTCTCCTGTCTCTCCCGCACTTTTCTGCTCTGGTTGTGAAATGTTTAGTTGTTCCTCGGCCTCCTTTAGCAGTAACGGTACTTGTAATAAGTGCAGCTTATTCGTAGCTTTGGAGGCCAGGCTGGGCGAATTGGAGACTCGGCTCCGCACCGTGGAAAATTCTACAGCTAGCCAGGCCCCCGTAGTCGGTGCGGACCAAGGTGGCTTAGCCGCCATTAGTTCCCCCCTGGCAGATCCCGGGCAGTCGGGAAAGCAGGCTGACTGGGTGACTGTGAGGAGGAAGCGTAGCCCTAAACAGAAGCCCCGTGTACACCGTCAACCCGTTCACATCTCTAACCGTTTTTCCCCACTCGACGATACACTCGCCGAGGATCAAACTCTGGTTATTGGCGACTCTGTTTTGAGAAATGTGAAGTTAGCGACACCAGCAACCATTGTCAATTGTCTTCCGGGGGCCAGAGCAGGCGACATTGAAGGAAATTTGAAATTGCTGGCTAAGGCTAAGAGTAAATTTGGTAAGATTGTAATTCACGTCGGCAGTAATGACACTCGGTTACGCCAATCGGAGGTCACTAAAATTAACATTAAATCGGTGTGTAACTTTGCAAAAACAATGTCGGACTCTGTTGTTTTCTCTGGGCCCCTCCCCAATCAGACCGGGAGTGACATGTTTAGCCGCATGTTCTCCTTGAATTGCTGGCTGTCTGAGTGGTGTCCAAAAAATGAGGTGGGCTTCATAGATAATTGGCAAAGCTTCTGGGGAAAACCTGGTCTTGTTAGGAGAGACGGCATCCATCCCACTTTAGATGGAGCAGCTCTCATTTCTAGAAATCTGGCCAATTTTCTTGGATCCTCCAAACTGTGACTGTCTAGCGTTGGGACCAGGAGGCAGAGCTGTGGTCTTATACACCTCTCTGCAGCTTCTCTCCCCCTGCCATCCCCTCATTACCCCATCCCCGTAGAGACGGTGCCTGCTCCCAGACCACCAATAACCAGCAAAAATCTATTTATGCAAAAAAATTCAAAAAGAAAAAATAATATAGCACCTTCAACTGCACCACAGACTAAAACAGTTAAATGTGGTCTATTAAACATTAGGTCTCTCTCTTCTAAGTCCCTGTTGGTAAATGATATAATAATTGATCAACGTATAGATTTATTCTGCCTAACAGAAACCTGGTTACAGCAGGATGAATATGTTAGTTTAAATGAGTCAACACCCCCGAGTCACACTAACTGTCAGAATGCTCGTAGTACGGGCCGGGGCGGAGGATTAGCAGCAATCTTCCATTCCAGCTTATTAATTAATCAAAAACCTAGACAGAGCTTTAATTCATTTGAAAGCTTGTCTCTTAGTCTTTTCCATCCAAATTGGAAGTCCCAAAAACCAGTTTTATTTGTTATTATCTATCGTCCACCTGGTCGTTACTGTGAGTTTCTCTGTGAATTTTCAGACCTTCTGTCTGACTTAGTGCTTAGCTCAGATAAGATAATTATAGTGGGCGATTTTAACATCCACACAGATGCTGAGAATGACAGCCTCAACACTGCATTTAATCTATTATTAGACTCTACTGGCTTTGCTCAAAAAGTAAATGAGTCCACCCACCACTTTAATCATATCTTAGATCTTGTTTTGACTTATGGTATGGAAATAGAAGACTTAACAGTATTCCCTGAAAACTCCCTTCTGTCTGATCATTTTTTAATAACATTTACATTTACCCTGATGGACTACCCTGCAGTGGGGAATAAGTTTCATTACACTAGAAGTCTTTCAGAAAGCGCTGTAACTAGGTATAAGGATATGATTCCTTCTTTATGTTTTCTAATGTCATATACCAACACAGAGCAGAGTAGCTACCTAAACTCTGTAAGGGAGTTAGAGTATCTCATCAATAGTTTTACATCGTCATTGAAGACAACTTTGGATGCTGTAGCTCCTCTGAAAAAGAGAGCTTTAAATCAGAAGTGTCTGACTCCGTGGTATAACTCACAAACTCGTAGCTTAAAGCAGATAACCCGTAAGTTGGAGAGGAAATGGCGTCTCACTAATTTAGAAGATCTTCACTTAGCCTGGAAAAAGAGTTTGTTGCTCTATAAAAAAGCCCTCCGTAAAGCTAGGACATCTTTCTGCTCATCACTAATTGAAGAAAATAAGAACAACCCCAGGTTTCTTTTCAGCACTGTAGCCAGGCTGACAAAGAGTCAGAGCTCTATTGAGCTGAGTATTCCATTAACTTTAACTAGTAATGACTTCATGACTTTCTTTGCTAACAAAATTTTGACTATTAGAGAAAAAATTACTCATAACCATCCCAAAGATGTATCGTTATCTTTGGCTGCTTTCAGTGATGCCGGTATTTGGTTAGACTCTTTCTCTCCGATTGTTCTGTCTGAGTTATTTTCATTAGTTACTTCATCCAAACCATCAACATGTTTATTAGACCCCATTCCTGCCAGGCTGCTCAAGGAAGCCCTACCATTATTTAATGCTTCGATCTTAAATATGATCAAGTTATCTTTGTTAGTTGGCTATGTACCACAGGCTTTTAAGGTGGCAGTAATTAAACCATTACTTAAAAAGCCATCACTTGACCCAGCTATCTTAGCTAATTATAGGCCAATCTCCAACCTTCCTTTTCTCTCAAAGATTCTTGAGAGGGTAGTTGTAAAACAGCTAACTGATCACCTGCAGAGGAATGGTCTATTTGAAGAGGTTCAGTCAGGTTTTAGAATTCATCATAGTACAGAAACAGCATTAGTGAAGGTTACAAATGATCTTCTTATGGCTTCGGACAGTGGACTTATCTCTGTGCTTGTTCTGTTGGACCTCAGTGCTGCTTTTGATACTGTTGACCATAAAATTTTATTACAGAGATTAGAGCATGTCATAGGTATTAAAGGCACTGCGCTGCTGTGGTTTGAATCATATTTGTCTAATAGATTACAGTTTGTTCATGTAAATGGGGAATCTTCTTCACAGACTAAAGTTAATTATGGAGTTCCACAAGGTTCTGTGCTAGGACCAATTTTATTCACTTTATACATGCTTC
This sequence comes from Thalassophryne amazonica, assembly GCF_902500255.1. Classification (NCBI taxonomy): domain Eukaryota; kingdom Metazoa; phylum Chordata; class Actinopteri; order Batrachoidiformes; family Batrachoididae; genus Thalassophryne; species Thalassophryne amazonica. Next base: position 31,638,208 of record NC_047111.1, on the reverse strand, counting down.
CCTTAGGCAGTATTATTAGACGGTATTGCTTAAATTTTCATTGTTACGCAGATGATACCCAGCTTTATCTATCCATGAAACCAGAGGACACACGCCAATTAGCTAAACTGCAGGATTGTCTTACAGACATAAAGACATGGATGACCTCTAATTTCCTGCTTTTAAACTCAGATAAAACTGAAGTTATTGTACTTGGCCCCACAAATCTTAGAAGCATGGTGTCTAACCAGATCTTTACTCTGGATGGCATTTCCCTGACCTCTAGTAATACTGTGAGAAATCTTGGAGTCATTTTTGATCAGGATATGTCATTCAATGCGCATATTAAACAAATATGTAGGACTGCCTTTTTGCATTTACGCAATATCTCTAAAATCAGAAAGGTCTTGTCTCAGAGTGATGCTGAAAAACTAATTCATGCATTTATTTCCTCTAGGCTGGACTATTGTAATTCATTATTATCAGGTTGTCCTAAAAGTTCCCTAAAAAGCCTTCAGTTAATTCAAAATGCTGCAGCTAGAGTACTGACGGGGACTAGCAGGAGAGAGCATATCTCACCCGTGTTGGCCTCTCTTCATTGGCTTCCTGTTAATTCTAGAATAGAATTTAAAATTCTTCTTCTTACTTATAAGGTTTTGAATAATCAGGTCCCATCTTATCTTAGGGACCTCGTAGTACCATATTACCCCATTAGAGCGCTTCGCTCTCAGACTGCAGGCTTACTTGTAGTTCCTAGGGTTTGTAAGAGTAGAATGGGAGGCAGAGCCTTCAGCTTTCAGGCTCCTCTCCTGTGGAACCAGCTCCCAATTCAGATCAGGGAAACAGATACCCTCTCTACTTTTAAGATTAGGCTTAAAACTTTCCTTTTCGCTAAGGCTTATAGTTAGGGCTGGATCAGGTGACCCTGGACTATCCCTTGGTTATGCTGCTTTAGACGTAGACTGTGGGGGGGTTCCCATGATGCACTGTTTCTTTCTCTTTTTGCTCTGTATGCATCACTCCGCATTTAATCATTAGTGATCGATCTCTGCCCCCTTCCACAGCATGTCTTTTTCCTGGTTCTTTCCCTCAGCCCCAACCAGTCTCAGCAGAAGACTGCCCCTCCCTGAGCCTGGTTCTGCTGGAGGTTTCTTCCTGTTAAAAGGGAGTTTTTCCTTCCCACTGTAGCCAAGTGCTTGCTCACAGGGGGTCGTTTTGACCGTTGGGGTTTTTCATAATTATTGTATGGCCTTGCCTTACAATATAAAGCGCCTTGGGGCAACTGTTTGTTGTGATTTGGCGCTATATAAAAAAAAGTTGATTGATTGATTGATATGAGGTCTGTCCATAAAGTATCGTACCTTTTTATTTTTTTTGTAAACTATATGGATTTGATTCATATGTTTTCACATCAGACATGCTTGAACTCTTGTGCGCATGCGTGAGTTTTTCCATGCCTGTCGGTGACGTCATTCGTCTGTGAGTACGCCTTGTGGAAGGAGTGGTCCTGCCCCGTCGTCGGATTTTCATTGTCTGGAAATGGCGGAATGATTTGGTTTTTTTTTCCATCAGAATTTTTTCAGAAGCTGTTAGAGACTGGCACCTGGAAACTATTCAAAAAAATGTATCTGGCTTTCGGTGAAAATTTTACAGGCTTCACAGAGAATAAGGTCTATTAGTACAGCTTTAAGGACCCCTTTAAGTATGCTCAGCGCGCCGCGCTCCGAGCTGCGACGACACGGCACAAGCCACCGGACCATTTCTGAGCTGATGGTTCTGTGGATACGAGACTGTCGTGTGCACTTTCTCTGGTTATCACAAGAGCTGGACATCAGCCATTTTCTGGCAGATTTCAGTTTTAACAAGAGATTTTGTCATGGAAAGCCGCGCGGAGGCTTCGCGCGTCACGACCGATTCGCTGATGAAGCGAGACAAAGGAACACCTCTGTTTCGGCGTGTCAGAGGACAAGTTTGGACATGTCCAGCTCTCCACAATTTCACTGATACTTACTGGACTGGTAAGCATTGAAAGCCGAGATAGACATGTCCAAACTTGTCCTTTGATGGAAAAAAAACCCAAATCATTCCGCAATTTCCAGACAATGAAAATCCGAAGACGGGGCAGAACCACTCCTTCCACAAGGCGTGCTCACAGACGAATGACGTCACCGACAGGTGTCGAAAAACTCACGCATACGCACAAGGGTTCAAGCATGTCTGATGTGAAAACATATGAATCAAATCCATATAGTTAAAAAAAAAATAAAAAGGTACGATACTTTATGGACAGACCTCGTGTATATATATATATATATATATATATATATATATATATTTGCCATCAGAGAGCCTCGTCCACAACTACCACAAAAGACTCCAAGCTGTCATTGATATTCAAGGAGGTAATAAATACCCTGTATTAAGAACAGGGGTATGTAAACTTTTGATCAGGGTCATTTGGGTAGTTTGTGTTATTATTATTTAAAAAGAGTAAACACAGTTGTTTGACAATAAATGGCTTCACGCAACCACTAACCATCAGTGAAAAAAGTTTTTTGCGTTATGTATATTCTCTGACAAATCAACTTATTTCAAATCTGTCAATGCTGGCATAGAACTCAAACTCTTTACAATTAGTGAAATACAAGAAAGAAAGTTTATCCGAAATTGAGATGCATCCTATGATTAAGCTAACACCCCAATTCCACACAACAACATTCTATTACGAGCCTGAAAAAGTGAGAAAACAGGATGGAACGGCTTGTTCGGGCTTGCCTCCTCTCAGGCTGGCTTATAAGATACATATCTGGCACTTAGCTGGCTTTTAAAGTGCATATCTGGCAACTCAGTTGAAAAAAATAAAGCTACACCTGGCTGCATTCTCAGACAGAACTCCTACAAACACTGCTTTTGCCTCAATTTTTTATCTGAATTGAGCACAGTCCAATACATTTCAAGCTGTACTCACTTGGACTACCCCGTTTACAATGTTTGAACATGATTAAAGCTGTTAAGTGTATGAGCACTCAGAAGTGACCACGTAATGATGCCGATTTAGTGAATGGGATGAAATTTTTGAACAGCTTGAAAATTTCACACCAATTTCAAAACTGGCATGGATGATGGGCATAACCGGTGTGTTATACCAAGTTTGTTCAAGATTGACAAACAGATTGATTAAGAAGCTACTGTGATGCTTCAAAACGTGCTTTGATTTGCTTTTGGGATGAAACTGGAAGGAACGGTGCTCTGTGGAATTGGGGTATAAGAAGATTACCAGACTGCATTTATGTCTGAATGACAGCAATGGCATTTTTAGAGAAAGTTTGATGTAAACTACATCATATCTTGCAAATACACTTAATTTATTTTCTTTAATTTTGAATGTGTTGTATTGCTTTCCACTGACATGACATGTTGGTCAGTTTGGCTGCAGTGTGAGGAAAAAGCAATGATGTGAGGACTCAACGGACTGCCAACTATTGAACCTTGACATTAAATGAGAACTTTCTTTCTTAATTGACCTGCTTGATGGCCAGATCACACTTTGATAGGAAATGAAGTGTAATGGAAGCACCCATGGGTGCCCAGCCAGACTTATAGATGTTCATTAAAGGCAGAATAAAAAAGAATTAAGCAAAAGCACATGCTTCCAGGAGTTTTACTTCCGCACCTGCACAGTATACGGTCTGGGTGCTGTGCACTCTGCAGTAAAACATTCAACCACAAAAGGGGCAATGTTGTCATTTCCATGGAAATGACTCTTTGCACCACACCAAGTAGATGTGGAAAGAATTTGGTTCAGCTTGGCTCGATTCCTTTTTGAAAGTCTAATCCCCAAATTATCACTCACTCAGCAAATCTCCCATCCTCTCCTGCATAATTGTTTTTCACTCTTTTCACCTCCTTGACTCAGAGGCTTATCAACCATCACCCAGCAGACACGCACCTGTATGTCTTTATACTGGAGAGGAGAATGAAACTGTAATACTGCACTAAAGAGCATTGATCAAATAAAAAACACTCTGTGCAGGCTTTATGCTTATAAGAACCAGTGATTAAACATGATGATGGTCTTCTTGATTAATCATTTATTGCCACAGTTCATACAAAGCATTGCGTACCCCCGCAACCCCATCACTGTAGGGTAGTTTATTGAACATTTCCAACAAAGCAATAATTTTCTCATCTATGTCTATTTGAATATTTTTCTGACTTTTGAAAAGTATACCCAACACCATTTCACCAGAAAAAGCAAAGATTAAAGCAACAAAAATTAATTATTCCTTGTGCTGGTCATAGTGTAGCACTTGGACTGATTAATTAATGCTGAAATGTGATGCACTAAATCATTCCCAAACATAGCTTTGTTTGTAATATGCTACAGATGTGTCTTCTCTGCCCCCATGTCGGCTAACAAGCTGAGTTAACGTGGCAACTGCATAAAGAGCAAGAGCAATCACAGATTTCTGACATCTGCCAATTCGGATCTGGATCACCTCCACATTTCAGTGGAGTCTTCCATGTCCTAATATCTATCTGTGGTGCAAATGTGGTGAGAATCCATGAAGCAGTTTTGACGTAATCCTTCAAAGCCTGTATAAAGTGAATCTTGATCCAGAATCCGGATCCAGATCACTTCCAAAATTAAAATGGAGTCTTCCATGGCCTAATATGCATCTGTGTTGAAAATTTAATCGAAATTCCTGCAGTAGTTTTGACGTAATCCTGCTAACAGTAATCCTTCAAAGCCTATATACAAGTGAATCTTGGTCCAGAATCCGGATCCAGATCCAGATCACCTCCAAAGTGTATTAGGTTCTTGCATGGTCTAATATCTACCTGTGGTGCAAATTTGGTGAGAATCCATGAAGCAGTTTTGACGTAATCCTTCATAGCCTGTATAAAGTGAATCTTGATCCAGAATGAAGATTCGGATCCAGATCACCTCCAAATTTTAATGGAGTCTTCCATGGCTTAATATGCATCTGTGGTGAAAATTTGGTGAGAATCTGTGAAGTAGTTTTGACATTATCTTTCAAAGCCTATATAAAGTGAATCTTGATCCAGAATCCGGATCCAGATCCAGATCACCTCCAAAATGTAATGGGTTCTTCCATGGCCTAATATCTATCGTTGGTGCAAATTTGGTGAGAATCCATGAAGCAGTTTTGACGTAATCCTTCAAAGCCTGTATAAAGTGAATCTTGATCCAGAATCCGGATCCAGATCCAGATCACCTCCAAAATGTAATGGGTTCTTCCATGGCCTAATATCTATCGTTGGTGCAAATTTGGTGAGAATCCATGAAGCAGTTTTGACGTAATCCTTCAAAGCCTGTATAAAGTGAATCTTGATCCAGAATCCAAATTCGGATCCAGATCACCTCCAGAATGTAATGGGTTCTTTTATGGCCTAATATCTATTTGTGGTGAAAATTTCATCAAAATCTGTTCAGTAATTTTGACGTAATCCTGTTAACAGACAGACAAATAAATGCTGATTTTATTATGTCCTTGGTGTATGAAATCATCATGCTCTACATTATTATTATAGTATGCCTAGTAATAATTGGAATATTTTGAACCAGAGCAGTTTTATGACATGGTTTCTAGAACCAACCTAATGGTGATCACGCCAATATCTTGAAAAACCTAAAAAAACACACAAAAAACTGTTGCATGCTCAAGGCATCATACCTTTCCTAATGTGCTGAAATCTGCTTTGATTTGAAGTTTTGCTCTGAACACATATGAAGAGTTCAGGCGCAAAACCCCGTAAACACCACACCCATGGAAAATGAGATAACCATTGCAAGTGAAAGCTTACCGAGGCTAGTATCCAATAACAAAATTAATTTTGCTGCAAAAGCCCATAAATCCTATGCTAAATGCAAGTCAAGATGCAGTTTGTATGCAGAACCTCGTAAGCACCATCCCAGTTTGTGTGCAAAACCATGTAGTGAACAGCGCACCACTCACTGGCATGTATCTGTCACATGACGCAAAGATTGCGGCGCCCACAGGAGCTTCTGTGAAGCTCTAAATTCTCTGTTTACACTGTATTTACACATTACGACAGCACGTCACGAATGCCACGAAGTATACATTCTTGGCCGCTGATCACGAATGTGATGATTCGAGGCAGAGGCGTCAGGTGTCCTCAGGAACTGCTGCAACCTGTTACCACCCATTATGATTAATGGCACATGTTGCTGGAGAATTATCAGGAACCATTACGCACGGTCAAGAATAATGTTCCGCATTGTTGCCTGCTGTTGTGCACTATTGCGCGTAGCAGCGCATTAAGTTCTGTCACGTTGTGAATGAGGTGAATTGTCTCCACACACACACCCATATTCATCCCACCGTCAGTTACTGAACAGTTCAGATTGCTCCAATTTGGTTCTCAAAATCCACAGCAGAAGAACTTTGTGACTGCATGCTTAGTTGGGCTCTGTGCCATGGAGTGGCGCAGAGAGGATGAGGAGACAGAGAGAGCCAGATGTGTGGCTTCACACACCTCTCATCTCGCTCGTTTTCCCAAACATCAGGAACATGCAGGAGCGCGCTGAGGAACACTGAAACAAGACTTTTAGCCGACTTGGTGTCACTGTCCTTCTTCAACATACTGCAGCAATGAAACTGAATGTGGTGCAGCAGGGTTTAATTGTGCGCACGTCAAAGAGGATCACCACTAATCAAGACGGATCAACACGCTCTGTTGCGACCTCCACAGCATGAGGTGAAATAAAGGTGGTGCGTGACATTCGTGGAAGATTTTTTGACAGCCAAAAACATGCTTCACGAAGGTCATGAATATAACGCACCAACACACAGTGTTAAGAAACCTATTCAGATGTGTTAAGCCATGTTAAGGATGTAAGGAATGTGCCAAGAATGACACAAATATGACATTCGTAATGTGTCTTGCCTATGTGTAAACGCAGCATTAAGGTGATGTACTTACTGAGTTTTGCAAACAAACTGAAGGTGGAGATACCAGATTTTGTAGCCAAATCTATAAAAAAAAGTTGTTAATTAACACATTTTTGAATAAAGGTTGATTTTTGAGATTCTGCTATTTTGTTCAGTGCACCATAACCATTTCAGAACAAGAAAGAATGATTCATGGAAATGTACAAATTCCAGCAGGTAAATATCCTTATTTAAAACAAGAGTGGTCTGGTGAAGATACTGGGTTTTGTGCCTGAACTCTTCATATGATTCTGCCTTTTGGTCCTGATTATTGATCTTTGAACCTAATCATGGATATTCTTTTTTCATGGGTATTTGTCTGTCTGTTTGTCGTAAGCCGGGTTTCTATTACCAAAATTTGACACGTAATTGTATAGGTTTTTGCCAAAAAAAAAAAAAAATATAAATAAAAAAAATAACTTCCAACTGAGGCCTGAAAACAGATGTAATCTCTGGTAAAAGTAATGTTGTAAACATTGTGAGGAATCAGTAGTTTTAAACATAAAAAAAAAAATGTCTGGAAAACATCTGGAAAAATCACAACATGTGAATAATCAGATCTAATTCATGCAAATAGGGGAAATATTTAGCAAGTAATTAGTATCTTGGAAGAAATAATTTCTCCTTGAATGTGCATTTCACTCCTCAGTAATTTTGATGCCAGTTTACACTTTAAGCTAAATTTAAAATACAAAGCACATTATTTTCTGTTTTGGAGTGAGTGATGAGTGATTTCATTGGAGCCAGGTGGAAGTACATTCACATACAGCTTTATGAGCAATCTGCACTGCTCTGTTCATCACTCTGGCAACTGCAGATATACATAGGTGATGTCTGTGTGGCTGAAGTAGTTGAAGGTGGACATGCAGGTCTGACTTTCAGTGATGGGGACATACTGTTTTGTGAGAAGAAGCCTCCTGATCATCCTATGTAAAATAAATCTTTAGCATGAATTCCATGAAAAACATGTTGTGTTCTTCAACAGAACACAGTTTTGAGATGTGAACAGATATATGTTATCTTTGTGGAAAAGCTGTGATAGTCACAGGAGTTTAATGAAAAAGTCTGGTAATAACTGTGGGAGTACTGCAAAGACTATAGGGTAGCATTGTGCACTCCACTCTGACTTTTTTTCATGCTCCCGCCATGTAATGAGTGACATTTCCGTGGTGCATTCTTTATTTTACTATTTGTAACCCTACCCCTTCCACTAACCCTCACCCTTACCATAGCATAACCATCTCCCTTCCCCTAACAATGAGCATAAGCCCTCCAGACCCCCCCCCCCCATGTTACACCACATTTTGTGTTCCCATCATCATTTTTTCATGACAGTATCACAAACCATAGATTAATTAACTTTTGTGATGCCATGACAAAATGGTGTGAGATTGAGTTGCAATGAGCCTCATGTATCAATGTTGCGCACTTGTGGCGTAAATTTACGGCGTAAACTTGAAATACAACAAAGTCGCCATGACATGTATCAAGCAGTGCGCACCTGCCCATTTCTGGCGTACGCCTGATGTGATCTTGATAAATGCGGCGGGTGGCAACGACCGTAATTATAATAAACACGCCCATAAAGATTCAGACTCCGCTTCAGACACACCCTCATTTTACGACATGGAAGCTGGGAAGACGGCAATGAAAAAGAACTTCACCAATCATGACGCGTGCCAATAGAGCGTCACAAGCGGCCATCGTATCAATTTTTTTTGTAGTATATAATCAATAAACTGTTACAGTGGTCCCTCATTAATCGCATTCATTAAAAAAATAGCCCGAAATATGCGAAACCGCAACGTTAGGCAGCTTATTTTTTACAATTATTATAGACGTTTCAAAGCTGTAAAACCCCTCACTACACAGTTTATACACTTTCTCAATCAGGCATGAACATTTTCTCACTTTTCTCTCGTGTGTAAACACTCTCAAAGTTCAAACCTTAGTAGGAAAATAATACCAAACTGTTTCAGGCCCAAACATTTGTTTGAGAAATAAAAATAGAAAGTTTTCCTATAAATAATTATGATGGCATTTAGAACTAACAAATTCATTTTAACGATCAACGAACGAGGTCGGACACATAAGAAATTATTAATAGTGACTGACCAGTATTTCACAGATCGCGCCTCTGTGTCCTGGCGCTGCGTCTTTTCCCACTCACATCTGGCTGCAGGTGTTTGTTTCCGAGTGACAAACACAGTTATGAGTAGTTGTTGGCGCTCTTTTTTCTTCTGGGCGACAAGATTCTTATAAACAGATACGCAGAACACAGAACACTGTAAAAAAAAAAGGCATGCAAAATTGAACTATATACTCCACGAGACTCCGAGGCCACGACAGGTGAATGGCGTTATAGTGAGGGACCACTGTATTCTCTTTTCACATGTCAATAATTCTTGACATGTGGATATTTGCTCGCTCAATTAATAAGACACGCCTAATCTGTCAGATTTCTTTATTTTTTAAATGTATTTCTGTATTTATTTTATTATGACAACCGAATGGAGACGACAAAACCTGGTTGCAGCACGGGCCAATTAAGGGAATGACGAAACTACAGTTGTTATTATCAATTTCATAGTCTAAAACGATCACACCACATGAAGTTGAGCTCAGCGCTGCTCTGGCTCCAGGCTCGAAGTCTGGAGAAAAGGGCGTGCAGCGCTGTCTTTGCAGTCAGCGCTGTAGCCACGGATCGTGCTCCATAACAATCCCGCAAAAGCGGGATTTGTATTGATTATTATGTAGTATAATCAGGAAAGTGTTATTTATGTAACATATGCATTGATTTGTATAATGGCACTGTTTATCATGTTGATCATCTTCATTTTTATGTGGATTCCAGCGCTGGTTCATTTTGGTGTATAATTTACGCCACCTCTCGACCTGGTGTATAATTTCAGCGCAGCATACGCCAACGACCACATTGATGAATGCCAAGTAGCGCAGCCATTTTGGCATACACCCCATATATGCTCAAATATCGCCGTACGCAACGTTGATGCATGAGGCCCATTGTGTGGCACATGCACACAGACAATTGTGTTATGTGACCTGTCTGTACTTGGGTTGTAGTCTGCAAATAATAGTAGAAAACACAAATTTTGCCTGCTATTTTTGTAATTCTGGGGGCCAAACATCTGCAATGAGAACCAGTGCAACGTGTTGCACTGTGTGAGGCAAATGGTGGTCACACCAGATACTGACTGGTTTTCTGTTCCCCCTCAGACCACCCCCCAATAAAGCAAACTGTACATTTTAGAGTGGCCTTTTATTGTGGCCATCCTAAGGCACACCTATGCAATAATCATGCTGTCTAATCAACATCTTGATATGCCACACCTGTGAGGTGGGATGGATTATCTTGGCAAAGGAGAAGTGCTCACTAACACAGATTTATACAGATTTGTCAACAATATTTGAGAGACATAGGTCTTTTGCATATATAGAAAATGTTTTAGATCTTTGAGTTCAGCTTATAAAAAATGGGAGCAAAACCAAAAGTGTTGCGTTTATATTTTTGTTGAGTGTATATTACAGATACCTGCAAGAATGGCTTAAATAAAACCTTCTTAACTGTATTAAAAACAAGAAGTCCTGGTGGGGTCTTCATGGGCCCCAGGTGCTCACATTAGCAAATTTCACCACATGTTGTGATGAGGGTCAAATTTCTCTCTCCACTCTATCTTTTCTCTGAGTATATTTATCTGTCTTTCTCTTTTACACCTCCATGTTCCTCAGTGGTACAGCATCACCGATGGCACTTACCATAAAAAAACGTTTTAAATAATCCCAGACTCACAAACATGCAGTGCTGTGCATATCAATGAACAAAGCAGGATGTCTGAAAGGGGCTGGACTGCAGAAAAACACTTATGAAAGTACATCATACAGTAAATACAGAATGTTTACCGAAAACAGGGTAAATAAGTTAAAAATGCCATCAGTCAGTTTGACTCAATGGCCATGGAAATGATTGCAAAGCGGTTTATTTTTAATCCAAAATGAAATTACACATTACATGGTAAAGCCTGCTATGCTGACACAGAGAATTAGATATTATGGATGTTTTGAGCTGTTTTGAGCGTGCTCTGAATGAAACATGCGGTTCAATGAACTGTTGAAGTTTTGGGTTAACTGTGATGAAACTGCATCTGACTCTTCTCTTTTAAAGAATGAAAAATACCCCAAGGTTTAACTTTCTGAAAGCAAAACTAAACTTTCATCACCCTATTTGTGGGATTTGAGCCATACCAGATTGATGGTTTGTCAGGAAGATTAGTCAAAAGCTGACAAATTTGTTAAGACCATGCCTGCAACGTTTAGGCTACTCTGCGGATTAGATATATGTATACAACAAAAACTTGTGGAATTATTGGGTGATGGTACTTTGGATAAGGAAGAGTTGATTAAACTTTAGTAGCAGTCGAGCCCATTTTGGTTTTCCTTTTATCTTTTGTCAACAGTATAAGATATGTTTTTTCTTTGTACAACTTTTTTCAAGAATCGACCTTGTGATGTCACAAAGACTCATTGCTACCTGTTCTCATTATTACTCGATTTTTGGTGCTATGTAGTATCCGAATAACCTGCTTCTCTGATTTTACTTTAGTTACATACTGTATGTTTAGCACATTTTATATATTTGCAGAAAATCAGAGTTCTTATTAATAAAACAAAACTAAACTAAAGTCGATGTACTGCTTTTATAGTGTTACAACATAGCCCTATATTGTTTTTTGACAAACAGAAAGTTGAGTCGGGGGATTTTGGGTGGGGAACATTTAAGTTATGTTTAGGTTTGATGGCATGTGTGGTGTAGCATATGGCATCGTCCACCTCATCACAGAACTGCATTTGGATTCATCGAGTGATGGCCTTGTGAGGCTTCTTGAAGCATTTGCTAATTTTTCTGTGCCCACTAGATGGCAATGGGTATCCAAAAAGTGAACTCAAATTGCAATTATCTTTACTTTTCTTCAATTTTTCTCTTTAGTAGACATTGCCATCTAGTGGGCTCAAGAAAATTCAAATGCTTCAAAAGGCCTGATTTGGTCATCATTACCAGCCAACTACACACTATCTGCAAAAGGTAGTCATCAGTGTGATACACACAAGCAATGTATGGGCATGCATTTAAGTAGTGCTAATTATTGGTTGAGCTAATAGAATTAATAAATTGAATAGTTTTGACTGTGTTGAATTCTTGGTCTCCAAAGTAAAGCTCAAACAATGTCAATGTCCATTGGAATGTATGACATGTGACATACTCCATAACATGATAACTAAGGATGACACAAGGTGCAAACTATTTCTTTTTGAAACCCTGTGAACTCAACAAATAATATGCATCACTTTTTTATCAAAATTGGAGTAACTTTAACTTTTGAGCCCTGTACAAACTGAAATTGACCTTTGTCACCATTATTGCTGTTTTTACTCCATAACTCCAGAACATTCAGTCGTAGATATTCCAAACTATACTTTTTGTGAATCTTGATGATCAGTCAAATAATTTGGTATAGTTTTCAAGATGATTGGGGCATTTTAAATTTTTGACCCTGTGTAATTCCTCAATTGATCGTAACCTGGCTGCCTATTGAACATTCAAGCGCCCAGTGTTCTTGTTTTGTTTTGTTTTCAAAAGAATAAAGTCAAAGGAGTATTTCTGCCAAATTTCGTACAACCCCAATTCCAATGAAGTTGGGATGTTGTGTGGAATGTAAATAAAAACAGAATACAATTATTTGCAAATCCTCTTCAACCTATATTCAATTGAATACACCACAAAGACAAGATATTTCATTTTCAAACTGATAGATGTTTTTGTTTTTGTGCAAATATTTGCTCATTATGAAATGGATGCCTGCAACACATTTCAAAAAAGTTGGGACAGGGTGACAAAACACTGGGAAAGTTGATGAAACCTCAAAGAACACCTGTTTGGAACATTGTAGAGAAGCTTGAATCTTCGACTGGACTGGGTTGCTTGATGCGAGGACCTTTCACTTCAAATTGCAGAAGCTTCCTCAGCTAAAATTCTTGCTGTGGTGGTCTGACTTCTGTCTTGACTCTTGTAGAGAAGAATAATCAAGAAGTCACAAAAGCTGGAGTTTTAAACCTAACCAGACCCCTCCTACCGAGAGGCAGACTGCTATAGGCTAGTGACTAAACAATAGCTCTAATTAGCACCTATTGTGCTCTAGTTAGCACCCTCCTAATGACAGGGCAGCTGTCCCTCTCCTGATGACTCCCTTGACGACTCTGCTGATGACGTGAATGACTCATTACCATGACAAAAGACTGAAACTTCTTTGACATGAGTACCCCATTGTGAACAGGGGATAAAGCATGTCTCAGACCCCCTCCCTGGTTAAGGCTGGGTTTCAAACATTTCACAAAGAATGCCTCCTTGACCCCTCTCTCTAACCATTTCTTCTCTCTGGATAATATTTTAACTTCCTTGTCCTCAAATGTGTGGTTAGTGTCTTTAAGGTGGAGATGAACTGCAGACTGAAGTCCACTGGCGCCCTCTCTGCGGTGCTGGTATAGCCTTTTGTGTAAAGGTTGCTTAGTCTCACCTATGTAGTGTTCATTACAGTTTTCCTGACATCTGATAGAATACACTACATTGCTCTGTTTGTAACTAGGGATCCTGTCCTTAGGGTGAACTAATTTCTGTCTCAAGGTGTTAACCGGTTTAAAGTAAACTGGGATTTTGTGCTGTCTGAAGATCCTCTGTAGTTTCTCCCCTACTCCTGCTAAATAAGGGAGAGACACTCCTCTTCTTCTTGTCTCCGTCTCCTGTCTATCTGGTCTCTTTGTTCTCTGGGACTTCTGCACTTTGTCCAGGGACCATCGTGGGTACCCACATACTGTGAGGGCTTTCCGGACAAGTTGTTGTTCTTTAGCCCTTCCCTCTGCAGTTGTGGGCACCTGTAGGGCTCTGTGTTGAAATGTTCTGATCACCCCGAGCTTGTGTTCAAGGGGGTGGTTTGAGCCAAAGAGCAGATATTGGTCAGTGTGAGTTGGTTTTCTGTAAACCCCTGTCTGGAGCTGCCTGTTCTCTCCAATCGTAACATCACAGTCCAAGAAGGCTAAATGGTTGTTTCTGGCATCCTCACGTGTGAACTTGATATTGGCATCCACCGAGTTGATGTGTTCTGTAAAGTCCTCAACTTCCTGTTGCTTGATTTTAACCCATGTGTCATCAACATATCTGAACCAGTGACTGGGAGAGATGCCCGTGAAAGACGTCAAGGCTGTCTTCTCCACTCGCTCCATGTACAGATTGGCCACAATGGGGGATACCAGAGACCCCATCACACAACCACGAATCTGCCTATAGTAATTCCCCCTAAACAGGAAATACGTGGTGTTAAGACAGATCTCCAAGAGTTGGCAGATGTGGTCTAGTGTGAGTTTGGTCCTTTCAAGTAGAGACACATCCTCCAGCAGTCTCTGCCTCACAGCTGAGATGGCCTCAGCGGTGGGGATGCAGGTGAACAACGAAGTCACATCAAATGACACGATTGTTTCATCTGCCTCCAGCTGCAGGTCCTTGATCTTGTTCACAAAATCTTGTGTGTTCTCCACATGGTGTTCTGAGTTACCCACTAGAGGAGCCAAAATCCACTTGAGGTGCTTGGCCAAATTGTACGTGATGGAGTCTGTGCTACATACAATAGGTCTGAGTTGCACGTCCTGGTTGTGGATTTTGGGCAGTCCATAGATGCATGGAGTGGCGTCTCCAGGGTACAGTCTGTAGTATGTCTGCCTGTCAATGAGTCCCTCTTTCTCCAGGTTTTGGAGGTAGCTAATGATTTTCTTCTTATAGCCGCTCGTGGGGTCTCTCTTCAGACATTCGTATGTATTGGAGTCACTGAGCAAGTTGTTGATCTTGGCCTCGTAGTCCGATGTGTTCAGGACCACCGTGCATCTGCCTTTATCCGTTGGCAGATTAAGGATGCTTTGGTCCTTTTGCAGTGCTGACAAAGCTTTCTGTTCTTCTCCTGTGATGTTGGACGGAGGAGGCTTAGCACTGTTCAGCACTGCTGTGACTCTTAGTCGGAGGTCCCCAGCTTCTGACTCTGACAAACTGTTATGTTTAATGGCTGACTCTACTGTAGTGATGTAATCTACTGTCGGTATATGTTTAGGGGTCACTGAGAAATTTAGTCCTTTAGCGAGCACATCCTTTTCTGTCTGTGTAAGAACTCTCTTGGAGAGATTCTTTACCTAATTTTCCCTGTTGTCACTAATTTGTCTGGGTGTATCTTTAAAAATACTTCCATTGAAAGTACGCCTTTTCTGCACTAAAAGGTTGTGAAACTTCCTGATTTGCCGCTCCTTACTTTTTAAATGCTCAGCCATTTGAATTTTAACTATGAACTTTGTGATCTTATTATGGGCCTCTTCCTCCACTAAAGTTTCTAACATTTTGTGCAGACTATCAAGATTATTTTGGAGGTCTAATATTTTAAAATGAAGCCTTCTAATTCTAAGACCCAAAGTCCTCCTAAAGTAACTGTGCTGGATCTTTTCTGCTGTGTGACCTGCTTCTAGTGCCTTTTGCTTCATGCATTTGGGAATAACATTGTTTTGTTTGCATCTCAGGTTAAATCTTAAGTGGTTTCTAAAGTTAGCTATCTTTTTAGCAGTCTTTTCCAGCTTACGTACCAGTGCCAGGGCCTCATGCCCACAGTTGGTCGCAATGTTTCTGTGTAGGCTCTGTTGTCCAGGTGGTTTCCATATTAGAGAAGCTTGAATCTTCGACTGGACTGGGTTGGTTGATGCGAGGACGTTTCGCTTCAAATCGCAGAAGCTTCCTCAGCTAAAATTCTTGCTATGGTGGTCTGACTTCTGTCTTGATTCTTGTAGAGAAGAATAATCAAGAAGTCACAAAAGCTGGAGTTTTAAACCTAACCAGACCCCTGATACCGAGAGGCAGACTGCTATAGGCTAGTGACTAAACAATAGCTGTCATTTTGTTTGAAACATGTTGTCCAATGTTTGGAACATTCCACAGGTGAACAGGTTAATTGGAAACAGCTGAATATCATGATTAGGTATAAAAGGAGCATCCCCAAAAGGCCAGCCATTCACAAGCAAAGATGGGGCGAGGATCACCACATTGTGAACAAATGCGTGAAAAAATAGTCCAACAGTTTAAGAAGAATGAATTTCGAGATTCCATCATCTACAGTCCATAATATAATCAGAATATACAGAGAATCTGGAGAACTTTCTACATGTAAGCGGCAAGGCCAAAAACCAATGCCTGTGACCTTCAATCCCTCAGGTGGCACTGCATAAAAACTGACATCATTGTTTAAAGGATCTTCCCGCATGGGCTCAGGAACACTTCAGAAAACCATTGTCAGTTAACACAGTTCATCTCTACATCTATAAGTGTAAAATAAAACTCTACCATGCAAAGTGAAAGCCACACATCAACAACATCCAGAAACGCAGCCGCCTTATCTGAGCCCAAGCTCATTTGAAATGGACAGACGAAAAATGGAATTGTGGTCTGATGAGTCCACATTTCAAATTGGTTTTGGAAATCATGAATGTCGTGTCCTCCGGACAAAAGAGGAAAACGACCATCCAGATTGTTACCAGTGCAAAGTTCAAAAGCCAGTATTTGTGATGGTATAGGGGTGTGTAACTGCCCATTGCATGGGCAACTTACACATCTGTGATGGCACTGTCAATGCTGAAAGGTATATCCAGGTTTTGGAGCAACACATACTGCCATTCAAGCAACGTGTTTTTCAGGGACGTCCCTGCTTATTTCAGCAAGACAATGCCAAGCCACATTCTGCACGTGTTACAACAGCGTGGCTTCAAAGTAAAAGAGTGTGGGTACTAGACTGGCCTGCTTGCAGTCCAGACCTGTGGCACATTATAAAGCACAAAATACGACAACGGAGACCCCAGCCTGTTGAATAACTTAAGTCATACATCCAGCAAGAATGGGAAAGAATTCCACCGACAAAGCTTCAGCAATTAGTGTCCTCAGTTCCCAAATGCTTATTGAGTGTTGTTAGAAGGAAACATACCACTGTCCCAGCTTTTTTGAAAGGTGTTGCACACACCCATTTCAAAATGAGTAAATATTCGCATGAAAACAAAAAACTTTATTAGTTTGAACATTAAATTTGTTGTCTTTGTGGTGTATTCAATTGAATATAGGTTGAAGATTTGCAGGTCATTGTATTTTGTTGTTATTTACATTTTACACAATGTCTCAACTTCATTGGGATTGTACTTGCATACCCATTTGAACGATTCCACTGTCAATATTCTGTTATCTGCTGCATTTCTCCTTATACTTTCCTGGACATCTTTGTTCAACCTACAAGTCTCCTTGTCTTCCTTCAGCTGTCCGGGTGTCACACCCAGTACCCAGCTTGCATGTCCTACAAAGAATATAGTCCACCTGTGTGCACCTCCACTCGTATATGTTACCTTTTACTCCTCCCTTTTCTTAAAGTACTTATTCACCACAGCCATTTCCATTCTTTATTCAAAATCAGCTTACATCTGCCCTTCCCATTCCTGTCCTTGATACTATATCTACCCATTACATCCTCATTACCTTTGTTCTCTTCACCAGCCTGCCCATTGAAGTCCACTCCGATCATCCCTCTTTCTTGCTTGGGCACACTCTCCACCACGTCATCTAACTCACTAAAAAAAAATCTTGCTCCTTCATCTCACAACCTACATGTGGGGCATATGCACCTATGATATTCATCTTCACCACTTAAATTTCCAACTTCATACTCATCACCCTGTCAGACACTCGCCTAAAGTCTGAACATACTCTTCCTTTAAAATCAGATTCAGATTCAGATTATTTATTATCATTGTAACAAGTACAATGAAAGTTAAGGTGCAAGCCTTTCAGTGCAAATATAAGCCTGAGTAAGGGCCCCTTCACACATAGTGCGAATTTGGTCGAATTGCACATGAAGTGCACATGAAGCAGGAATCATATGCAATACGTGTAAAGCCATAGCTGCCTGTAATGCCTCGTAAACCTGTTGCTACAACTATTTGTGCACACCAGCAGCTAAGACAGAGTGTGCATTGTGTGAGATCATCGAACTTGCTCGCGGGAGGTGTCGGCTAAATTCCAGGTGACATGCACAAACATCTAACACCACTCATACGCACTTAGAAACTGTGTAGCCTTTTGCACTGTTAACATGACAACAGTCAGCAGACGATCACTGTCGAGCTGGAAGTGAAATTTTCTAAGTTCCCCATGAGTGTGGCTTTGCAAACATACACAGTAACACGTTGGTGTGTGCACTGAACTGAGAGGGGGTGTGTCCACACACTTGAGCAGCTGCAGAGATCTGTGGTTCTGGACGCCATGGCTGGGGAACACATATCGTGTTTGGATGGACATGAACTAATAACTGCTCACTTTGACGCGTGTGTGTCTACTTGCTGTCATCATGTGGACATACATAAAAACATATATCACTGTTGCAATGGGCTGCAGCGAGTGCGCGCACACCACGCACATTTACAGGCTACCTGCAGTTGATCCGGACCATCAGATCATAACACGCAGCAGGCGAGCGGAATGGCACACCACCCACTTGAACTCTATTCCACATGATGCGGTCTCTATCGTGCGGTGCGACATCTACAAGACACAGGCAGAACACACGCACTGGACACGCTGACAGCAGATGTGGACATGATAAGAGTGCCCTGCTTCTCATTCATGTCATTTCATGATTGTACATCTGTGACCATGGGTCAGCTACAGAGGAACAGACGGTTCATACTTGTATTGTCCACTTGATAAGAGGGATTCAATAAAATGCAGTGTTTTTATATGGTGTTTTTTTTTTTTTTTTTTTTTTATACGTCCATGTCCTTCTTGATATCAGGCATTTTCCCGCACCTTTCACAGGACAGCAATGGTAGCTCAGTGGTAATGTTTCTGACTGGCAATCAAAGCTTTTGGAAAGTATAGGTTTGAATCCCGTGGGTTTTTTTTTTTTTCACAGCAGCTGCTCGCACTGTGTTACTGCATGCACAAAACTGTCACAGCATGTATTTTTAAAATTTTCTTATTTATTTTTCTTTACAGCAGCTGCGCTACGTCTAACCACATTGTGCAGCTGCTCGCACTGTGTTCCTGCGTCTACGAACTGTCGCAGTGGCATCGTGCACACCTGGCCATCAGCTTGATGTTTTTGTGGTTCGCTCATTATGAGCTGTTCCTCTGTGAGTCGCCCTGAGTTGTACTTATTCATACTGTGTGTGAAGGGGCCCTAAACATCATGCAGACTTAAAAGGTCTGGGGAACTAAAGAAAATGAACAAAATGTAACAGAGTGCAAAAGATGTGTTCAAAGTGCAAATTAAGAAAAAGAAAAAATATAGGTACATAGTGGGAAAAAGAGATTATATAGACAAAAAGAGAAAAACTATGTACAAAACTGTGGATATTTCAGTGGCAGTGGATAGTGCACATGAACAAATATTGCACCCATGTCCAATGTAGCATATGAAATGGCTATTTGATTAAATTGGCATTCATAGTGCCAAAAGCAGTTACGTAGAAAGTACAACCCCAATTCCAACTTGGGACATTGTGTAAAATGTAAATAAAAACAGAATAAATTGATTTGCAAATCCTCTTCAACCTATATTCAATTGGATACCCCACAAAGACAAGATATTTAATGTTCAAACTGATAAACTTTATTGTTTTTGTGCAAATATTTTCTCATTTTGAAATGGATACCTGCAACATGTTTCAAAAAAAACTGGGACAGTGGTATGTTTACCACTGTGTTACATCACCTTTCCTTGTTTGGGAACTGAGGATACCAGTTGTTGAAGCTTTGTAGGTGGAATTCTTTCCCATTCTTGTTTGATGTACGATTTCAGTTGTTCAACAGTCCGGGATCTCCATTGTCATATTTTGCGCTTCATAATGTGCCACACATTTTCAGGCAGGCCAGTCTAGTACCCGCACTCTTTTACTACGAAGTCACGCTGTTGTAACACATGCAGAATGTGGCTTGGCATTGTGTTACTAAAATAAGCAGTGACATCCCTGAAAAAGACGTTGCTTGGATGGCAGCATGTGTTGCTCCAAAACCTTGATGTACCTTTCAGCATTGATGGTGCCATCACAGATGTGTAAGTTGTCCATGCCATGGGCACTAACACACCCCCATGTTCACCTCAACTACAAACTGGACTGGACTCATAACACTGACGTCCTGTACAAGAAAGGCCAGAGTCACCTCCACCTCCTGAGGAGAATGAGATCCTTTGGAGTAAGCAGGCCTCTGCTTAAGACTTTCTATGATTCTATTGTAGCCTCTGCTCTCCTCTACGCTGTCGTCTGTTGGGCCACGGGCAGCACAGAGTGTGAGAGAAAGAGACTGAACAAGCTGGTCAGGAAGTCCAGATCTGTCCTGGGCTGTCATCTGGACTCTTTGGAGGAGGTGGCTGAGAGGAAGGTGTTAGCCAGGTTCACATCCATCATGGACAACTCCTCTCACCCTCTGCACCGGACTGTAGTGGAGCTGAGTAGCTCCTTCAGTGACAGACTGAGGCACCCTCAGTGCAAGAAGGAATGATACCGCAGGTCGTTGATCCCTGCTGCTGTCAGACTGTAAAATAACACTGTGAAATAACCATATGCAATAATATGTCTATGAATCATGTGCAATATTAATCTGTCTACAAATCATGTGCAATACCATGTGCAAATCTTGTTTATAAATTCCAGCACTAGTGTTCCCTTATCACATCTAAATTTTATTTTACATATTGTAAATAAGATGCTTGTATTTTTTTATTCCAATCATGCGTATAAACATACACTCAACAAAAATATAAACGCAACACTTTTGGTTTTGCTCCCATTTTGTATGAGATGAACTCAAAGATCTAAAACTTTTTCCACATACACAATATCACCATTTCCCTCAAATATTGTTCACAAACCAGTCTAAATCTGTGATAGTGAGCACTTCTCCTTTGCTGAGATAATCCATCCCACCTCACAGGTGTGCCATATCAAGATGCTGATTAGACACCATGATTGGTGCACAGGTGTGCCTTACACTGCCCACAATAAAAGGCCACTCTGAAAGGTGCAGTTTTATCACACAACACAATGCCACAGATGTCGCAAGATTTGAGGGAGCGTGCAATTGGCATGGTGACAGCAGGAATGTCAACCAGAGCTGTTGCTCGTGTATTGAATATTCATTTCTCTACCATAAGCCGTCTCCAAAGGCGTTTCAGAGAATTTGGCAGTACATCCAACCAGCCTTACAACCGCAGACCACGTGTAACCACACCAGCCCAGGACCTCCACATCCAGCATGTTCAGCTCCAAGATCGTCTGAGACCAGCCACTCGGACAGCTGCTGAAACAATCGGTTTGCATAACCAAAGAATTTCTGCACAAACTGTCAGAAACTGTCTCAGGGAAGCTCATCTGCATGCTCGTCGTCCTCATCGGGGTCTCGACCTGACTCCAGTTCGTCGTCGTAATCGACTTGAGTGGGCAAATGCTCACATTCGCTGGCGTTTGGCACGTTGGAGAGGTGTTCTCTTCACAGATGAATCCTGGTTCACACTGTCCAGGGCAGATGGCAGACAGCGTGTGTGGCATCGTGTGGGTGAGTGGTTTTCTGATGTCAGTGTTGTGGATCGAGTGGCCCATGGTGGCGGTGAGGTTATGGCATGGGCAGGCGTCTGTTATGGACGAAGAACACAGGTGCATTTTATTGATGGCATTTTGAATGCACAGAGATACCGTGACGAGATCCTGAGGCCCATTGTTGTGCAATACATCCAAGAACATCACCTCATGTTGCAGCAGGATAATGCACGGCCCCATGTTGCAAGGATCTGTACACAATTCTTGGAAGCTGAAAATGTCCCAGTTCTTGCATGGCCGGCATACTCACCGGACATGTCACCCATTGAGCATGTTTGGGATGCTCTGGACCAGCGTATACAACAGCGTGTACCAGTTCCTGCCAATATCCAGCAACTTCGCACAGCCATTGAAGAGGAGTGGACCAACATTCCACAGGCCACAACTGACAACCTGATCAACTCTATGCGAAGGAGATGTGTTGCACTGCATGAGGCAAATGGTGGACACACCAGATACTGACTGGTATCCCACCCCCCAATAAAACAAAACTGCACCTTTCAGAGTGGCCTTTTATTGTGGACAGTCTAAGGCACACCTGTGCACTAATCATGGTGTCTAATCAGCATCTTGGTATGGCACACCTGTGAGGTGGGATGGATTATCTCAGCAAAGGAGAAGTGCTCACTATCACAGATTTAGATTGGTTTGTGAACAATATTTGAGGGAAATGGTGATATTGTGTATGTGGAAAAAGTTTTAGATCTTTGAGTTCATCTCATACAAAATGTGAGCAAAACCAAAAGTGTTGCGTTTATATTTTTGTTGAGTGTGTGTATATATATATATATATATATATATATATATATATATATATATATATATATATATATATATATATATATATATATACGAGGTCTATTAGAAAAGTATCCGACCTTATTATTTTTTTCAAAAACCATATGGATTTGAATCACGTGTGATTACATCAGACATGCTTGAACCCTCGTGGGCATGCGAGAGATTTTTCACGCCTGTCGGTTACGTCATTCGCTTGTGGGCAGTCTTTGAGTGAGGAGTTGCCCACCCTCTCATCGATTTTTTCATTGTTTAGGAATGGCTCAGAGACTGCTGCTTTGTTTGATCAAAATTTTTTCAAAACTGTAAGGCACAACTGAGTGGACACCATTCGATAAATTCAGCTGGTTTTCGGTAAAAATTTTAACGGCTGATGAGAGATTTTGGTCTGGTAGTGTCGCTGTAAGGACGGCCCACGGTGCCTGACGGCGATCTGCGCTTCGAGGCGGCAGCATCATTTCAGGCTCTGTTGACCCAGTAAGTCGTCAGAGAACAGAGAAGTTGGCATGAGGAATTTATTCGGACATTCCATTGTTAACAGACATTTTGTAATGAAAGAACGTGCGGGCAGAGTCGCATGTCGGGCCGGACCCGACCACGGGGGGTCGTGACAGGAAAAACACCTCCATTGGAAACCTTAACGGGCAAGTTGGAACATGCCCAAGCTGTTAAACAATTTCTCAGTTACTCACTTGTTGAAAGCCATCAAAAGGCGCCTGAATTTTACAAATGGTTTTCAACACGGAGGTGTTTTTCATGTCGCAGCGCACACAGATTTGCCGAGTCATCACGGAAACGACTCGACGAATTTGCGTGCACGTCTTTCATTAAAAAATGTCCTTAAACAGTGGAATGTCCGCATAAAGTCCTCATGCCGGCCTCTTCTGAATCTTCTCTGTTCTCTCATGACGTCCTGGGTGAATTAAGCCTTAAATTAGGATGTTTTCAGGTCGAAACAGGCCGACGACGGCGCCTGGAAGCGCTGCATGACGTCCCGCTCTGTGGGAAGATCTTACACCGACAGAAACACCCCATAATCTCTCATCAGCTGTTAAACTTTTCACCAAAAACCAGCTCAAGGCCTGCCCACAGGGAAATGACGTCACCGACATGCGTGAAAAAACTCACGCATGCGCACGAGGGTTCAAGCATGATTGGTGTAATCGCACGTCATTCAAATCCATATAGTTAAAAAAAAAATAAAAGGGTCGGTTTATTATCTAATAGACCTCGTATATATATATATATATATATATATATATATATATATATATATATATATATATATATATATATATATATATATCATTTCAACTTTATTTTCTTATTTTAATGTATTGTTACAAGTATTATTATTGTTTTATCATTGCACACACTTTTTGAATCACATTTTTTTTTTTCTACTCACACTCATCTTGTATGTTTATTAAGAGCTGACATAATGTGAATTTCTCCATTGTGAGATCAATAAAGTCTTATCTTACAACATCGCAGATGCTGGCTTTTGAACTTTGCACTGGTAACAATCTGGATGGTCTTTTTCCTCTTTTGTCCAAAGGACACGACATCCATGATTTCCAAAAACAATTGGAAATGTGGACTCATCAGACCACAGAACACTTTTCCGCTTTGCGTCTGTCCATTTCAAATGAGCTCTTGCCGAGAGAAGGAGGTGGCATTTTTGGATGTTTTTGATGTATGGCTTTCGCTTTGCATGGTGGAATTTTAACTTGCACTTGTGGAAGTAGCGATGAACTGTGTTAACTGACAATGATTTTTTGAAGTGTTCCTGAGCCCACGTGGGAAGATCCTTTACACAATGATGTCAGTTTTAATGCAGTGCTGCCTGA
Organism: Thalassophryne amazonica; assembly: GCF_902500255.1. Taxonomy (NCBI): domain Eukaryota; kingdom Metazoa; phylum Chordata; class Actinopteri; order Batrachoidiformes; family Batrachoididae; genus Thalassophryne; species Thalassophryne amazonica. Next base: position 31,613,877 of record NC_047111.1, on the reverse strand, counting down.
GGGATTGAAGGTCACAGGCATTCATTGTTGGTTTTTGGCCTTGCCGCTAACATGTAGAAAGTTCTCCAGATGCTCTGAATCTTCTGATTATATTATGGACTGTAGATGACGGAATCCCTTAATTCCTTGCAATTGAACGTTGAGAAACATTGTTCTTAAAATGTTAGACTATTTTTCCACGCAGTTGTTCACAAAGTGGTGATCCTCACCCCATCTTTTCTTGTGAATGGCTGAGACTTTTGGGGATGCTCCTTTTATACCCAATCATGATACTCACAATTAGTGTCCTCAGTTCTCAAACGATTATTGAATGTTGTTAGAAGGAAAGGTGATGTAACACAGTGGTAAACATACCACTGTCCCAGCTTTTTTGAAATGTTTTGCAGGCATCCATTTCAAAATGAGCAAATATTTGCACAAAACAATCAAGTTTGAACATTGAATATCTTGTCTTTGTGGTGTATTCAACTGAATATAGGTTGAAGAGGATTTGCAAGTCATTGTATTCTGTTTTTAATTTACATTTCACCCGGATGTATTTCTCAGCTGTGACCTTATCTACACAGTTCTTAATGTAACACAGTACAGTGTCCGTAAATACATCCAGGTCCTTGTCCTCAAAGATGTCCCAGTCAGTTGTGTTGAAGCAGTCCTGTAGCTGCTGGGAAGCACAATTTGGCCATGTTTTGACCATCTTAATGGTGGTGGAGTGGATTTCCGGAGTGGGGTATATGCAGGGATGAGTTGCAGAGAGATTTGGTCTGACTTGCCTATTTGTGGAATGAGTTTGAGACCTCTGGTCCAGACTCTCACTTCCGTCCTTCTAGTTTTCCTCATGTCCCACTGTCTCTGGACACATTCTTCTCCTCTTCTTCTTCTTCACCCAGCAGTAGCCCAATTTCTGCTGGTACCCTGTTCGACAAGGGCACCGGTGGTGGTTGTTGGTAACTCAGGCTTTGACTGATCTGGTATGGAAATTTGATTTGTATTTTGCATCTTTATTTTGGCTTGTTTCACACTTGATCCTCTTGCTGATGCAGCCCTACTCATTTATCCAGGCTTGGTACCGGCTCTGAGTGTACTGGCTGCACACCCCATGTTGGCATCTTTGACAGCATGAGTGTTTATTGTTCACAGCATAATTACGAATAAGTTGCTCCTCTCTCACAGTGAGGGAGACAGAAGTGAAAATGAGACAGGCAATTTGCCATGTGTCTGTCCTGAGATAAAGAGGAAAAGCATAGAGCTTGACCTGTCACTGTGCCGGCTGTGATCTGACACCAGCTTCGACAAACATTCACAATCAGGAAAAAAAGCGATAGTTTCTTTACCTTTGTCCATTAAATTCACTGCATAATATCTGACAGAATGGATGTGAGAGATTTGAGTCACAAAACAGGCTTCTAGAATTTTTACTCACTTGACAATTATTGATTTTAGACTTTAAATAAAACAAATTAAGTATCATGTTTTGGAGCACTGAAAACATCAGTCTCAGATAATGTTTCCTATCTTGATTATAAATGGCACACGCTTTAATGTGCATCTTGCAAGGGTATTTTGGCCATATTCAACTCTGCGTTGCTAATTATGAATGAAGCAAGTCATATATAGGCACTCATATATAGGCACTGCAGCCCAGTGCAGTTGGTGTTTATCCCTGGATTCCACGAGGGGGCATGAGTCTATGACTTCCGTGGACAGGATGTCAGTCCATCCCGGGTTATTTCCCCAGCCTAAACTGGTAACCATTTTCCACTGGGTAGACTGGGACAATGCCAATGAAGTGTCTTGTCCAAGGACACAAACAGGTAGGATTAGTAGGAATCAAACCCAGTTCTACAAATGGATAGCCCCACTTCACCAAATGCTTCATGAAGCATCACAAGGCCATCACTACTGCCACTTGGACTGATTTGTTACCAGTAATAAATGTCAAGAGCAGATGGGAATTGTCCTCAAGTTGTTCACTTTCTCTTTGTCCCGTTGATTAAGAAAAGTAATGCAACACCAACAGAAGCTTTGATAATGGAAGTATAGTAAACTAGAAGCACTCGGACAGCGCAAACCTCCGCCAAGGCCATAGGGTCACTGACGTCACATGGAATACCCTTTGGCAAAGAGACTTATTCTACATCATTTCACGCATCTACCGTCATGTTTCAGATTCAGTGGTTAACCCTCTGGGGTCCGAGGGCATTTTTTTGGACAGTTCACTTGCCTGGCATAAATGTTTTATTATTGCTGTTAACAGCTCTCCCTGCCTCCCACAATCAAGTTTTATGTCTCTTTTTTTTTCAGGACAACCTGTACTTTCAAAATATATATGCTATAGTTGTGTTTTATAAGTGTAATAAAGGTTTACAATCAGAAATAATAAAGGAAAAAGTAAAGCGGAAATTTTCCACACACATTTATTCAAAACACACAGCAAACTATAATAAACTAGTAACACATCACTCCTCAAAACAATCTTTGGTGTGTCATGTGAGGTGAATCTGCCCTACGATTAGAGTTTGGAAAACCATGTGACGGTGAACCAATTCCGATTGGACACTCACATTGCTCATGTCATCACACAGCTTCTATGAGGAGTACAAAGATGGTGGATGGTGGCTTGAAAATCCGTGGTGTTAACTTTTCAGCAAAAAAAGTATGTTTCTATCTCATATCATTAAAAAGTTATTTATAATTTAGTAAAGCTTGGTCTCAGCCGTCGTATACAATGGCATTGACCCCAGAAGGTTAAACCCTTAGATCTTCAGCAAATGTATTTATACAGAGAAACTGCATGAACAACACAATTTTTTTTTATTATTATTATTTTCTAATAACATGTTTATTCAATGAGGAGAAACAAGTGCTAAATTATTGTTGTGTCGTAACTTAATTTTTGTTGACCCATCTTCATGAAGTTAAATTCAAAAATGTTGAAATTGGCCCTATCCTGTAATGATAAAGAATCCTTTAAAAAATTACTGGATCTGGATCGTGTTCCGGATCATTACCAAAATTTAATGACTTCTAAGTTAGGCCAAGATACACCCCTGGTAAAATTTTCATTGAAATCCGTTGAGGATTTTTTGAGTAATCCTGCAAAAAATCCAACCAACCAACCAACCAACAAACAAACGGACACGACTGAAAACATAACCTCCTTGGCGGAGGTAACGAGTGTACACAGTTTGAAGCATTAAACTGTTTATCCTAACTGTTGTACAGCTGGTGTGGAGGCTGATATTATTCTATTTTGTTTTGACAGAATGTTTCAATGGGTTTATGTTTGAGTGGTGCAGGTATGTCATTAATCCATTCAGGAACATATACACAAATCAATAAATAATAATAAAATAAATATATCCTAAATGAGTCACGCGGTGCCCATTTAAGACAATAAATTGTGTGAATTTATTATTATTATTATTATTTTATTTTTTTACTGAAGCATCAAAGCCATCTGTGTACCTTTTAAAACCATAATTCAATTGCAGTGTGTATGTTGATTTTATGTATAGTGTAATAATTTAGCAAAAATGATTAAGTTGGCAGAATACTGTAGATTCATGGCAGGTTCCAGACAAATGACTGTGATACAGTATCCTGTTGAACTGGCTGCTTTGAGTAATTGTATAAGGCTGAGACTCCTGCTAAGAAGACATTTAACTCCTCAGCCCGGGTTTGGATGGTTAATCTGCCATTCAGTTGCAAACCACTGAATCTCAGTGTGACTACAAAGGTGGTGGATCAGCTGAGGGTGGGTGAATGTGCAGGGATCTGTGGTACTGGGCTGAAATTCTTCAGGCAGATTTAAAAGCTATTCTAGTACTGTGAGTAGTCTTGCTTCCATCTGGGAGACATGCACTGCCCTAACAGACTGGAAACATGACTTTTGTTCTGCTCTGAAAAAGACACGCTGATTACTAGAATCCCCACGACCAACTACATGAGTATTACACACTGGTGTCCATGCCAGGAAATGGCTGTTGTCAACAGGATTCCCTGCCACCTGCTTCCTGGTCAGTCACCAGAGCAGTTTGGTTTCACACTGAATGAGTCAACTACTGGCTGCATCCTAATAAGTAACAGCAGCAGGACATCATTGCTGATGCAAATTTTCACAAGGTTAATCTGACTGCATTTTGGCTCATTCTCAGAATTTGCAGGACCGTCAATAAGTTGCTGGACACTATTGATGACTTTGACTTATTCCTAGTGAGTTCTGGCATTTGTCAGGGATGACCTCTGGCTTCGACACTGAACAGTGCTTATCTGAGCTGGCTGCTGGGAAAGATGTGAAGTCCAACAGCTTTGGCTCTTTTGTAAGTGCGGAAAGGTACACTGACCTTCACCTTGCTGATGATGCTGTGATCTTTGTAGTATCAATGGAAACTCTGATGGCAGTACTTGCAATGCTGAGTGTCATGGGCCCACTACTACTACGGGAAGCCAGGGCACAGTGAATCAGAAATGTTGTTTTGTGGCAGCATAAACAAATTATGCATAGGTTTAGGTCATTCTATTGTGGATTTCATACAGCAAGTTATTGTTTATAAGGCTGTGCTATTTATTTCTCTCCAAGTGTAATTTGCAGTTGTTTAAAATTGATTTTAAAATTTTAGATTCACTGTGCCCACTAATTCACAGAGCACAGTGAATCAACTTAGAATATAATGAAAAAACACAAGATTATAAAGATTTTGGCAAAATAATTAGATATATGCTGATGCAAATACAAACTATAATCCAGCAAACCAGCTATGTAATGTGTGAGTGTCTCACACATTAAAACACAGCCACAATGGGACACAGCCGGCGCGGTGCGGCGGCACAGGAAAAACACCTCCGTGTTGATAACCATTTGTAAAATCCAGGCGGTTTTTGATGGCTTTCAGTGGAGTGAGTATATGAGAAATTGTTTAACAGCTGGACATGTTCCAACTTGTCCTTAAGGCTTCCAACAGAGGTGTTTTTCCTGTGGCGGAGCGTCGCGGCGGCTGTGAGCCAACGCTGCAATCCGCCCGCCCGTCTTTCATTAAAAAAAATCTCCTTTAACAGTGGAATATCCGGATAAAATGCTGAAACCGACTTCTTCTGAAACTTCTCTGTTCTCTCACGACGTCCTGGATCAACAGAGCCTGTAATGTGGAGGTTTTCAGCTTGAAACAGGCTGACGACAGCGCCTGGGACCGCTGCGCGACGTCTCGCACCGTGGGAAGTCCTTAAAGCGACAGTATCACCTCAAAATCTCTCATCAGCCGTTAAAATTTTCACTGAAAACCAGCTTAATTTTTCGAACCGTGTCCACTTCGATGTGTCTCACAGGTTTAGAAAAAATTTTGATCAAACAAAGCGCCAGTCTCTCAGCAACTTCTCAGATAAAGGAATTCCGACGAGGGGCTGTATGACTCCTCCCACAAGGAGTGCTCACAGGCGAATGACGTCACCGACAGGAGTGGAAAAACTCACGCATGCGCACGAGGGTTCAAGCATGTCGGACATAAAAACATATGAATGAAATCCATATAGTTTTTGAAAAAAATAAAAAGGACCTATACTTTATTGACAGACCTCATATGTAGCTTTGCATTCACTGTGCCCTGTGATTCACCATGCCGGTTTCCCCTACTTATGATTTATTTTATTTTTTTTTTTTACCAATTTATTTGTTTTGTTGATTGTTGTGGTAACATTTGACATTAGTTGATTGTTGTTAATTGGTATTCAAAGCAGCCACTGGCACTGACAAGTCTGACAATGAGGCTCAGTGGTCCTTAGCTTTGCAATTCATCATGGCTGTAACTTGCTGGATCCTTGTTTCAACATCTAGATGTACACCATTGGACATGAAATTTATATATCGTTGTGGGAAAATGCTTAAGAATTCTACAGAACAGATGTGTCAGTAGAAATGCTCACTTTGTCAATTATGACAAAAGACGTGTGGCTTCCCTGAGGATTTAGGTGAAGTCTCACAGATTACTGTGTGTTCAGTGCATAAGCTTAAATCTGGACAGACTACAAGATCAGACTGTTTCTCAGGAATGTTCACACACTCTTGCTGGACGACTTGCAGACATAGACCCAACTGGTGGTGTGAATGGATTGTGAGAGTGCTTCTGCAAGCGCATTTTGAAAGTTGCTCAAGAATGTACCACAGTTGCCAGCGACTATAACTGAGGGCATTCTAAATATTATCCAGAGGAGTCACAGTGCACAGCTTGATAGTAAATCAAGGCTGTGCAGGGAGCAGTGAAAGCAGGATGTGATGGCCCTGAGAGATGGAAAAGGAGGTGTTTGTTAGAAGCTGTGCTTAGGTGACACACCTTCTGTGGTGTAGTGACAGTCGGCCTTCTTACAGGCATATCAAAGCACTTTGGTACCCCAACCTACAGTTCGTCGCACTGCAGTTATGGTGGAAGTTGGTTCAGTCCTGACAGATGCCTCTGCTGTGATGTCATGTTGGGGGTGACTACTTTGACCAGGTGTATAAGTCAAAACCTCTGACTGGGACATTTGATATCTCCAGTGCCAGGATTGTTGTAGCTGATAATCCGCTCAACTGACATGAGCCAGCTGAGGGCAGGGAAAGCTCCAGGGATTCATAGTATGAGATGATATCATGATATTTCACATGTGTGTGTATATGTATGTATGTATGTATGTATGTATGTATATTTTCATGTCACTTTCTTTTTTATATAGAGCCAAATCACAACAAAGTTGCCTCAAGGCATTTCACACAAGTAAAGTCTAACCTTACCAACCCCCAGAGCAAGCACACATGTGACAGTGGTAAGGAAAAACTCCCTCTGATGATTTGAGGAAGAAACCTAAAGCAGACCAGACTCATAGGGGTGACCCTTTGCTTGGGCCATGCTCGCGACACAATTGAAAAAAAAAACAGTTTACAAAACGAATATACAGGAATTTTTGCCAGTGCACAGGATGGGAGGGTTGCAGAAGTAGACACCACTCTGATCTCTGGATGGAGCCACACCTCAAACAGAGAGAAAAAAACAGAATCATGCACTGGAAAGACAACAAATACAGTATAATTTGTCAGCATTAAGCAACAAGAAAAACAAAAGAATTTCTAAGGTAATCACTGGGCACTAGCCCTGAGCTTCACTAAAAGACCCAGACTTTAGATAAAGTTGAGGCTGCGGTCCGCTCCATTTCCTAATAAAATGAAATTAAAAAAGTAAAAACATAGTAACATACTATGCCAGTATGCTAGCCATACAAAAGGGAAAATAAGTGTGTCTTAAGTCTGCATTTGTAAGTCTCTACAGAATGTGACTATTTTATCAATGCAGAGAGATCATTCCACAGAACGGGGGCATGATAAGTGAAAGCTCTGTGACCTGCAGACTTTTTATTCACCCTAGGGACACAAAGTAGTCCTGCACCCTGAGAACGCAAAGCCTAGACCGGTAAATAGGGAAGTGCCAATTTGTGAACTATTTTATAGGCTTGTAGCAAAAAATTTTTTGTGTAGGTTCTAAGTTGTCCAGGTGGTTTACATAGTAGAGAAGCTTGAATCTTCGACTGGACTGGGTTGCTTGACGCAAGGACGTTTCGCTTCAAATCGCAGAAGCTTCCTCAGCTAAAATTCTTGCTCTGGTGGTCTGACTTCTGTCTTGACTCTTGTAGAGAAGAATAATCAAGAAGTCACAAAAGCTGGAGTTTTAAACCTAACCAGACCCCTCCTACCGAGAGGCAGACTGCTATAGGCTAATGACTAAACAATAGCTCTAATTAGCACCTATTGTGCTCTAGTTAGCACCCTCCTAATGACAGGGCAGCTGTCCCCCCTAATGATGGGACGGACCCTCTCATGATGGCTCCCTTGACGACTCTGCTGATGACGTGAATGACTCATTACCATGAACAAAAGATTGAAACTGCTTTGACCTGAGTACCCCATTGTAAACAGGGGATAAAGCGTGTCTCAGACCCTCTCCCCTGTTAAGGCTGGGTTTCAAATGTTTCACAAAGAATGCCTCCTTGACACCTCTCTCAAACCATTTCTTCTCTCTGGCTAATATTTTAACTTCCTTGTCTTCAAACGTGTGGTTAGTGTCTTTAAGGTGGAGATGAACTGCAGACTGAGGCCCACTGGTGCCCTCTCTGTGGTGCTGGTATAGCCTTTTGTGTAAAGGTTGCTTAGTCTCACCTATGTAGTGTTCGTTACAGTTTTCCTGACATCTGATAGAATACACTGCATTGCTTTGTTTGTAACTAGGGATCCTGTCCTGAGGGTGAACTAATTTCTGTTTCAAGGTGTTAACCGGTTTAAAGTAAACTGGGATTTTGTGCTGTCTGAAGATCCTCTGTAGTTTTTCCCCTACACCTGCTAAATAAGGGAGAGACAATCCTCTTCTTCTTGTGTCCGTCTCCTGTCTATCTGGTCTATTTGTTCTCTGGGACTTCTGCACTTTGTCCAGGGACCATCGTGGGTACCCACATACTGTGAGGGCTTTCCGGACAAGTTGATGTTCTTTAGCCCTTCCCTCTGCAGTTGTGGGCACCTGCAGGGCTCTGTGTTGAAGCGTCCTGATCACCCTGAGCTTGTGTTCAAGGGGGTGGTTTGAGCCAAAGAGCAGATATTGGTCAGTGTGAGTTGGTTTTCTGTAAACCCCTGTCTGGAGCTGCCTGTTCTCTCCAATCGTAACATCACAGTCCAAGAAGGCTAAATGGTTGCTTCTGGCATCCTCACGTGTGAACTTGATATTGGCATCCACCGAGTTGATGTGTTCTGTAAAGTCCTCAACTTCCTGTTGCTTGATTTTAACCCATGTGTCATCAACATATCTGAACCAGTGACTGGGAGAGATGCCCGTGAAAGACATCAAGGCTGTCTTCTCCACTCACTCCATGTACAGATTGGCCACAATGGGGGATACGGGAGACCCCATCGCACATCCATGAATCTGCCTGTAGTAATTCCCCCTAAACAGGAAATACGTGGTGTTAAGACAGATCTCCAAGAGTTGGCAGATGTGGTCTGGTGTGAGTTTGGCCCTTTCAAGTAGAGACACATCCTCCAGCAGTCTCTGCCTCACAGCTGAGATGGCCTCAGCGGTGGGGATGCAGGTGAACAATGAAGTCACATCAAATGACATGATTGTTTCATCTGCCTCCAGCTGCAGGTCATTCACGTCATCAGCAGAGTCGTCAAGGGAGCCATCATGAGAGGGTCCATCCCATCATTAGGAGGGACAGCTGCCCTGTCATTAGGAGGGTGCTAACTAGAGCACAATAGGTGCTAATTAGAGGTTTTAAGTCTTGACTTAAAAATGTCAACGGACTCCGACTGCCTCACTGGCTAACCCAGAATGAGATTGCCCACTCAACAAACTTCCCCAGCCTTCTGGACAGGATGAAGGGACTTGGGTGGTCGTACCTGGCTTTTCCCCTTTGGGTACCCCCTTGAATGGCCAATTTTTAGCTTGAATTTTCAAAAGCTTCAAATTTGGAACCCCAAATTTCATGTGTCTGTGTGTGTGTGTGTATATATATATATATATATATATATATATATATATATATATATATATATATATATATATATATATATATATATATATATATATATATATATATATATATACAGAATGCTTCTGGCCAGCATACTGTACTAAACCCACTTGGAAAGAAAAGCAAAGATGAAGAAAAACACTTTTTTGTTCTTCTATTTGTTCCAGTTGAAAAACAAAGAAAACTTACTGAGCTGTTTAATTATTCATTTTGCCCTCCAGTTGAGCTTTTCTTGTGGCTGGCCTCCATGTCTGTGTGGCACAGTTAACCATTAAAACCGCTTTTGTCGTTTTTTTTTTTTTTTTGGTTGGCTAATCACTGAACGCCAGCTCTTTCAGAGCGTGAGCAATTTGAATTCTCGCTGTACTGTTGCGTGTGACCTTTTCAGAATCCATGTGTTTTAACTACAGCTGCCTCATAAGCCGGTGTGCCGACATACCCATCAAGTGTTAATTAGAAATGACAAAGAGGGAGTAAATGCTGCTGCTCTTCAAAGTAACTATTCTCTTTTTCTGCAAGAGTACATGAGTTAAGGCAGCAATTGTATAATTGTAACTGGTTACCCTGAACTGACAGTGAATAGAAACTAGTAATTGAAGAACTCAAAAGACTCCTTATGTCCATTAAGGGGCGCCAGGCTATGGCTGCCCACTGCTCCTAGTGGTTGGATGCAGAGGGCAAATCTCATTTTACATGTACAATGACAATAAAGATTCTAATCTATGTTTTTGATCTCTGATCCTGATTCTGTTTTTCCTGTTTATAGACTCAGTGCAAGTAAGATCTAAAGTCAATCATGAGGATCAAAGGCCAGGATCTGCCCTTTACAGAAGGCTAATAGGTAGTGACAAAAACACAAAGTCTGCTTCATAGTTTTGGGGATTTTTTTTTTTTTTTTTTTTTTTTTTTGTAATTTTGTCTCTGTACACCATATCAAGTCACAGCTTCAAATCAAGAGGTTTAACAGCCATTTTTACAAAGTCTCTCATTTTCTGAGGCCATAAGTAATTCAACAATTATTTTGACCACAAATCATCACTTATGGTGATGATTTCAGTCAAGTCAGTTGATCAAAATGACATTTTGACATCTAAACCCCAGTAAAGGGTCACTAGAGGCTGGAGCCTATCCCAGTGGTCACTGGGCAAGAGGTGGGGTACAACTTGGTTTCAGGTCCAATACATATATACAAACACATTCATACCTAGGGTCAATTTAAAGTCACCAATTCACTGAACGTGCATGTCAGAACACTCGGAGGGAACCCATGCAAACCCCACACAGAAGGGACCAGGTCGGAGGTGGGACCAGGTCGGAGGTGAACCCAGGACGTTTTCACTGTGAAGCAACAGTGATAACCACAAATCCACCATGCTGTTCTCATTTACATCAGTCATTAAGAAATACACACAGTATGGTGTTTGCAAATCTGTCTGGACCAAGAAAATATTAAAATCTGATTGTTTTGTTTTGGTGTCTCAGTATCAGAGGAGGGTCTGGCTGCAGAAGTAGGAGAAAGTGGAGTGTCGCTCCAGTCCAGAAACATGTGGCCTCTAATAACCTTAACCCCAACCCTCACCCACACCCTAACCTTAACCTTAACCAAAATAATAGCAAACAAAATCCTACCTTCAATTTGGCTCCAAGAGGTGGGTGATTGAAGATCATGTGTTTCTGGTCTACTCTGCAGCCACACCCTCTTACAATTCTGTGAAAAATGTTATCTTCATGAAAACAGGAAATTGCCTGGTGACTTTACTGAAAGAGATAAAAATGCTCTGAGAGCCCGCTGACACCACACACATTTAAAAATATGAAGAAGAAAGATAGGAGAAAAAAAGCTACACAGTCTTCAAAGCAGTCAAGTTAACTGAAAATAAAATATTTGAACTCATTTCCATAAATTTAGCCATTTTCTTATGTACAAGCACCATCAGAAGTTTAACCTTGTCCTCTTACCCTAATTGTTGACTGATCTCAAAGACAAATTCCTTCTTTCTATCCATACACTGCAATGAATCTATCAAGTTTGATCAAAATCAAACTAGGTTCATAAAATTTCTTTTGAAAACACTTTTGATGAGTAATATTTGAGATTGGCTTGTTTCAAAGGTCGCTCAGGCTGGTATTTCAAGTTACAGACTCAAGAGACCACATCTTGTGACACTGGATGTGTGCCTTGCCCATTTATGACGTTCACTCAAGCAGTCCCATTTTATTTCTTTGTTTCTTAAAGCACTTCCACTAAAGTCATTGTGTTGTTTTGCAGTTAAGCGAATAATTATTAGCCATTAGCATGTACCACCTCTTCATTCTCTTCAATTACACTAAAGCAACAGTCAGTAAAAGTCTTTAGTATCTCTTCCGCTCAGCTCTCACTCTTCTCACTGCCACCTGTTGTTGCCCACAGCCTGAAACTGCCAATAAATGGAGTCTGGCTGTCAGCCATTTTGTGTATTCACACATTTGGAGGCGTGGAGAGCACAAGTAATGGCGTTTCCATTGGCAGCCGTCATCAGGTCTTGGTACCAGTCCATGTGTTGTCTATAAAAGGCCTAATGGGGAGATGCCTGGCTGTTTGGCAGGAAGCATGCCCAATAACCCTTTGTAAAAGCCCATTTCTCTCTCTAATCAGAGGCAGACTTCGGTTTTGGACTACTGAGATTTTTTTTATTCCAGTTGAACAATACCCATGATTTGATTTGCCTCCAATTTACTACACATTCTCTTCCTAACTTTTCACCGTGTTCTTAATATGCACCTTGACTCTTTTGAGCGAGACCATTATTTAGCTTGTAACAACGCTTGCCACCTCGGTCAACCTTTCAACTAAGAGCTTATTGGAAAACCATCTGTACTCCATGTGCACGGTATGTACAAGCCACAGGAGAGAGGAGGTGGATGTCATTACCACTGTGCATTTATTTGATTTGTGATATACTCTGTGAGGAGAGAACGTCCACAGTGGAAATAAACCAATCCAGTAATGAGCACTCATAAAACCAAAACGTGGCATAGATTTGTTGTTGTGTTGCGGGTTCTTTCTGAATGCTGCTGTTTTCTTTTCATGTGGCTCCTGCAGAAGATGTGCTTGTGATGTGATTTAAACTGTTTAGCTTTGCAATCAGTGAGTTTTGATACACAATTTAAACAAATGCAGTGTAAAGGGTTGTCTGTCTGTTTGTGAAAGCCATTTAAACCATTTTAGTGATGTCCTGGCCATCAGAACTGTATCTGTATTTTGTGTGGAACCAAAAGACAAATTATGGGTTCATCTGCATTTGAGATGGAGAGACACCGGGGTAATGTGTACTGAGTTATAGGCCAACTGGACAGAAGGGTTTGGTGATGCTGAAATATTTGATATATAGAGTCAAGTCTGGGACAATGCACCATACTATGGAACAGCCCCGAGTTCTGGCCAACTAATCCATCCCCACCTCTTAAAGTAACCATCTATTTTCTGCAATCAGGTAGAACATATGTGTCCCCTTGGATTTCTCCAGCTGCTCTGATCCTCAACACTGAGGTACCTGTGTGTTTGATCTTGCCCACGGAAATGCCCCATATGGCCAAAATGTTGTAGATGATGTTCCTTCACAATGCAAGCGATAGTCTTCATCTGAGTCTCCTTAAGTAACTGCTTGTGAGGTGCTTCCGGTCTTACTGTATGGTTGATACTTGCTAATCATTTACATTTACATACATGATGTACAGTCACCTGCCACTTTATTTGGTACTTCTGTTAAATGGACTGCATTTATCTAGCGCTTTTCCATCTGCATCAGATGGTCAAAGTGTTTTACAAATAATTCCTCACATTGGGCCTCATGTATCAACGTTGCGTATGGCGATATTTGAGCGTATATGGGGTGTACGCCAAAATGGCTGCACTACTTGGCATTTATCAATGTGGTCTTTGGCGTACGGTGCGCTGAAAATATACACCAGGTCAAGAGGTGGTGTAATTTATACACCAAAATGAACCAGCACTGGAATCCACATAAAAATGAAAATGATCAACATGATAAACAGTGCTATCATACAAATCAATGCATATGTTACATAAATAACACTTTCTTGATTATACTACATAATAATTAATACAAATCCTGCTTTTGCGGGATTGTTGGTCTATCGAGCATGATCCGTGGCCACAGCGCTGACCGCAAAGAAAGCGCCTTTTTCTCCAGACTTCGAGCCTGGAGCCAGAGCAGCGCTGAGCTTAACTTTATGTGGTGTGATCGTTTTAGACAATGGAATTGATAATTACAACTGTAGTGTTCTCATTCCCTTTGCCCGTGCTGCAATCAGGTTTTGTCTTCTCCATTCGTTTGTTACAATAAAATAAATAAAGAAATACATATTAAAAATAAAGAAATCTGAAAAATTAGGCGTGTCTTATTAATTGAGCTAGCAAATATCCACATGTCAAGAATTATTGACATGTGAAAAGAGAATACAGTGGTCCCTCGCTATAACGCGGTTCACCTTTCGCGGCCTCGCAGTTTCACTGAGTTTTTTTAGTCCAATTTTGCATGCTTTTTTTTACAGTGCATTGTGGTCTGCGTGTCTGTTTATAAGAATCTTCTTGTCCAGAAGAAAAAAGAGCACCAACAACTACCCATAACTGTGTTCTTCACTCGGAAAAAGACACCTACAGCGAGGGTTGACTCAGTGGAAAAAGGCACGGCATCAGGACGAAGAGGCGCGATGAGAGGAACTGTGAAATACTGGTCAGTCACTATTAATAATTTCTTATGTGTCCAAACTCGTAGGTTGATCGTTAAAATTAAATTTGTTAGTTCTAAAAGCCATCATAATTATTTATAGGAAAACGTTATATTTTTATTTCTCAAACAAATGTTTGGACCTGAAAACAGGTTGGTCTTATTTCTCTACAAAGGTTTGAACTTTGAGAGTGTTTACACACGAGAGAAAAGTGAGAAAATGTTCATGTGTGATTGAGAAAAGTGTATAAAGTGGTTTTACAGCTTTAAAACATCTATAATAATTGTAAAAAATAACGCTGACTACTTCGCAGACTTGGCTTATTGCGGGCTATTTTTAGAACATAACTCCCGCGATAAACGAGGGACCACTGTAACACTTTTTTGATTATACTACAAAACAATTGATACGACGGCCGCTTTTGACGCTCTATTGCCACGTGTCGTGATTGGTGGAGTTCTTTTTTACTAACAAGGTGTACCTAATAACATAACTGGTAAGTATATTTCATAATGGTCTCTTCAGAGGACCCTGAGTATCACTGAGCAACTTTTTCACTAGTTTGGACCTGCTTCACCAGTGATAGCTTCATGATATAGTGGGACAGAGATGGACAAAATATATCATTTTCAGAGATAACCCATAATTGGATGCCATGAATTATTCAGAGCACATTCACTCTACCTAAAGAAGAAAAGCTGTTTTGTTTCACAACCTTTTTCTCACCATTCTTTCAGTGTTTTTGAAGAGTGAGCTGCATGCGCCACATTCTCATTCCAAGGTGCCCACATATCAAAGCTCTGAACATTTCGACACTAATATACGCAGAGTTTGTCCTTCAACTTACAGAGAAGTCTGGTGGCTTACTTTTCTGCCGGTACTATTTTTATTTTACCATCATGAAAACTAATTGTGCAGAACACCTGATCGCCATTTAATTCATATTTTACTTGAGTCAAAGAAATACTCAAAGTCTTTCAGTGACATATTTCTTGAACTTGCATGATATACTGGATGAAGTACTTCACGATCTAACCTGATTTGAGTACTAGTGGATTAGATTGAGTTGCATGGTGACACTTATGAAATGGCAAAATTTAAATGACTTGGGAATGAAGTAGCACTGACTGAGAAGCGTACAAGCTTGAAGCCTTGTCTCATTCAAAACTGATTGATGCTTAATGTTGCAGGTACACAAGAGATTGGCATCACTGTATTTATTCACTTGGCTTATTACAAAGGGAGGAACTGGAAGCTCAGTGCTGAAACTGCTGTGTTGTCAGCAGGAAGCCAGTTACATGCCAACTAGTAAAAAGCCTTGGAGAGACACTGGGTTATGGCTTCTATATAGCTACCATGGCCATTAGTAAGATAATTAATTAAAAATTGCATGCAAGGAATGTTTTTATACTATCAAGCATTTTCATACAGCTGACTGAAAATTATATAAGGTAAGATCTGGGACAATGTGTTGATGGTGTGCATTGCTACATCCACCTCACCATGGAATGGTACCAGAACCTCACCTCTTGAAAATAAAAGCAAAAGTAATGTTTCACCTGCCACAACTAGGTGAAACATACCCCTTGGCTATCTCGATCAACTGAGGTCCTCAACATTAATTCATCCATTAATTTGGCACAACACCATTCCAATGGTTCCCAGGGATCCTCTGAAGAGACCTAGTACCAAAGACATCCAGTCGTCACCTTCGGTCACAAGTTAGCATGAAAGTCTCACAACCATACAGTAGCACATATATCACATATGTATTAGCATTTGTAATGTTGCAATGTGACTTTATTTAGTGTACAGTCTGACAGAAACAAAGTCACATTGTAGATTTGATTCTGGTAAGTCTGTTTGTTGCCAAAATTACAAAGATTATTTTTACGCTACCTGGTTTGAATAAAATGTCCACATCTTTGCACGTGTGATCTGCATCTGGTGTGAGAATGCCACGTAGATGTAAAAAGTGCATTTCAGTTCTGCAAAAATACTAACTTGTAGTAAGTGTTATTGGTAACTGCATTATGAAATGTTTGTATCCAGTCCAGCCATTAAATTAACTAAAACAGTTTTTCATGCAGCATGGAAAGAACATTTAGAAATGTTCTTTGTGCTGTGTAAAGCCACGTTCAGACTGCCAGTTCAAATCCAATTTTTAGCATGTCCAGATTTTATCAAGTGACTTCTTGATTAAGGAACAAAACATGATTTTTCTTAATCTTCACTTACTTGGTATGCAATGTACTATGTCATTAATATAACAGATGTAGATGCTGATGGATTGCTACACAGACAGACAGATCGATCTGGTCATTTGCTGTATATAAAATGGACAGTCAATCAGTGAGATCAGATTTAAATCAGATTATGCAATAATTCTGATTTGAACTGTTAGGCTGAACAATTTATAAGTGTACTTTAGTGAAAAGCATTGCCCTTGTGCATTTATTTAAATGTCTTTGTTCTGTTCTGGTGAGAATGGTGAATTTGGAGAACAGCTGACATAGTATCTCTTTTTTGGCTTCATTTAATCACACAGCCAAGATAAGGTGTCTTTTTCACCTTAGCTATCACAAAAGATGCCATATTGGCACTCTTTGCATTTGTCATTGTACACAGCAAAATCAACAGGGTTAAATTAACACTGACGGTGTCTATGTGGGTCCACACTGGGTCAGCAAGGAATATATAGACACTGGCATAGTTTACTTTACACTGGTGATTTTGCTGTGTACATAATTGAAAATCTGAGCATACCCGACAAAAAATGAGCTTTCCCTGTTTCTGCTGACTAGTGATTTGGCATCTACACTGCAGCTTATAGACCTTTCTGACTGGGGCTCTGTCTGTTGCCATTGATTTCAGTTAGGGCATAATGTGCATGCATGTCAAAAACGATTGGCTTTGGTGGTCTGAGGCGTACACTCAAAAGCATCGCAAACAGCAGATTGTATTTTTCCAGAGTTATTAGGCTATTATTATAATGCTTGAAGTGAACTATGCCGGCTCATCTTCACAGGCAGACAATTACAATCATCATTAATCGGCACTATCTGCACATCAATGTGGCAGAGGGGAAGTAATGGAGTTACAGACCACTTATGGGGCAATCAGTCAAAGTGATTGCAAACTAAACTGTCATTCACTGAGCCAGAGCTGCATACCTGGTCACTGCTTTAGCTTCAAGGCCAAACAGATAGTACTGGAGGAATGTAAAGAGGACTGGTTGTGGTGTCAGCCTCTGATTGTGCAAGTTCTCCTACTCAGAAAGATGAGAGAGGTCTGTAATCTTCATCATAGGTACACTTCTACTATGAGAGACAAAATGAGAAAAAAATCCAGGAAATCACATTGTAGGATTTTAAAGAATTTATTTGTAAATTATGATGGAAAATAAGTATTTGGTCACCCACATACAAGCAAGATTTCTGGCTCTCAGAGACTTGTAACTTCTTCTTTAAGAAGTTCTTTGGTCCTCCACCTGTTACCTGTATTAGTGGCACCTGTTGGAACTTATCTGTATAAAGACACCTGTCCACAGCCTCAAACAGTCAGACTTCAAACTCAACCATTGCCAAGACCAAAGAGCTGTTGAAGGACACCAGGAAGAAAATTGTAGACCTGCACCAGGCTGGAAGAGTGAATCTACAATAGTCAAGCAGGTTGGTGTGATTAAATCAACTGTGGGAGCAATTGTAAGAAAATGGAAGACATACAAGACCATTGATAATCTCCCTCGATCTGGGGCTCCACGCAAGATGTCATCCCATGGGGTCAAAATCATCATGAGAACGGTGAACAAAAGTCCCAGAACTACACGAAGGGACTTGATGAATGACCTGCAGAGAGCTGGGACCAAAGTAACAAAGGCTACACACTATGCAGAGATGGACTCAAATCCTGCAGTGCCAGGCGTGTCCCCCTGCTTAAGCCAGTATGTGTCCAGGCCCGTCTCAAATTTGCCAGAGAGCATGTAGATGATCCAGAAGAGGTTTGGGAGAATATCATGTGGTCACATGAAACCAAAATGGAACTTTTTAGTAAAAACTCAACTCATCATGTGTGGAGGAAGATGAATTCTGAGTTGCATCCCAAGAACGCCATACCTACTGTGAAGCATGGGGGTGGAAACATCATGCTTTGGGACTGTTTATCTGCAAAGGGGACAGGGCGACTGATCTGTGTTAAGGGAAGAATGAACTGGGCCATGTATCGTGAGATTTTAAGACAAAACCTCTTCCATCAGTGAAAGCATTGAAGAGGCAACATGGCTGGGTCTTCCAGCATGACAATGATCCCCAACACAGCCCCAAAACATCACTGCTCTGGAGGAGATCTGCATGGAGGAATGGGCCAAAATACCAGCTACAGTGTGTGCAAACCTGGTGAAGACTTACAGGAAACATTTGACCTCTGTCATTGCCAACAAAGATTATGTTACAAAGTACTGAGTTGAACTTTTGTTATTGACCAAATACTTATTTTCCACCATATTTACAAATAAATTCTTTAAAAATCCTACAATGTGATTTCCTGGATTTATTTTTTCTCATTTTGTCTCTCATACTTGAAGTGTACCTATGATGAAAATTGCACACCTCTCTCATGTTTCTAAGTAGGAGAACCTGCACAACCAGGGACTGACTAAATACTTTTTGGCCCCACTATATATATATATATATATATATATATATATATATATATATATATACGTGGTCTATTAGATAATAAACCAACCTTTTTTTTTTTTTAGCTATATGGATTTGAATGACGTGCGATTACACCAATCATGCTTGAACCCTCATGCGCATGCGTGAGTTTTTTCACGCGTGTTGGTGACGTCATTTCCCTGTGGGCAGGCCTTGAGTGAGATGTGGTCCCGCCCTCTCGGCTGAATTCCTTTGTTTCACACCCTGCTCGAGACGGCGCGCGTTGCTTTATCAAAATTTTTTCTGGGCCTGTGAGGAATATCCGAGTGGACACTATTCGAGAAATTAAGCTGGTTTTCGGTGAAAAGTTTAACAGCTGATGAGAGATTATGGGGTGTTTCTGTCGGTGTAAGGACTTCCCACGGAGCGGGACGTCCTGCAGCGCTTCCAGGCGCCGTCGTCGGCCTGTTTCGACCTGAAAACATCCTAATTTAAGATTTAATTCACCCAGGACGTCGTGAGAGAACAGAGAAGATTCAGAAGAGGCCGGCATGAGGAGACCAAAATCTCTCATCAGCCGTTAAAATTTTTACCGAAAACCAGCTGAATTTATCGAATGGTGTCCACTCAATTGTGCTTTTCAGTTTTTAAAAAATTTTGATCAAACAAAGCAGCAGTCTCTGAGCCATTCCTAAACAATGAAAAAACGACGAGAGGGTGGGCCACTCCTCACTCAAAGACTGCCCGCAGGCGAATGACGTAACCGACAGGCGTGAAAAAACTCTCGCAGGCCCACGAGGGTTCAAGCATGTCTGATGTAATCACACGTGATTCAAATCCATATGGTTTTTGAAAAAAATAATAAGGTCGGATACTTTTCTAATAGACCTCGTATACATATATATATATATATATATACATATATATATATATATATATATATATACATATATATATATATATACATATATATATATATATATATATATATATATACACATATATATATATATATATATATATATATATACATATATATATATATATATATATACATATATATATATATATATACACATATATATATATATATATATATATATATATATACATATATATATATATATATATATATATATAATATGAGCCTGATAATAATCCAACTCGACTTTGCTCATATCCCAACATCTTTGCTTTTGCAGCCAAATTTTAAAAAAGAAGAAAAACTTGGTTTTGATTTGTAATCCTGCCTGCCTTCTTTCACTTTTAATCTATTAATAGTGGAGAATCTTGGGACTGGGCCTACCACAGTGGAAGTACCTTTTGCAATTATTAATTACTTCATTATGCAGTCCGTGTGATATATATATATATATATATACGAGGTCTATTAGAAAAGTATCCGACCTTATTATTTTTTCAAAAACCATATGGATTTGAACGACGTGTGATTACATTAGACATGCTTGAACCCTCGTGGGCATGCGAGAGTTTTTTCACGCCTGTCGGTTATGTCATTCGCCTGTGGGCAGTCTTTGAGTGAGGAGTCGTCCACCCGCTCGTCGATTTTTTTCATTGTTTAGGAATGGCTCAGAGACTGTTGCTTTGTTTGATAAAAATTTTTTCAAAACTGTAAGGCACAACTGAGTGGACACCATTCAATAAATTCAGCTGGTTTTCAGTAAAAATTTTAACGGCTGATGAGAGATTTTGGTCTGGTAGTGTCGCTTTAAGGACGGTCCACGGCGCCTGACGGCGATCTGCGCTTCGAGGCGGCAGCGTCTCGCCGTTTCAAGTTGAAAACTTCCACATTTCAGGCTCTGTTGATGCAGTAAGTCGTCAGAAAACAGAGAACTTTCAGAAGA
The DNA here is from genome assembly GCF_902500255.1 of Thalassophryne amazonica. Lineage (NCBI taxonomy): Eukaryota > Metazoa > Chordata > Actinopteri > Batrachoidiformes > Batrachoididae > Thalassophryne > Thalassophryne amazonica. Next base: position 31,593,083 of record NC_047111.1, on the reverse strand, counting down.
AGTCAGCATGAGGAGTTTATTCGGAC